>NC_090371.1:76825484-77139635 GCF_036365525.1 Heterodontus francisci | reverse complement strand
AAAAGGGGAGAAGGATAAACCCAACAACAATAGGCCAGTCAACCTAACATCAGTTAGGTTCCGAAGAAGGGTCACTGACCCGAAACGTTAACTCTGCTTCTCTTTCCACAGATGCTGCCAGACCTGCTGAGTGAATCCAGCATTTCTTGTTTTTGAACCTAACATCAGTGGTGGGGAACGGCTAGAAAAAATAATCTGAGAGAAAATGAATCACCCTTGGAAATATTTTGGTTAATAAATGAATGCCAGCACAGATTTGTTAAAAGCCAATCATGTTTGATTAACTTGATTCAATTCTTTGATGAAGTAGCAGAGATTTTGGCGCCCCAATTCCATAAGTTCTAATTTGCTGTAATAACTTCTTGTGTGGACCTTTGATGGTCATCGACCTGAAATTTTAACTCTGTTTTTCTCTCTCCACAGATGCTGTCAGATTGCTGAGTATTTCCAGCACTTTTCATTATATTGTTAAGAACCAGAATTCAGCTTCCTGCTATGAGAGAGAGAGGGCAGGCAGAGAGAGTGAGGGGGGAGGCAGAGAGAGTGAGGGGGGAGGCAGAGAGAGTGAGGGGGGAGACAGAGAGAGTGAGGGGGGAGACAGAGAGAGTGAGGGGGGAGACAGAGAGAGTGAGGGGGGAGACAGAGAGAGTGAGGGGGGAGGCAGAGAGAGTGAGGGGGGAGGCAGAGAGAGTGAGGGGGGAGGCAGAGAGAGTGAGGGGGAGGCAGAGAGAGTGAGGGGGGAGGCAGAGAGAGTGAGGGGGGAGGCAGAGAGAGAGGAGAGAGAGAGAGAGAGAGGAGAGAGAGAGAACAAGAGTGCATAAACCATGCAAGGTATGTCACGTAGAATTCTAGGTATGGTAATACGAGGATAAATAAACTTTATAGTTGTGATAAATTTGCTATGTATTCTGACTAGGCCTGGGTGATACCTGCCAACACTGTGCTAGCATACTGAAAGAAGTCAAGTAAACCTATGGCAGCTATAGTTGTCGATGATAATTAACTACTTTTTGAATTAATCAGCTCGCCCACATCAAAAATATTTCCACTATGATCTTGTTGAATATTTTTGATGAATTTATTGTGTAACAGATGCTTCACCCACTGGAGATTTCTACACTGGTAAATTGTAGCAACAATAAAGCACCTACTGACAATGCTGTTGATTATAACTGGCTAAAAAATAGAAAAGTTACCTAAAAGTCAGCGTGTATCCTTCCCTACTTCCACTGACACGGATAAGGAAGCAGCCTAAAGCTCGGTTTGCCAACAAATCTTCGCTTTCTCTGTAAATCACAGAAGTATAAAAATGTATTATTTTGGTACACATTTTCAGTGAAGCTGAAACACGGGTACAAATGGCCAAAGTTAGAAGGGGAGATATTTAAAACAAAGTTGATTTATGCCAGATTTGCTCTCACATCAATGCAACATATATGTGTCTCATCCAACCCCCAGAGGCCTAGGAAGAGGTTGAGAATGATCCAAAGGAACAGTACAAATTACGAGGACTGATAAAAGTGGCTGGGGGGGGGGGGGGGGCAAGCTGGGCAGGGCAGAATAATTATTTTGAAACTTTGCTGAATCATAAAATCAGTACTTTCCTCTTTTTGCAAAACATTTAAAATGAATTTAATATCTGGTGGGCAAGCTGAGATGGGACGAAGTGTTTCTTTAACTGCCATTATCTTGCGATCGCAAGACATTCCATCATGCCAAATTTCAAGCTGCAGGAAATACAGAATTTAGATCTGAAGGATCCATTAATTAAGCAGGACAATTACTTCCATGAAATAGATTAAAATGCAGCTTAGTTTGAACTGAAATTCAAGTAAAGCTAAGCAAACACAAAGGAAGAAATTGATTATTTTTCTCAAACAAATTAACTCTTCAATGATTCAGAAATAAAATTTTAATAATGTTGCAATAATAAGATCTCAGCACCAGAGTTTCAAACTCTTTGTTCATTTTCACCTCTCCCATTGCCTTTATTTCAAGGTTGTGAGGACAGACATGCAGGCTTTCTGTTCCCAGAACTTTGGCCATTTCAAATTAGACAGGGTTCTGGGGTGTGGCCTAACACTGATCTTCCGTCCTTTCCTCCGTGGGACCCTCAGTTATTATTGTGCAGGGAAATGCACAAACAATCTCAAAGCACTGCATCTCATACAGTATGTCAGTAAACTACTACTAAGATGTTGTTGTGGGTAGTAGAAACCCACTATATTTTTTAAAATGTGAAGGCAAGTTGCAGAATTTGATGCAGTACCTATTATGCCTGTAGATGGCAATGTGGGATGGTTTAACAATGTTAAGTGAACACTAAAGAGGTCTTCAAAATTATGAAAGGTTTTGATAGAATGGATAGAGAGAATGTTTACACTTCTGGGGAACAACAAAACTAGAGGCTATCAATACAAGATAGTCACCAAGAAATCTAATAGGGAATTCAGAAGAAACATCTTTAGCCAGAGAGTGGTGAGAATGTGGAACTTGGTTGATGCAAATAATATAGATGCATTTAAGGGGAGGCTAGATAAACATATGAGGGAGAAAGGAATAGACGGTTATGCCGATAAGAGTTAGATGAGGAACATAAACGCCAGTATGGCCAGTTTCTGTGCTGTATATCCTATCTAATCCTATGTAGTGTTACCAAATAAAATAATAGTTTATACTTAGTATTTTTTTCTGGCTGGTATGTAGTTCCACACTTTAGCCAGCGAGTGGCTCTGTGGCAATGTAATGTCTCTGGTTTTCCATCATGCTACGCCACACAAACATAGTTGAAATCTTGATTAGCCTCATACATTATGATAATCTTCCTCCCACGTTTCTCCTCATTAAATTTCATTGGATATTCGTCAGCTCAATCTATTATCCTTTCTATGTCCTTGTGAAGTCATTTACAATCCTCTTCAGTTAACCATGCACTCTATTTTTGTGCCAACGGTATACATACCCAAGTTCAGGTCATATTTATATACAATATATACTGGTCATGTGTCACCTTTGGCATGTTTCCGGCAGTTCCTGCAGCCATACTGGTGCCAAACGTCGTGTCCTGCACTCCTTTGGACCCCACCAGAAAGGCCGAGAGGGGGGTTTTGACGACTGGGCAACTCTCAACCTCCATAAATTTGCCCAGGCATGCGCCATGGAGAGGTCACTCCATAGTTGCCTCACAGCGACTAAAACAACACGGAAGGCAGCAGTTACGGGTTATAAGTCCAGATAAATTGGCGTAGAAACTGGGCGCCACGGGTTGCCTTTGTCGGTGGGAGAGGTCATTGCACCTCACTGGACAGCTACCGCCCGCCTCAAACCGGGCAGCCCCCGGTCAATAAGGTTCTGTCCCGCCACAGTCTGCCTGCTTCAATGGGTGCTTGGAGCTCAGGGTCATTGCCCGAAAGGTGGACTGATACACCGCACCAAACAACATGAAAAAAGGAAAGAAGGTACCAGCCCTTCGCTTTGCAAGCTGGAACGTCAGAACTATGTGTCCTGGCCTGTCGGAAGACCTTACACAAATCAACGATTCTCGGAAGACCGCCATCATTAACAACGAGCTCAGTAGATTCAATGTGGACATTGCAGCACTTCAGGAGACTCGCCTCCCCGCGAGTGGCTCTCTAGCAGAGCAAGACTACACCTTCTTCTGGCAGGGCAGGGATCCTGAAAAACCAAGACAGCATGGAGTGGGCTTCGCCATCAGAAACTCCTTGCTCAGCATGATAGAGCCTCCCTCAAATGGCTCGGAACGCATACTGTCCATCCGACTGCTCACCACCTCTGGTCCAGTACACCTACTCAGCATCTATGCTCCAACACTCTGCTCCGCACCTGAAGCTAAAGACCAGTTCTATGAACAACTCCATAACATCATTAGCAGCATCCCCAACACCGAACACCTATTCCTGCTGGGGGACTTTAATGCCAGGGTTGGGGCCGACCATGACTCATGGCCCTCCTGCCTTGGGCACTATGGCGTTGGAAGGATGAATGAGAACGGGCAGAGACTGCTTGAGTTGTGTACCTATCATAACCTCTGCATCACCAACTCGTTCTTTCACACTAAACCCTGTCACCAGGTTTCATGGAGGCACCCAAGATCACGTCGTTGGCACCAGCTAGACCTCATTGTCACAAGGCGAGCCGCCTTAAACAGTGTTCAAATCACACGCAGCTTCCACAGTGCGGACTGCGACACCGACCACTCCCTGGTGTGCAGCAAGGTTAGACTCAGGCCAAAGAAGTTGCATCATTCCAAGCAGAAGGGCCACCCGCGCATCAACACGAGCAGAATTTCTCACCCACAGCTGTTACAAAAATTTCTAAATTCACTTGCAACAGCCCTTCAAAACACTCCCACAGGGGATGCTGAGACCAAGTGGGCCCACATCAGAGACGCCATCTATGAGTCAGCTTTGACCACCTACGGCAAAAGTGCGAAGAGAAATGCAGACTGGTTTCAATCTCATAATGAAGAGCTGGAACCTGTCATAGCCGCTAAGTGCATTGCACTTTTGAACTACAAGAAAGCCCCCAGCGATTTAACATCCGCAGCACTTAAAGCAGCCAGAAGTACTGCACAAAGAACAGCTAGGCGTTGCGCAAACGACTACTGGCAACACCTATGCAGTCATATTCAGCTGGCCTCAGACACCGGAAACATCAGAGGAATGTATGATGGCATGAAGAGAGCTCTTGGGCCAACCATCAAGAAGATCACCCCCCTCAAATCTAAATCGGGGGACATAATCACTGACCAACGCAAACAGATGGACCGCTGGGTTGAGCACTACCTAGAACTGTACTCCAGGGAGAATGCTGTCACTGAGACTGCCCTCAATGCAGCCCAGCCTCTACCAGTCATGGATGAGCTGGACATACAGCCAACCAAATCGGAACTCAGTGATGCCATTGATTCCCTAGCCAGCGGAAAAGCCCCTGGGAAGGACAGCATTACCCCTGAAATAATCAAGAGTGCCAAGCCTGCTATACTCTCAGCACTACATGAACTGCTATGCCTGTGCTGGGACGAGGGAGCAGTACCCCAGGACATGCGCGATGCCAACATCATCACCCTCTATAAAAACAAAGGTGACCGCGGTGACTGCAACAACTACCGTGGAATCTCCCTGCTCAGCATAGTGGGGAAAGTCTTTGCTCGAGTCGCTCTGAACAGGCTCCAGAAGCTGGCCGAGCGCGTCTACCCTGAGGCACAGTGTGGCTTTCGTGCAGAGAGATCGACTATTGATATGCTGTTCTCCCTTCGTCAGATACAGGAGAAATGCCGTGAACAACAGATGCCCCTCTACATTGCTTTCATTGATCTCACCAAAGCCTTTGACCTCGTCAGCAGACGTGGTCTCTTCAGACTACTAGAAAAGATCGGATGTCCACCAAAGCTACTAAGTATCATCACCTCATTCCATGACAATATGAAAGGCACAATTCAACATGGTGGCTCCTCATCAGAGCCCTTTCCTATCCTGAGTGGTGTGAAACAGGGCTGTGTTCTCGCACCCACACTTTTTGGGATTTTCTTCTCCCTGCTGCTTTCACATGCGTTCAAATCCTCTGAAGAAGGAATTTTCCTCCACACAAGATCAGGGGGCAGGTTGTTCAACCTTGCCCGTCTAAGAGCGAAGTCCAAAGTACGGAAAGTCCTCATCAGAGAACTCCTCTTTGCTGACGATGCTGCTTTAACATCTCACACTGAAGAATGCCTGCAGAGTCTCATCGACAGGTTTGCGTCTGCCTGCAATGAATTTGGCCTAACCATCAGCCTCAAGAAAACGAACATCATGGGGCAGGATGTCAGAAATGCTCCATCCATCAATATTGGCGACCACGCTCTGGAAGTGGTTCAAGAGTTCACCTACCTAGGCTCAACTATCACCAGTAACCTGTCTCTAGATGCAGAAATCAACAAGCGCATGGGTAAGGCTTCCACTGCTATGTCCAGACTGGCCAAGAGAGTGTGGGAAAATGGCGCACTGACACGGAACACAAAAGTCCGAGTGTATCAGGCCTGTGTCCTCAGTACCTTGCTCTACGGCAGCGAGGCCTGGACAACGTATGCCAGCCAAGAGCGACGTCTCAATTCATTCCATCTTCGCTGCCTTCGGAGAATACTTGGCATCAGGTGGCAGGACTATATCTCCAACACAGAAGTCCTTGAAGCGGCCAACACCCCCAGCTTATACACACTACTGAGTCAGCGGCGCTTGAGATGGCTTGGCCATGTGAGCCGCATGGAAGATGGCAGGATCCCCAAAGACACATTGTACAGCGAGCTCGCCACTGGTATCAGACCCACCGGCCGTCCATGTCTCCGTTATAAAGACGTCTGCAAACGCGACATGAAATCGTGTGACATTGATCACAAGTCGTGGGAGTCAGTTGCCAGCATTCGCCAGAGCTGGCGGGCAGCCATAAAGACAGGGCTAAATTGTGGCGAGTCGAAGAGACTTAGTAGTTGGCAGGAAAAAAGACAGAGGCGCAAGGGGAGAGCCAACTGTGCAACAGCCCCAACAAACAAATTTCTCTGCAGCACCTGTGGAAGAGCCTGTCACTCCAGAATTGGCCTTTATAGCCACTCCAGGCGCTGCTTCACAAACCACTGACCACCTCCAGGCGCGTATCCATTGTCTCTCGAGATAAGGAGGCCCAAAAGAAAAAGAAAAAAAAGAAAAGAATATATACTGAAAAGAGCAAGAGTCTCAACAATGACCTTTGGGTGATTTTTGTTTGTTTTATTCGCCTTAGAATTATTATATGGTTCCAATTCTCTTTTTAATTTTGAAGATATTAATCTGAAGAATTCCAATTATTGCTGCACCTCCTTTACTTCTTCTGGGATTAGTTTAGTTTGTTTCGATAGGTTTGATAGGTTTGGAGCATCTCCTGTTTGAATGGTTCCTATCATTTGTCCATTATCTTAGTTATAATTTTTTGAATTTATGTGGGCTAGTTTCCCTTTTGTCTTGTTGAAATTGTTTTTTGGTCCATCAAGTACATTTAGTTATTGCCACAAACAGGGTCATTCATGAAGAAAGATTGCATACAACAGGCACTTGCTTCCTTGTGTAGATTTAACATCTGATGTAATGTGGGTTTCATGCAAGCCTGGAAATTTAAAGAACTTTTAGTGTCAACTGGCTAAAATCGCAAATTCGTATTGCTATAATAAAATGTAAACAAAACCTATCCAATAGATCTAAGACCAGACTCACCGCCTTGTAATCATCCCATGGAACCAGCATGGAAAGGCACCATTCTGAACTACTTTTCGAACCTGAGTCTCTTTGAACCACCGTATTGTAGCCCTTTTCTTGTTAATTCGCTGCTCCTTATCTGCTTGCTCCTGTAGCCAGCTGCTGTTCATGTGGTCTCGAGAATTATCAAAAGGAGTTGCCTAAAACAAAGGTAGAACTTATAGCAGACACCCTTGCCTTCTTTTTAAGTCACTTGGTCTTTTTTACTGACTTATTAAAGTCAACAATGGAAACAGGATACCAGTGCCTCAGACTGGTTATGTATCACATTGCCACATTTATCTTGGGCAATACTGTAAAAATAAGTCCAAGGTTAAAAAAATGCCTCGATATTAAAATTCTCATCTTTATACCCAAATCCCTCCATGGCCTCATCCCCCTATCTCTGTAATCTCCTGCAGCTCTTACAACCCTCCAAGATACCTGCACTCCTCCTCTTGAGCATCCCCGATTTTAATCGCTCCACCATTGTCTCCTATGCTGCATAGGTCCTAAGCTCTGGAATTCCCACCCTGAAAGCTCTCCACCTTTCTTGGCTCCTTAAAACCTACCTTTTCTGATGAGGCTTTTGGTTATCTGCCCTAATATTTCCTTATGCCGCTCAGTGTCAAATTTTTTTTGATAACGCTCCTGTGAAGCACCTTGGGACATTTTACCACGTTGAAGGCATTAGAATGCAAGTTGTTTTTGGTTGATGCCTGTGCCAGCACTGTAAGTACATGCATCATAAAAGTCACACAAGCCTTGACCTTAGCACCCCATCACAGGAATGTGTGGGGGTGGGGGAAGGATGCTAAAATGAAAAAGCAGGAAATTGGATTCCAACATGCCATGTCCGTTACTGTTATGACAGTGGCAGGATTTGAGCCATCCAATGGTGGGTCACTTTATTAAATGTATTTAATTCAGGCTCCCACATTGCAATTAGGAGCTCAATTTAAATTTTACAGTTGTCGCATGGGCTTTCCAGAGAAACTCAGCAGAGAAAGGAAGGTGGGAATTGCCAGCTGCACATGGTAAGTGCTATTTACAGCACTCTTCACAGGTTGGGGGAAACAGGAACCCACAACCCCGGCCCTATCAAGGAAACCTTCTGCCTCTTCTGCTGATCATGGGTGCTCTCTCCTGACCCACCTCTTCCCTGATGGCCTCTCTTTCAAAGCCCAGCTCGTGGCCATCCTCACCTGCCCTGCAACCCCCATGGTTGTCTCCCCAAGCCCCAATTGCCACCCTTCCCCCACCCTGAATGCTGGGGACTGCCTCAGTTACAGCCTCCTAACACGAGATTTTACTCCCGGCAGCCAGTCCTCAGGCTGCCAATTTGAATGGCGCTGGGTATGAAACAGAAGACATTTTCTTTCCCATGACGTCCTTGCCAGGTTCTCCTGCTGTTTTTTGGGAACCCCTCCCCTCCCAGCCTGCTTCCTTCCTGCTAATATCGGGATTACAGTTGCTGAAAGACACAAAATAGAAAGAAATCCTCTTCCCCTTAAAATGGAAAGGTTCAAAAATATTGACAATCAATTACCGAAATGTCATAATAATGTGCAAAGAGGCAAGATGATTTAAATAAACTGAAATTTCTTTGAGTCAATTACGAGGTTTCCATTTTTTGTCAAAACGTGAGAATCTATATTTTAAAAACTGAAAAGGATTTCATGGAGATTGAATCATCTGGAACTTTGTGGGTTTTTTTTTTAAAAAGGCAGGTCAACAAAAGTTTGAACAGCAAACAAGTTTTTACGGGAAGGCACATGATTTCATGTAAACATAGCAGGGGGTTGTTTTGTGATTTATGATTATCATAGGACTTGCCTGGAAAAAAGTTGGTTTCATTTTGAACTGTTAAAAGCCAGCTGTTTTTTGGAATAAAAGAGGCAGTTGGAGTTTGATTATTGACCTGCCAGGAGATCAGAAGAAAATCCAGACAACTGTTACCTCTCTTTGAAGAATCCCTGCTCTTGAAAAGCAAAAGCCTATATGAAGTCGTACTGTTGCCTCCTGTATTTTAAAGAAATCCTGAATGTTTGCAGAAACCTTGCAAATTTAAAATAACTTTGCATCAAATGTGAGAACTGAAACCTTTGTTGCTGCACACCTGATGGAAAACCTCGTTGATGGGAGTGTAGAATTCAAAACACAAACAGATCAGCCATGATCTTATTGAATGGTGCAGCAGTTTCGACGGGCCTCGTAGCCTACTTCTGCTCCTAATTCATATGTTTGTATGTATGTGAAGTCTTCTGTAGATGGAGTTCAATCAGGGCAAATGCAAGGTGATGCATTTTGGAAGATCCAATTCAAGAGTGAACTATACAGTAAATGGAAAAGTCCTGGGGAAAATTGATGTACAGAGAGATTTGGGTGTTCAGGTCCATTGTTCCCTGAAGGTGGCAACGCAGGTCAATAGAGTGGTCAAGAAGGCATACGGCATGCTTTCCTTCATCGGACGGGGTATTGAGTACAAGAGTTGGCAGGTCATGTTACAGTTGTATAAGACTTTGGTTCGGCCACATTTGGAATACTGCGTGCAGTTCTGGTCGCCACATTACCAAAAGGATGTAGATGCTTTGGAGAGGGTGCAGAGGAGGTTCACTAGGATGTTGCCTGGTATGGAGGGCGCTAGCTATGAAGAGAGGTTGAGTAGATTAGGATTATTTTCATTAGAAAGACGGAGGTTGAGGGGGGGACCTGATTGAGGTGTACAAAATCATGAGAGGTATAGACAGGGTGGATAGCAAGAAGCTTTTTCCCCAGAGTGGGGGATTCAATTACTAGGGGTCACGAGTTCAAAGTGAGAGGAGAAAAGTTTAGGGGGGATATGCGTGGAAAGTTCTTGACGCAGAGGGTGGTGGGTGCCTGGAACGCGTTGCCAGCGGAGGTGGTAGACGCGGGCACGATAGCGTCTTTTAAGATGTATCTATGCAGATACATGAATGGGCAGGAAGCAAAGAGATACAGACCCTTAGAAAATAGGCGACATGTTTAGATAGAGGATCTGGATCGGCCCAGGCTTGGAGGGCCGAAGGGCCTGTTCCTGTGCTGTAATTTTCTTTGTTCTTTGTAGTTGAACTTCTTTGAACGCCTACCTAAACAGACTGTTCATCAACATTGCCTAGAAAGATTCTTAGTGGCAGCCACCTATTTGACTTTGGGACACCTCGTCAAAAGAAAAAACTTCCATGTAATCTATGAAGTATAAGTTTTTTTTATTCCTTTTATTTCTTTATAACAGCTGTAAACCAAAAAATCAATTTTTTTTTACCCCCGGTTAACCGGTTCTGTATGAGTGTGTGTGTGTGAGGGCTAGGATGAAAATAAGGGGCTTTAATATTTCAATTCACGGGTATGTTTACTTTATTATTAAGACTTGGGGTATAATAAACGGATAATTTTGTTGTTTATTTAAGAAACCTGGTTAGTGTGCTTTATTCTGGGGACAAATAGAGTATCTAATTGATTGTTTCGGTAAGTGGGAATATTTATTTATATGTTGTGACCTGTGGAGAAGTGGGACTGAGTTAACATTGCACTTTTCCCGCCTCGGTCGTAACAATACATAAAAAATAATACATTTATACACAATCTTTTTTAAAGTAGAGTTTTTTTGAAACGAGAAGTGTATTTTTTTTTAAACTTCAATTTGGCAAGCAACTTTTAAAAACATTTGTTTTCTGCTCATTTGAAGGAAAAGAGTCCCATGCCATATGATTGTTTTTCTAAGAAGAGGATCCGTGATAATCAATATTAATTTTCTTACATAAAGTCTGGTGATATGTATGTGTTCAGTAGCCCAACCTGTACTACAAAGTATTGATTTTACATTAAAGTGAAAAAGGATTCATCCAAATTAAAATTTGTCTGGCCAGAAAGAAATGAGAGTTGACAGATGACATCATGCCTCTCTGAGCAGGCAACAGTCTCAATACTGGTATTGCCAGTGTTATTGCACTCTTAGTGTCTTTTGACTATATTTTTCTGGACAGGAAGAAATGACCACCACCCTGAATGCCCATCTTTCAGAACAGAACACTTTACCCATTTTAAATGTACGTTCCTCACACGCTGCATCCCCTTCTCTGGCCTTTGCAGATAACTAGTCACTACGTATGCTATTCCAACTAAATGGTCAGTTCACTTAGGTCATTGTCTTCATTACACACAAAAGGCTTTCCCTTTTTCTGATGCAGCATGTACTGCTGTTCCTGGAAACTAAATGAAGCTACAAAACTCAAAAATTAAGCATGGCCAAACTAGTAGTGACACAGGTCAGAGGCTTGAACCCAGGCACTGCTAAAGAAGTAAAGGCATTCCACGCTGAAGAGGGGACCTAGTAGTGGGAACCTCTCCCTCTCTTCAGGCCTCTCGTGACTTCTTTGAAGCCCTGCTGTTCAAGGATACACTCGAACATTTAAAAAAAAATCTTCTGGCTGCTTATGCTTCCTTTAATACGCTTCTTCCACTTTCTGCCAAGTTTTTCTCTTTGAAGCAGTGGAGGACTCAGCAACGGCCATCGCACCTGGGAAATAGGTCAGCTTCAAGGCAGCGGGCAAAATTCCTGACCTGTCCCTCCTCCAGCGTGCGAGAGGAAAATCCAGCCCAACACATCTTGCTGAAGTGAGGGGGACACAGCCATACGTATATGTTCCAGTTTATTTAGCTTTAAGTGGAACCAACTACCTTGATAGAATGTTAAGCTCACTGATCATCTTTTCATATAAGGTTGACAATTATCTTTCAGAAAATTGCCAGCTTTTCCCTCTTCCTGATATAGCATGTACTGCTGTCCCGGCCAACTAAACTGTGTTACAAAACTCAAAAATTAAAATAATAGTAGCAGGCCAGAGGCTTTAATCCTGGCATTTTTAAAAAGGAAGTTAAACTCAGTTAAAATCTGACCTTTTTTTAAAAAAAAAATAAACGTTGACAAGTTTATTATTCATAGATGGAGAACACTCCACACTACTCATTTTAGACTTGGGAAATGATGACACATCTTGATTGAGAGACAATGTACAATTTACTTTTTATAAATATAAAAATGGTTCAGAAAGAAAGACATACCTCTACTAATTTACTCCGGGGTCTGGGAACAGGAGGCTGTACCTCATTACGAAATTTATCCACAGCGACAGAACGAGGTCGAGGGAGAGGCTTCTTTTTTCTTGGCAATGGAACTGGAGGTGCCAACAATCCTGTACAGTACAGATTTTGCTCAACAAAGTATCATTTTCTGTGCAACAGAATGGTCTATTTTCAAAGTGTTTATGTAGTCTGCACAACAATCCATTCAGAGACTGCATTTCAATATGACTATTGGATTGCTGCAGAATATGTATACCACATGCATATAATATGACATATACTAGGTGGCCAGTAGCGGAGAGCGAATGTAAGCTGCTCATTGCTTTTGGGCAAGGGGAGGGGGGGACACTAGTGTTGGTGGGAAGGGGTGCCAGGTCAAAACCAACTAAGGACTTAAGTGTTAACGAGGATAGTTTGCATGTGACATGTAGCTTAACAACATTGAAGATGTTAGGAAAATTCTGTAAGTGTTGCATCGTTGACTGCTGTAAGTTTCCGTCTATATTCTTACCCACAATGCATATGGTCAAATATGTACTTTAATGTCCAATTCATTTTGGTAAATTTATTTCTTGCATCCTTAATGTACAGTCAGGATACACAGGTTGTTTTAATGAGCTAAATGGTTTGAATGAAAGTACTAGATTGTAATAACTGTTGGTATTCTTGGCAGACTCAGCCATCCCTTTGTAATTAGGCATGCAGCAAGTGGCTTGCACTATTGTGCAGGACCCAAATGTTGTTCCAAATGCACAAAGGTTGCACAATTCCCACTCTCTTTTCTCAAAGGCACACAAATGTCATTGTACAGTGTAAAGTCACTGAATAAATACAGTAATAGGAATAGATCTCTTCTATTTAAAAAAGTTAATTTATTATTAGTATATCCCAAATTGCCAGTGATAGAACAAGAAGTCTGGAACATTGAAAAGGTTTTGAGACTTTAGCATTAGTAAAGCTAGCGGCAGCTCCAGACAGGCAAAACAGGTACAGAACCAAGAAACTACTCTGGCCAAATTCACCATATCCCACGATGTCTACAGACAAAAAAGCAGCAATTTTGGGGGGAGGGGTGGGGGGTTGCGGGGAGAGGCGATTAGCATTATTGCAATATTACTGAAAGGTCCACAAAAAACATTAATGTGTTTTCTACCTATTTCTTTGACTCTACCCAATGATTATTAATACAATTCACTTGAAATATTTCATAAAACTAAAATTTCAAGTTTTCTGCACATGACTACAGACAGATGGAGATAAAGAAATTCTGCTCAACTCTTTGGCCTCACCATGACCCTGCTCCAAATCGTAAGGGCCGTTAGAGCAATCGGGAGAGGTGACTCACACCTGTAGAGCTGCAAAACAGCCAGCCGCTCTGCTGTGTTGCTGTAATCTTAGTATGCCACCTGGCTGCTCTGGAGTAGAGGTGTGGGTAGACCCTTAGCAAAGATAAGCTAAGGATTAAAGAAAAACATTATTTTCTCACTTCCCCCTTATATTGAAGTTCTGGCTAAAAATATTTAGGTAATCGATCTGGGATTGATTACTTTTGCAGATTTACATTTTTGGGCCTCTTGCGAGGGCACAACAGAACCCACGCCTGCTCAGAGTGGGCTTGCGAACCACTGGATGGAAGGGAGGCAGAAACATGCCCAGACATAGGACAGTGAGCAAAAAGATGTGCCCTCTAGGCTGAAATTTTAAGGACAAGCATGGCAAAAACCAGGCAGCTCCATTTTCTGCCCCAACATCTAACCCGCCGCCCTACCCACAACTCTGCGCGAATTATAACTCCTGCTTCAAGGGGTGGAATCCTTAGGCTATGGTCTTTGGAATAGCCAAAACTTGATCGATCAACACTGGAATATTGTCAGATTGCTAATAAATGTGCTTACAGCCTAAGCAACACCTACTTTCATTTTTCCATTCCATTTCCTGCTTCTTTCTCTCCATTTCTTGTTCCAATTCAATCTGCCGTCTTTCTTCCATCTGCCTTTCCAATTCGAGCTGACGCTGGTGTTGTAGCTCAGCCAATAAGACTTTATATTTACTTTGACAGCGGAATCTTTTATAGCCTGAAGAGCACACAAGGAAATAAATTGCCTGGACCAATTCACTTCTACAAAGTCTTCAGTTCTGCAAATCTGTAATTTTGCTCGTCAAAGACAAAGAAATAATGAACATGAAGTACAAATGAAACGTAAGGAGAATAGTGTATTTATGGAAGCAGCTTCAACTATTTATTCTGATCAGTTCCTTTACTTAGCCACATCAGATGCATTTTACAAAGAAAAATCAATATGATTTCTCCCAGGAACAGAGTGGTTTTGACTTTGAAAATACTCTTAGTATTGATTGTAGGAGGAAGATTTTACACAGAATTACATGGAATACACAACACGGAACAGGCCATTTTGCCCAAGCAGTCCATGCCGGCATTTATACTCCACTCAAGCCTCCTCCCATTCTGCTCCATCTATGGAAAAAGAGAAGAATTATTCCTGCCCTTTGCTAGTAAAGCAGTCAGTGGCTCTGGAGATGACCAGGAAAATTTTTTCAGCAGCTGTCCAGGGGCCTCACAGCTGATGCTCCTTGTCCACTTCCAAATAAGAACCACCAAAACACAGCATCAAGTGAAACAAAGTTAGAACATTCTGTAACAAATTTTTGAAGCTGAGAAACCATACTTGCATTCAAAAGAACCAAGAAAATTCTGGCATATATGTGGCGGCTTTTAAAAAAAAAATCTGCTGTCTGGATGTGGGAGACATTGGGATGGCTACTTTTATTGTATATCTCAAGTTTCCCCAAGAGTTGGTGGGTGTTTCTGAACCGCTGCAGTCCTTGCACTGATGGTGCTCCCACTATGGTTTTAGGTAGTGAACTTCAGGGTTTTGATCTAACAACAAACTAACTGCAGGACAGTGTGCCACTTAGGAGGGGTGGTGGGTAGGTGGGTGAATAGAGGTGTTACAGGTTCCCACGGCATTAATGCTCGGTGGTAGAGGTCACAGATGGAAGGAGGTTCTGTCAACATAACCTTGGTGCGTTGCTGCAGTGCATCCGGTAGACTATACATACTGCAGCCACAGTGTACTGGTGATGGAGAGGGTGGATATTGGGCCCAGTGACACATGGGCTGATCGGACGATCTGCTCTATCCTGGATGGCATTGAGCAGCTTGACTGTTGCTGCAGCTGCACCTATCCTGGTGAGCGTTAAGTATTCCATCACACTTCTGACTTGAGCCTTGTAGATAGTGGTGAGGCTTTAAGGGGTCAGTAATTGATCCAATCATCACATGGTACCCAGCTTCCGGCCTGCTCTTGTAGCCTTGGCATCAGCATGCCTGGTCCAGCTAAACTTCTGGTCAATAAGTGACCAAGATGCTGTTGCTGGTGACTCAATGATAGTGGTCCCATTAAAGGTTGGGATGAGACGGCTATGCTTTCTCTTGTTTGAGATAGTTATTACTTGGCATTTATGGGAGATGAACGTTAGCAGTCCCTTGTCAGCCCAAGCTTGAATGTTATCTAGGTCCTCCTGTAGGTTAGTATGAGCTGTTCATTAGAAGAAGAGTAGCGAATGGAGCTCTGGGGAACACTTGACCCTCAAATTATGCTTCACGCTAAGTAGAAAATCAGATTCCATAGTTCTCTGACGTTCATTTGTACGCAAATGCATTACTGCATGCTCTTCCAATGCAACCACCTGAAAAGCCAAAAGTAATCGGAGTTGCAATGCTGCTCGGGCACAAATGTGGGTAAAGGATTAGTACACAATTTTTAGTCATTATTTGGATGCTAAACTGAGGAAAGTGACACTCATAGGGTTGCATTACTGGTAACTTTCTGAAATTTATCAATTCAGATAATAGTTTGAATGACATTTGATAGTGGAATTAAAATTTAGTTTACTTCAAGGCTGCTGGACTGTGCCTGCTTCCATTATAATAGTTTTAAAACTGCTATTTATCAATTTCTGTTTTTATTACCAAGATGAACTATTACTAAAACTTCAATAAAAGGTTAATTTTCCCACCATGTAGACAGTATTATTTAAAATCCATATTGGCAGTTGTTACTCACTTTTCTGGATAATTATTGCAGCTTTTTCCAGCCTTTCTATACACTTTGCCAATTGATCCTGATGCCAGTATTTAAAGAACAAACGGGATTTTCTGCAAGGAGAAAAAATATCCAACTCAAATTCTCAAGAAATCAGTATTACATTGCAAACTGGGTTCACAAGCCAGACCGGTTTGGATTGTTGAATTTTCTAAATTCCAAGTGATTTTGTTGTAGCAACACGGACTGTAGCCTCCCAAGCGCCAACAAAATTAGTGAATTAAAATCTTCTAGATATTGGAAGTCACAAGTTCCCTTGAGGTAACTATACAATATTTGATATTTTGTTGGCTCAGTCCGATACAATATTAAGTATACTTTAAAAAACACAAAGCTGCGACTTCACTGATTAACTAGGAGAATGCTTTTCCTAGTTATTTTTTGATGACTACACATCATTGACATAAATGCCAGCATAAATAAATAGCATGATTTCTTGCTTTACATACACACTGACTTCTTCATTAGCATTAATGGACGGCAGAAAATAAACTTTGTGAAGCTATTCGTAAACTTATCTGGACCATCAACACATATACCCAAAGTAATATGAACCTTACATTTGAGTAATGTGAACAGATTATGGAAAGTGAAAGAACAGCTTCTCCAAAGGCTCAACAAATGCATCCAGTGCGTTCTTGAGATTCAGTGACCAGAAAATTCCTGGGTTTGATTCCCAGTTTGTGCTAAGTTATCTGATCTTAAATTAGCTACTATAACCAGGCTCCATGCCAAGGCTACTCCTGTAGATTGCTACCCAGGACACAAATGGATAAGGGTCAAGAACAGTATTGGGCTTGGCTGTGATGTTCCCTGTCGGAAAATATCCTCCCACACTCGTGCATAAATGAGTGGCCACTTAGGCAAAGTGCTCAAAGGCAACCAGTGCCCCAAAACAAGAATTCAATGACTTCAAGGAAAAAGTGAAGGGAATTAGAATTTTACAGCATAAAATGCACTATTTATCCCACTGTGCATGTGTAGGCTCTCAGAGCTAGCCATTTAGTCAGATTGCTCTACTCTTTCACCATCTACTTTTAATTTTTTTCTCAAGTATTTATCCACTTCCCTTTCAAAAGGTATTATGGGTTCCGTTACCATTTCATGTCCTAACAGCCCCTCTGCATTAAAATAAATGATCCTAACCCGTCCCTTTGCTCTCGTGATGAAGAAATTAAATTTATATATTCTAGTTGCCAACTCAACAACCAGCAGAAATAGTGGTGGGGCATTTTAACCCCCCAAAATGGGTAGGGTTTGGTTCAGGTAGAAGATCATTTGTCATATGTGCATATTCAAGACTGAGATTGATCAATTTTTGGACCCGAAGGGAATTCAGGGATGTAGGGATTAGATAGAAAGTGGAGCTGAGGTCAAGGATCAGCCATCAACTGATTAAATGGCGCAGCAGGCTCAAGGGGCCATATGGCCTACTCCTGCTCTTATTCTGCTAAAAAGCCAGAAATCTGAAAAAGGAATCCACCTGCCTTGAACTTGCTTTGAACAGAGGCTGGAAGAGCAGCAGGTGATCAATCTGCTTGCAAGAAGTAGATTGATCATTTAAATATTTTAATGAGGCTTTATGTCCTCATTTTAACAGTGATTCGATTTTTAACCACAGTCAGCTGGGTTTCCTAGGCCTCAGGAAATCTGGCAGGTGAAAGGAGACAAGAAGGGCTGGATCCATAAGTTAAGTGTCTTTACAGCACTGCTTGTGTGCCAGGAAGAGCAGGAGCATTTCCTTCATGCCCAACAAGCTACCAGTAGAACTCCACACAATCTTGCCAAACCCCAACTAGACCCACCTGCTCTCAGCCCAGCCCAGTAGTGGCCTTGTGCTTTGGGATTTCCTCCCTGACTGGCAGCCAGCCTCCCACTCAGGCTTGCTGTGGGCGGGAAACCGACAGAAAATAATTTATAAAGATCCTGAAGTTATGCTCAGAAAAAACATATTTCATTGTTTCCCAATTTCAACCAAACCCCAGCTCCCTTCTCACTTCCGAGCCAATATCCATGCCAGTATTTTCCTGTTTATTTTGGCAAAACCTTTAAAGTTTGAGGTTACCGAGACCTAGAGGGACAAGACCATATCAGGGTTTAAACATAAGGATAAGAATCTTTAAATGTTGGGAGACCAGGAGCCAGCGTAGGTCAGCACAGATGGATGTGAGCAGGAAAAAATAAGTCAGTAGGACTTGAAGTTTATAGGGGGTGGAGGATGAAGGGTCCAACAGGCGAGCATTGGCAAAACCTTGGAGGTGGCAACGGCATGATGAGTGTCCGGAACAGATTCTAAATGGAAAACTAGGAAGAGACCCCAGAATGGAAAAAGTAAAACTAAAAGAAAAACTTGAATGCTGGAAATTGGAAACCTGTAGAGCAGGAAATGCTGCAATATCGGAGACAACATCTGAAAAAGCACAGGAACATTTCATTAACATGGATGAAAGATCCCAGTTCAATTACTAACTCTTTCTCTTTCAGGTGATAACTCATCTGTTGTGCATTTCCAAACTGTTCTTGAGAGCAGCACCTATTTCCAGTACACCAGTACATATTTCCAATTCAACTGAAATTTGAAAACTAAAATCTTCCTTACACAGGTCTGCTGTTGAATTAAATGAGCACAGAATGCAATTTATGTAAATATCAAGTTTGTGCATCCTTTCTCGCAGAAATGTTACCTCCAGATTCATTCTAACTTACCCAGACTTCCAGTCCTTCAGGCCTGTAGTTTGAATAATAGCTAGGCAACTGTGAGAAAGAGAGAAAAATCAACCTCAATATAAAGATATACTTGCATTATACCATCTGAAAAGAAACATCCTGTAGGCTATAGCATTTCATAAACAATTAATGACTTTGAAGTCACTTAAGAAAATACACATAAAACAGATTGAAAGTTTCAGGCAAAAGATGCAGGGGGAATATGAGGAAGCACTTTTTTATGCAGCAGGTGGTAATGACCTGGAACTCACTGCCCGCATGGTTGGTGGAAGCAGAGATGATCAATGACTTCAGGAGGAAGCTGAATGGCCATCTGACAGAAATAGACTTGCAGGGCTACAGGGATCGAGCCAGGGAGCGAGACTGAATGCATAGCTCTGCAGAGAGCCAGCATGGACTCAATGGGCTGAATGGCCTCCTTTTATACCATAAATGTGTCTATGGGCTGGATTCTACAGCCCCCCCGACTTTCAGGAGTTTGGGGGGTGGGTCCAGAAAATGCCTCTGGGACAGGCCCATTCGGAGATCCGATGGGGACACTAAGGGGGAGGGGGGAACAGATATTTCAGTGCGGGAGGGGACAGAGCAGGGTAAGACCATTCTGTGGTGGAGGAGATGGTGGGAAGGGGTTGAAGGTAAAAGTTAATGAAGTTTGGGGGTGTGGGGGGGGGTGGGGGTGTAGAAGGTCATGTACACATGGTAAGTACTTTTTGGGGGGGGGGGTGAGAGGGCAAGGAATGAACTAAATTAATATGGGGGGGGGGGGAAGAAGTAGAGCCATTTCTTTAATTTTTTTATGTTAAATCTAATGTACTCATTCCTTTAAAAATATTAATTAAATGCAAGGGCTGGAAGCCCTTTAAAAATGACGTCGGCACCTGCGCAGTGGTGCCGGACAGCCCGCCCCCTCTTCATCATCAGTGGGGAGCGAGGTCCACCCCAGTCATTTAAATGAGCCGCCGTGTTTAATATCCTGGTGGCTCCGTGACGAGCAGTCTGCATAGTTTACAGCAATGCAAAATCCAGGCCTATAACTCTATCATGCACATAACAAGTACCTACAAACAATGAGAAAAACTACTTAAAACCTACTTTTCTAACTTTTCCCTATTCTGATGAAGGGTCTTCGACCTGAAATGTTAACTGCTTCTCTCTCCACAAATGCTGCCAGACCTGCTGAGTATTTCCAGCACTTTCCGTTTTTATTTCAGATTTCCAGCATCTGCAGTATTTTATTTTTATTTTAGGATTAAAATATCAAACTCTTGTACCTTAATTTTTTTCAATATTATTTAAAATAGTTCACACTATTTTCTTTCAAATCTTATTTTCAGTTTCACCATTTATGAATCTTGGAAGTGAAATTCCTCTATGGGGCTATTTCAACAAAGTTACCAACTATTTAAAAAAAATTTCACCCTTAAATGTTCAAAGCCATACAGTTAAAAATGTTACATTTTTATTTCAATTGTGATTTTGTTTTTAATTTACCTTTCTTTAGTAAATGGTATATTGGGTGTAATAAGCAGTATTCCGTATCTGTGAAAAGAAAATTTCCAATTAACACCACATATCACACAACATACATTTAGCTTTCTCACACTTTGCCTAGATGTCTGATTTCAATATATACCTTACAAATTAAAAAATTACAATCTTAAAAAGCAAGTTCCTACCCATAATATTAACTTTGGACAATCACAGAAGGCATTGTTTGATTCCTTTCTCACGCCAGTTCATTGTAATGTTTTCATGTTATGGTTTAGTTCCTGAGTTTACCGTATTGAAGCAGTTGCCCTCATCCAAAGCTCTGTTGTTTGAATCCTGTACTATTTCCACTTGCCCATCATCTCTAATGCAGACAATGATGATGGAGTTCAGTGAAGATAACCTTCAAAAACTGCTCCTTCCCAAACATACTGAATTTAAAATCCTCGTTCTGATTTACAAAGACTTCCATGGCCCCACCCTACCCTACGTCTGCAATATTCTCCAGCCCTAGAGCCCAGACTGTGTCCTTCAGCTTTCCAATGCCTCTTGTGCACGCTATCCACTCCACCATTAGCTGCCTCAGCCTTACTTTCAATTTCTTTAAATCTCTGTGATTCTGCTTCTCTCCCAGCCTACACTTCCCTTGACCATGCTTTTGATAATTTCTTCTAAATTCTCTACCACTGCTTGACATTTTTCTTCTTCTTTCAAGATGTTTACCACATTGGATGGAAGCTGTTGTACCTTTCCGCAAATTCCACAAAGAAGGGTCTCCATGAATATCCATCTTTACGAATCCGGATAGTTTCCAATAATCCATTATATCGTAGCTAAAACAAATTGGAACCAATGCAGTATGAGATACAAAAACAATTAACAGCATAAAATTATTGCATTGAAACCAAAAGGGCTATATCATTTCACTGTACAGTCAACTTTTCCATTTATCAAATAGAATATGCGGTAGTACAGTACGCAGCAGAATTCTGTAAAAATAAGCAGTTGTATTTGTATTTTACCATTTTTCAGATTTGCCTCCAATTGACCATTTTAAATTATTCTTCTAAAATAATTGAATGAAATTAAGGCCGTGATTTAAACAGAAAACTGCATAGCAACGTTATAGTTGCATTCTGACCAAGTTAGTGGGAATAGGATTTTCTTTTGGATTATTTCCAAATTTTGAGTTCACACAAATGTAAAGTAATTCATAATTAGTAACAAAGTAATACTTCATAATGGTTTAAAATTTCCCTTGCTACATGAACAATTCTAAGACATGGAAACATAGAAACATAGAAAATAGGAGCAGGAGTAGGCCATTCGGCCCATCGAACCTGCACTGCCATTCAATATGATCATGGCTGATCATCCAAACTCAGTAACCTGTTCCTGCTTTCTCCCCGTTTCCCTTGATCCCTTTAGCCCCAAGAACGATATCTAACTCTTTCTTGAATATATTTAATGATTTGGCCTCAACTGCTTTCTGTGGTACAGAATTCCACAGGTTCACCACTCTCTGGGTGAAGAAATCCCTCTCATCTCAGTCCTAAATGGCTTACCCCTTATCCTTAGACTGTGACCCCTGTTCCTGGACTCCCCCGCCAACGGGAACATCCTTCCTGCTTCAGTTTCGTGAGCCTGTTCAGCCATTCAGTTAGATCATGGCTGATCTGTACCTCTGCTCCATTCGCCCAACCTTGCTGCATACCCCTTGATAACATAAGCTCACAAAAATTATATTTTGGCTTTGTTCAATCGTTTTAAGTATTACTTTGTTACTAATTATGAATTACTTTACATTTGTGTGAGCTCAAGACACTTAAATTTGTTCTCATCTGGAACACAATCCATGCTTCACTGAATTTACTGCCCCACCCAGTACAGCCTTCCCCCAGCATAGCCATATTTAAGATCTGACAGCTTTACTCAGCAACTTGCATTTACATAGCACCTTTAACACTGTAAAAATCCCAAGGTACCACACAAGAGTGTTATTCAACAAAATTTAACACTGAGCTACATCAGGAAATATTCGGACAGGTGACCAAAGGCTTGGTCAAAGAGGTAGGTTTTAAGGAGTGTCTTAAAGGAGGAGAGAGAGGTAGAGAGACTTAGGAAGGGAATTGCAGAGTCTAAGGCCCAGGCAGCAAACCTTTGCGTGATCAGGCAAATCAAAAAAGATTTTGAACCCCAGAATTCTGTTTGCAGCCATTCCAGTGAACCAAATAATATCTCAATTAGAATGCACTCCTAAGGCATTTAATTTAGATGAACATTTCAAGTTATTGCCTTAAAGCTCTAAAGCAAAATCCTGACCTTTTAAAGATTTGCAGAGAAGATTTTCATGGTACCAATATCATTTTGGAGCATTATTTCTGGTACAACCAATCCCAGCTAGACATCACCAGCAAATGAATAACCTGATCGTAACTTTCAATTGATAGCTCTGAAAAGCAACATTGCAAGACTCACCTGATCCATGAAAATTTTGCTGTCCAGCTGATCAGGCAATTTATTAATGTTTGGTTTGACACATCGAATAAAATGTGGGTTTGCAGCAAACATCTTCTCCATCAGCACTGCTAAAGAATGCTTGAAAATAAAGATGGACAAAACGTTCATGCCAGTTCTGCACTTCAAAAAATGTTGTGTTTAAACATTCTACTTGATTTTCTATCCAAAATAACTGTGGTTATGCTACAATGAAGCAGACAGCACGCTCAACTTTATTAAAAGCAAAGGAAATTTTAGCTGTTACTGAGCATTTTTTACAAGGAGAAATCTTCCAGTGAATAGAACTGGAACCCAATCACAAATCCAAAATATGATTACATACAAGTTCAGTAGAATCACTCCATGTTACGAACAGTACTGCCTCCTTTCTCATCTCTAGACAGCAGTGAATGAGGGCAGTATTTTTCTACCTTCAAAGCACTTTTAGACCAGTCAAAGTAAAAAATCCCAACACTCTGAAAAGGTATGAAAATATTTAACAAATTTAAAGTTGACCCTTACATTACCAGCAGGCCCTGGAGAATGTAATCTCCCCAGCCCAACTGGTTTTATTGGTTTCCAGTTCATGTGCTAAGAACAGAGTGAATACAGA
This sequence comes from Heterodontus francisci, assembly GCF_036365525.1. Lineage (NCBI taxonomy): Eukaryota > Metazoa > Chordata > Chondrichthyes > Heterodontiformes > Heterodontidae > Heterodontus > Heterodontus francisci. Next base: position 77,115,813 of record NC_090371.1, on the reverse strand, counting down.
CATTAGCACACATGCATCAATGATATGCATTTTGCACATGTATGGAATTGGTGGACAGCTGCTGTTACTCCATGAGCTCGTGCTTGGGTTAGTTTTAGCACATATCCCCAAATTAGTCCAGTCATTGTATAATTGTTGTGTGTGTCCAGGTGAGAAGCAACAGACACTTCATTCAGCTGTCCACAAACATACCTGCTTCTCATCTTGCTGCTGGTTTAACATAATTGTTCTAAAAACTGCTTGCAGTTCTTTCGCAGCCAGCTCTTAACTACTAACTTGCTTAAAAATCGCTCATATTACAGTGATAAAGCCATGGAAATCAGAAATGGAGAGTTTTCTATAATTTTTTTAATCACACTATACTAATGGTAATTCTTTTGGGCCTCCTTATCTCGAGAGACAATGGATACGCGCCTGGAGGTGGTCAGTGGTTTGTGAAGCAGCGCCTGGAGTGGCTATAAAGGCCAATTCTGGAGTGACAGGCTCTTCCACAGGTGCTGCAGAGAAATTTGTTTGTTGGGGCTGTTGCACAGTTGGCTCTCCCCTTGCGCCTCTGTCTTTTTTCCTGCCAACTACTAAGTCTCTTCGACTCGCCACAATTTAGCCCTGTCTTTATGGCTGCCCGCCAGCTCTGGCGAATGCTGGCAACTGACTCCCACGACTTGTGATCAATGTCACACGATTTCATGTCACGTTTGCAGACGTCTTTATAATGGAGACATGGACGGCCGGTGGGTCTGATACCAGTGGCGAGCTCGCTGTACAATGTGTCTTTGGGGATCCTGCCATCTTCCATGCGGCTCACATGGCCAAGCCTAATGGTAATACAGCTACTTAAACATCAGAAAAAAACTTTTCCCATTAACTAATGGTACAAGGAATAGGGGACACCACAGTTTGAAAGTTTTGGGTAAAAGATCCAGGGGAAATATGAGGCAGCACATTTTTATGCAGCGGGTGGTAATGACCTGGAACTCGATGCCCGCAAGGATGGTGGAAGTGGAGGCGATGACTTCAAGAGGAAGCTGGATGACCAGTTGAGAGAAACAGATTTGCAGGGCTACGGGGATTGAGCCGGGTACTGGGACTGACTGCATAGCTTCATGGAGAGCTGGGATGGACTCGATGGGATGAATGGCCTCCTTCTGTGTCATAAATGACTCTAGGATAATCTTTATTATTGCATTATCATGTAGTTTTATGGATTATGCCACTGTAGGTGATATCCTAGTTGAATAGTTCATTTTTTAGATACAAATTATAGTACTGTGTGGGAGAGGGAGAAGGAAGGAGGGAGAAGGGCACAGATTTCCCATCCCATCACTACAAGAAAAATCTAATCCTGGTGTCACATTCAATCTGCTGTAAATTTATCATAACTAGCATCTGATTTCTGAATTGAGATTGCTTGAACTTCATTGCAGTAACTATATTTTGGGACATTTAACAACTTCTTGTGTAACTTCCAAGGCCTTTGACAAGGTCCCAAATGGCAGACTGGCCAGAAAAGTAAAAGCCCATGGGATTCAAGTGGCAAGTTGGATCCAAAATTGGCTCAATGGCAGGAAGCATAATGTGATGGTCGACAGATTATTTTTTAGACTGGAAGGCTGTTTCCTATAGGATTTTGCTGTACTCATGATATGTATCAATAACTTAGACTTAAATGCAGGGGGCACGATTAAGAAGTTTGCAGAGGATACCATCCTTATGGTTGGAACATAGGACTTGGGGACAGGAGTAGGCCATTCAGCCCTTTGAACCTGCTCCACCATTCGATCAGATCATGGCTGATCTGATTACGGTCTCAGCTCCATTTTCCTGTCTACCCCCCCCCCCCCCCATAACTTTGACTCCCTTGTCTATCAAAAATCTATCTAACTCAGCCTTGAATAAATTTAATGACCCAGCCACCACTGCTTTTTGGCGAAGAGAATTCCACAGACGAATGACCCCGAGAGAAAATATTTCTCATCTCTGTCTTAAAAAGGAGACCTCTCATTCTTAAACTGTGTCCCCTAGTTCTAGTCTCCCCCACAAGAGGAAACATCCTCCTGGTATCCACTCTATCAAGTCCCCTCAAGATCTAATATGTTTCGATAAGATCACCGCTCATTCTTCTAAATTCCAATGGGTAAAGGCCCAACCTGTTCAACCTTTCTTCATAAGATACACCCTTCATCCCAGGAATCAGTCGAGTGAACCTTCTCTGAACTGCTTCTAATGCAATTGTATCCTTTTTCAAATAAGGAGACCAAAACTGCCCACAGTACTACAGAAGTGGTCTCACCAAGGTCCTGTACAGCTGCAGTAAAATTTCCCTACCTCTATATACCATTTCCTTTGCAATAAATGGCAACATTCCATTTGCCTTCCTAATTACTTGTTGCACCTGCATGCTAACTTTTTGTAATTCATGTACCAAGACACTCAGATCCCTCTGTACCAGCAAGTTCTGCAATCTCTCTCCATTTAAATAATATACTGCTTTTCTATTCCTCCTGCCAAAGTGGACAAGTTCACATTTTCCCACATTCTCCAAATGCCAAATTTTTGCCTACTCACTTAACCCATCTCTATCCCTTTGTAGACTGTTTACCTCTTCTTGATAACTTACCTTCCTTCCTAGCCTGGTGTCATTGGCAGATTTAGCTGACATACATTTGGTGCCTTCATCCAAGTCATTGATAAAGACATTAAATAGTTGAGGCTCCAGCACTGATCCCCGTGGCACTCCACTACTTACAGCTTGCCACCCCAAAAAGACCCATTTATCTCTACTCTCTGCTGCCTGTTAGATAACCAGTCCTTTATCCATGCTAATATGTTAGCCCCCTCCACCATGTGCTCTTACCTTGTGTAGTAATCTTGTTGATAGTGAGGAAGAAAGCTCTAGAGTGCAGGAACATACTAATGGAGTGTTCAGTTGGGCAGAAAAATGACAAATGGTATCCAATCCAGAGAAGTGTGAGTTATCAATGACTAACAATGTCTGCAAATATTTCTCATAGATAGCAAATATCACTTATATTAATAAATGTGATACATAACCAATGACAGAGACACAGAGAGGAAGAAATGAAAAAAAGAGACAGACAGAGATGCATATATGGGCTGGATTTTGTGCTGGAGGTGGGGCTCCTGGTGCCAGGCCAAAAAGGTGGGGGCGACCCCTCCTCTGCTTTTTCGCAGACCCCTCCCCCCAGAGCGATCCTGTCGTGTTTCTCAATTAAAGATTCATGAGCTGGGATCACCATCTCTTTAACGATGTGTATTCCGCCTCCATGAGCTACCTGCCAATCAGAGGGCTGGCAGCTCAACAGTATCGGCAGCACCACCGGTAGTGGTGGCCACTTCTGGTACTGCAGAGGCCTCGGACACAGACCCAACGCTGGAACCATGGGCCAGAGGTAGGTGAAGTGGGGTCGTTGGGGCCTGTCTGGAAGGTCCCAGCAAGAGGGTGTGGTAGTGCAGTCCAGGGGGAGGGGCGTCCCGGGGGTTAAAGATGTTCCCGGTGGGGTTCCTCCATGGTCCACAAATTGCCCACATAGGGCAAGAACCCAGCGGCGGCAGGAAAAGGCCCTTAATTGGCCGTTAATGCACCAGTTAAGGGCCTCAATTGCCCTCTGGGTAGGAAGGCCATCTTCGGCCTATCCCGCCCCCCCCGGGAAGATCGCTTGGCGATGGCACCTACACCCCGACGCCACCCCCACCACCTGTCGTGATACTCTGTGCCCCCGTCTCGGGGGCCGCACAAAATCCAGCCCATGCACATGGTCCAACAAAAACGGGCCTGAAACCCACCATGGTGAAACCGTTGTGGTGACCTGCTGGTAAGCCTAGTGGAAACTTGTTGGAGTTGTCAGGGTCTTAGATGGTCTGTGTCTCTGACCAAATTATAGTAATGGTGGAAGAATCGAGAACCAGAGGATACAGATTTAACTTGATGGGCAGAAGAATCCAAGGTGACATAAGGAAAAACTTTTTTACGCAGCAGGTTAGGAGTGAAATACACTATCTGAGCGTGTGATGGAGGTAGTGACTTTCAAAAGGGAATTGGATAAGCATTTGACGGGAAAAATAAATTGCAGGGCTACAGGGAAAGGGTAGGGAGTGGGACTAGCTAAATTGTTCCTGCAGAAAGCTGACATGGGCTCGATGGGCTAAATGGACTCCCTTTGTGCTGTAACCATTCTATGATTCTAAGATTCTAACATAGCCACATTACAAGTTATTTGAGTATTTAAAAACTGTGGCCTCTTCAAAATGGACCAGTTTGGTTAACCGATAACAATTAGTGATTAACCACATGATTGCACATTTCACTGAAAAACCTGATGGAGACTTCACAGAGGCACATACTTGACACCTTCAATGGAAAGTCTCACCTTTCAAGAAAACTTGCAAGCAAAGATTTTCTTTTAATTTCTGCAAAAGTCCATTGTGTAAGTTGCACCTTCAACTAAATTGGGCTATGATGTGTACACCATTGACATTGACCTTTCTGCCTATGCTAACTACAACCTTTAGGTCAATGTAATCGATATTCTGGGGCCTGTATTTTGAAAGCTTCAGAAAAGGCACGGCGCACGGGCGACTTGTGTGCTGCTGAGCCGTCAAGATATTTTGCGCGGTGGCTCATTTACATACATGGAGGGGGCGGAATGCCCACCCCCAATGATGTAGAGGGGACCAGCGTTCTGTCCCCAGCGTTTCAGACCATTCAGTTAGTTACATTTTTAAAGGTACCAGTGTCCGGAAAATTGAAATAACATTTTAATATCACTTTGAATCCCCTCTCCCACTCCACCAATGAGTACTCAATGCACTAATTGTCCTCTTCCCTGCAATAAAACAATTTTTGCAATCCCGATCTTTCCCCCCCAACTTTTATAAACTTTATCCCTCGACCCCTTCCACCATCCCTGCAACCATTAGGAACAGTTTTGCTGGCTCCACCGCTCCCCTCTCCATCCCGCTCTGAAAACTTCACACCTCCCCCATCTTGGCAGTGTTACACCTCGGATCTCCGAGGCCACCAGCCAGAATATCGCCGTGGGAGGGCCATTGGACAAGGTAAGTGTTTATGCATTCATTATAATTTATTTAAATATTTAAATTAAGGCTCCGCCGCTGGGCGGTGGGGTGCTTCCCTGAAGCCTCGCCGCTAGTGGTAAAATAGGGCGGGGCCTTCCCAGCATCGAGGCCCATGGTGGGCCTCTCCCGGAAGTATTTTCCACCCCCCCCCTCCCCCCCCACACGACCCTCAACGTTAGGGAGCTGGGAACATTCAGATCTGGGATTTTTACTGCTTTGCAGGGAAATATGTTGACATAAAGAAGTTTGGATCAAAGAAAAGAAAAACACCCTACAAGCTTCGCCTAACATTTCCTGTGGGCCTCTGTGCAATAGATCATTATCCTCATCCACTTCCTCTCAATGATTAAGAGTTCTAAAAGATTATAAAACTTACTTTGGTAATCTTGGTAACTAATAAATAGAATTAAACATTGATACATACTCTAAACTGTGCTCCAACAGATTGCTTTCTGGTGCTGTTAAAGTTGTCTTCTGTTCTCTGTACCAACTAGAAAAACAAAGCAAGCATGGAATGTAAATGTGAGGCCAAATCAGAACGTCCTGAAATTCCTAAGCATTGCTTGGTATTTCAGTACAGCACAATTACTACTGTTATGACCAGGTGAGAAAGAGGTCTAAGGGTTCCCTTTCAGCTTTCACCTGGTCTTACTGTAACAGGATTTTATTTTTAAACACACTGTGTTTTGACCTCTCCCTTGGTGAATCCTTATTCACCGCTTTCCAATTATAAAGCAAAGAAATGAGTACAAACAGGCTTTCTTAGGTTTAAAGAAGGTGAAATTTATTAAACAAACTTAAACTCTAATTTGGTTGATGCTTATGGATACACGACGCGCCCCACGCTAGCACGCATACGCGATACACACATGCAAATAGAGACAGAAAAAAGCAGAAGAAAGATAAAGTGGAGAGTTTGAGGCAATATCTGAAGAGTTTGTTATGGTTCTTCGAGTTCACTGTAGAGTCCTTGCTTGTAGGTAATTTGTGTTTTGCGTTGGGGCCCAGTATTCTTTTTAAACCTTGTTCACTGTAGGAGACTTTTCTCTCTTGGGGTTCATGTGTCTTCAATGGATTCTGAAGCTAGTGAGAAAGAGATGGGAGCAGACAGGAGAGAGGTGTTCTCAATCCAGGAGCTTTGAGTTCAAATTCTCTGTGGCAAGTTAAAAAAAAACCTGCAACAGCCAGTTAGTCATGTGACCAGCTCACCTAACCAGTCCCGGACCTTGTGGATTGTCTTGTCCGAGCAGACCTTGGACGGTCTCCTCTGCACACAATACCTGGTGATTAAAGGTCCATTGTGGGTTCCATTGGAGCAGGGAATAGCCCCTTTGTCCTTTTAAGTACTGTCTGTTAATATGCAAAAATGTCTTTCCAGCCAGTCTGGCAGCCCTTGTAATAGGCCTGCTCTTCTTCCCAGCAATAATTTTAGTTTTAATGTCCATGTGGCGAAATGAATGTGACTCATTCTTGGCAGGTGGAGGGCCTGCATGACGCTACCATAATAATATTAATCTGCCAAACAGGAAAAACAACAGCAAAGATATATCCCAGACTGAATGTCATTTGTGAGTAGTTACCAAAAAGTAGAGAGATGCAGAAAATGTTAGCTTGTATTCTAGCAATATAAAAATGAAACCTTTAAAAAGGGAAAACATTCTGCTTAGACACTCCAAAAAACCCGACAGCAGAAACTGTGAATTCTGCATTTTTAGTTCAAGATTTTCTGTCCCCTAACATTTAATGGAGAGAAAATCACAGGTTGGGTTGTGCAATTTCCTGCACCCGCGCTGCTGAAGTGGAAAATGTCCCTTTATTTTGCTCCAACAGGTTAAATAAATTATGGAGAATGTCAACCATAAGTAATAGTTACTCTACACAATTTGCACATAGTAACAGGGTTGCCATCCTTCCATCTATGAAAGATGATGGCAACACAGTACTACATAAAGGTTCGATATTTTGGGTTATCAGCTCTTCAGGATTGTTCTAGTGTCTCCAGGAATTAAAAGTTTAATCTCCAAGATACTGAGAGCAACCCTGGAATAACATTTAGAGGGATTAAAAATGTATTTTTTAAATTTTCTTTGAACATTTCCATTCATTAGTTATAAAAATATTAAGAGACGCCTACATGGCTGTTCATTATTCAATCCAATAAGAATCATTGACTTGCAAATTGGCATTGAAATTGCACATCTCTAAGTGGTGAGGATGGATGTGTGTTGGTTGGGCAATGGTGCGAGTGTGGAGGCAGATTGTTGGCAGGTCATGTGACAAAATCTCCAGAGTTGACACCCTAGTTGTTATGGTATTGGACTAGTAACCTAGAGCTCATGAGTTCAAATTCCACCATGGTAAGCTGTGATATTGAGAAAATGACCCTGAAGCTGCTGAACGTAAAAACACTGCCCTCAGGAGAGGACCTAGCCAACCCTACCTGGTCTGGCATACATGTGACTTCAGTCCCACAATATGCGGTTGACTTGTATATTACTTTTCCACAGTTTCCCACATTGCAAGATCATTGATAATATCAAAATTACAAATTAAACTGACAGATACCAGAGTTCTTAAAATCTCTCTAAATGGCTAGGCTTGAATTCTGGGTGATGCTGTTCTACAACTCAACCATACTGTTATTCTTTCATTCAATATCCCTGTGCAGGAATTATGACCTTGCATGTTAATTTTTACTGGCATTTTTTTCATAAATATGCATCACTGAAGCAAATAGGAGTGCTGGGAAATGAGTGAAAAAAATCATGCTACTACATGTACGCATAGTTTAGTTAAAAAAGATTTAACCCATCATCAAAAAATATTACAAAATAAAAACAAAACACTGCAGATGCTGGAAATCTGAAATAAAAACAAAAAGTGCTGGAAATACTCAGCAGGTCTGGCAGATGAAAGGTCACCGACCTGAAACTTTATCTCTGCTTCTCTCTCCACAGATGCTGCCAGACCATCTAAGTATTTCCAGCACTTTTTGTTTTTATTTCAAAAATATTACATTCCATGTTTTTTTTTTAAACCAACCATATTTTGGAATATCTGACATGTTTACACTTAGCTGTTTACCAGTGTTTAAACAATTTCTCTGCTTCCTGTAGCAACTTAACAGTGCCTTCTCAAATAATCACCCTTTACAAACCACTGCTTTTCCTTTTAATCTGGTTATCCATATCTCAGTAGTGCAAATATAGCTATCGGTTGCACAAAGGCTGGATTCTATAGAGCCCTCGACATCTGGATCCGTGGCAGGGGGTGGGGGGGGGGGTCCTGAAAATGACCTAGGATGAGGCTGTCACGGACCTTGACGCCGGCAGAGCCTGGCCCGATATTGTTGCAATTTTAATATTTAAATAAATTAAAATCCTGCATTAATTACTCACCCCTGAAGTCCCGCTGTGATCTTTACCCTGGCGGCTGGCACTGCCGCGCCTTCAGATCCCTGTGCGGGGAAACGAGGGGCAACACTGGTGGAGATTGGGGAGGAGGTAACATTGTGGCTGTAGGGGATGGTGGGAAGGGTTATAGTTTAAAGTGTGTGCAGTTGTAGGGAGGGCAAGGTCAGTGGGTAAAATTAAGTGTTGGGGTGGGGAGGGGGGAGAAGGCCAAATAATTAATTTATTTGTTATGGGGGGGGGGGGGGGCAGGTGGGAGAGGGACAGAAGAGATGTATTTATTCAATTTAATTTAATCTTTCTTTAAATATTTAACTTTGCCAGTGGGCAAATCCCTTTAAAATGGTGTCAGCACCTGCACACAGACAGCTGACGTCATTGCCGGGGCGGACAGCATGCCCCCTCCATGTGACGGGGGGGGGGGAAGGTGGGGCCGCCCCGGTTATTTAAATGAGCCACTGCACTTGGAATCGCGGCAGCTCTTTGACGTGCATTCGCCCGCTGCCGATTTTGGCAGCGGGCTTATAAAAATTCAGTCCAGAATCTTCCTTTTAGCCATTTTTCATTACTTTTCCTCATTCTCTGGATTTTTTCCAGAAACGTTTTTCCCTCTCCTATCCTCACCTCCAAATTCAAGTGCAAAGAGTTCATGGATTTCTTTACCTTCAAGATTGAGATCATTCATGCCGCTACAGGGACCTCCCCTTTCTTTTCCCATCCATTGCTCTCGGCACCGTCTCAGTTGCCAATCCTTCCTGCATCACTATGCAATTCCTTCCCATCTTACTTTGCCTTCTCCAATCTTATCTCCTCCACTCCCTGTGATCTCAAATCCCTCACCATTTAACTCCTGACAACTAAACTAGCCCTCTGAACTCCATGTTTGTGAAGATTGGGAATGGCTTTGCTCAGATACTTTTCAGAACTGCCATCATCATCCCCTCCTCAAAAAGCCTACAATGAACGTGTTTTTTTCCTCCAATTACTGCTGCATCTTTAAATATCCTTTTCCACCACAAGGTCCTTGAAAATGTAAATGCCTTCAAACCCTCTGTTCATCTCTTCTAAAACTACCTCTTTGAATCCTTTCAGTCCAGATTCCACTTTGTTCACAGCACCAAGACTGCCCAGGCTAAAGCCATACATTAGATCCTCTGCAAAGATGACCATACCATGATGCATTATCCCTTCAACATTACAACAGTGACTACACTTCGAAAAGTAGTTAATTGGTGTAAAGTGTTCTGGTACATCCTGAAAAGTGCTATATAAATGTAAGTCTTTAATTCATTCTTCCTTCCTTCCTTCTTGACTGTCTGTGGGACTAACTTCATGTGGTTCTACTCCTACTTGTCCAAACACAACTAGTGGTATCTCTATTATAAAAGTGCTTCTGTTTTGCTAAAAATATTTTTTTGAGGATTCGCAGTCAAACTGAAGAAATGTTGGACCAGTTTTTTTTCCAAGAGGGTCAAGACAATGTTTGACAATGGCATTTACTGGTTGTCACATGACTCAAGTTAAAAGCAGAACAGAAACTCTGGTAACTGAGGTAGATGCGTGCAGAGACATGACAGGTCAGAAGGTGGACTTTCTATTTCTGGCTTCACTTTTGAATTGTTTGGAGTTGGGAATGAACTGTTTATAAGGGGTTGGAGTTTTAAAAAAGTAAAACTTAAGGACAGAATCCCAGCTCAGCCCAGCCTTTATAAAAAGGGATAGAACTTCCAAGGAGAGAAGGGAATTCCCAAGGAAGGAGAGAAGATCACAATCCAGCTCAGCTTTCCAGCACCTCGCTAAAAGACCCTGAGAAGTCCATGGTGTTAAATCATCTCATCCCCTGTCTTTGAAGAAAAGCCTGCTAAATTGATTCTCAATGCCGCCTGAAAAGAACAGTTCTAAAAGATCTAGTGACTCGTCTACATGGATTCGGAGTCCAGACTGTATGCCAGTTTTGGAACACAGGATATCTCATCTGCTGATTCTTCAAGAATGAGCAAGTATTCAGCCCAAGTGGTTTTTTTGGTCTGTAATAGAGCTCTAAACAAAAATCCCTTTTATTTTTCCGGTTAACCGGTGTATGCATGTCTGTGTGAGTGTGAGGGGCTAAGGTAAAAAGGGAACTGTAATATTTCAATCTGTGTGTTTATGCTTTACTTCATTACTGGTTAAGACTTGTTTTATAATAAACTGATAATTTTGTTGTTTCTTAAAGAAACCTGGTTGGTGTGTTTTATTCTGGGAAAAATAGAATACATGATTGACCGTATCGGTAAGTAGGAAAATGTAAAGATATGTTGTGACCTGTGGAGAAGTGGGACCAGAACAAACAGTGCACTCCTCCTGCCTCGGTCTTTCTTTGCTTTGCTTTCTGCTCTGGTACAGCCACTTCCCGAGTCTCCCCCCCACCCCATCCCAAGGATCTATCCTTGGGCTCACTTCACCTATGTGCTGCTCCTCAGTGACATATGCTAATGTCACTCCGTTCTAACCCACAATCACCTCTGTACTATCAGACTGTCTGTCTAAGATCAAATTGTGGACAAATTAAAATTTCCTCCAACCAAACATCAGAAAGATTTAAACCATCATTTCAGATCCCCCCCATAAATTCTGCTCCCTCAACACCTTAACCCCTCCTGCCGGTCATCTGCTCAGGGTGAAGGAGACTTTGCCCTTGTAACCTGTAGAATCATTTTTTTCAATGTCCTTATCACCTTCCCAGCCTTTGTAAACTCTTACTTGTTCATAACTCACCTGCCTGTATCCCATCATGTCCTGCATGACGTCCAGCTTATCCATTACCCCTCTCCTCACTCATCTACATGAGCTCCATGTGCTCCAAAGCACTGACACCAAGGACATGCTGAGAGAAAGATGTGGAAACAGAGGTATTCCTTGTCTCCAAACAGCCAGCACTCGGTTCTTTGTGGTAGCCTGAAAATGGCAGGAATGGCTGGCTGCCTCAGGATGAAAGCATCATGACTGCTGCCAGGATTGCAGGCATTCACTGACATGATATTTTGGGCAAAGATGCACACCAACTGCATGTTAATGGAGTGGAGCCCTTAGTGGTTCTGGTACATCTTCCCATTTACAAAGGAGGCCTGCAGAGCGAAGTGCGTACAGTCGATGCCACCTTGTACAAAAAACTATTTTAAGAAAAGAAAAGACTGATTCCTAGGACATGCTAATACAAAGACATGGCAACATTTTTATCACTTTTAATTACTGCAGATCTCAGCTTTAAAAGAAACAACACCACAATTACAAGTAATAAAAACAAAGTGCTGGAAATACTCAGCAGGTCCATGGAGAGAGAAACAGAGTTGAAATTTTGAGTCAGATATGTAAACTGTCTTCTACTTCAGGCAGCATTATCCTCCTGCCTTGGAACTTCAGATCAGATGGCTTTAAATTAATCCACACTATTCTGTGTAAATTACTTTAAAGATGTACATTTTACAAACTAACACTCCTGGCATGGAACTTTGCACACCATGAGCACATTGCAGTTATTTGTGTGTGGAGGCCATTGAGTCCTGGGTGTTTTATTAGAATTAATTCATATTTTCAATATACATCACAGTTTAAAAAGAACTCCAAAGTAATAAAGCTTTTACTCTTGATTCATAAAGTACTCAGTTTGTTGTAAAATCAGTAATTGCAACGCCATTCCATAAAAAGAATTAGAATAACTCACTCTTGGTCTTTGCTGAGCCATTAAGGTTCCTGTCCTTGAGACTGTAGCTACAGTTAAAAATTAATGTGTCAGTGTCATCAAATTAACTGACAAATTCTTATTACATACAAGTATATATATTCATGCGCAAAAATGTAGTGTTATTCAATTTATTTCCCGGGATAATCCATTTTCTGATTGCTCCCTCCTCCACATATTTTTCTCCATTCTGATCTATCGAGCCATGCCTCTCCTGGAACTGAAGACAGGTGGATACCACATTCTCAAATCTCCATCACAACAACTCCGAAGCTAAAACAAAGGTCTGCTCGCACATTGCGAGGGAAATGTTACGGAGGTGACGAGAGTCTTGACTGCTGGCTGGACAGCCAGCGAGAGACCTGCATTTCCTCCTTTGGCCCACCAGATTAGAAACCACTCAGGCACTTGAAAGGCCATTGGTGGTCCCTTCCCAGGATCAGGACCCCGGGGATGGGATGTCCCACCCGCTAAGAGCTGTTGGCCAAAGGCAGACAACTCTTTTGCTCGGCAGCACCACTGGGAAGGCAGTGGCTGCTGCCGGAATGCACCCAGCAGAGGCCCAGGATCGCAGAGCGACCCAGGTAAAGCGGAGTGATGGCAGGAGGGGTTTCGTGGGCTGGAGAGTCATGGGGGAAGGGGTGTAGGGATATTGGCAGCAAGAGCAGGGGTGGCTCTGAGTGGGCCCCTTCCCGATGCTGGGTGTCTTGATCAAGCACTGAATTCCTTTGAACAAGGGACACCCACCACCTCCCCCACCCGGGATACCATAAGCAACCCCGCATGTTGTGCTCCCCGCGGTTAATAACAGCGGCAACGGGAAAAGGGCCTCAACTGCCCTTTAAAGCCATCAACTGGTGGCAGGGCAGGAAGGCCATCCACAGGTCTTCCCACCACGGACCTTAATCGGGGTGGAGGCGGGAAAGTGGCAGGGTCCCCACCTACCACCATCCTGCATGATTAAATGCCCTCCTGCCTCCAAACTTGCCACGGGGGAAAACATAAAATACCACCCAACATTTGCCAAGTGGTAGCTCAGCATGTTGGGAAAAATCAAGCCTCCATGCCCCATTCTACAGTGCTGCACACAGCTGCACCCTAGTGCTCAGCACTGAATGACTGGTGACATAAATATGCTTCTATTTCCCATATTCTTGTGCGAGGTAAGGTTCCTAGTGGCTTCCAGATCCAGCTAGTCCAATGCTCTCCAGGCTGATCATACTTTCCATGAATTTCAGCTGATTCAAAACTCTGCTACCCACATCCCATCATGTGTTTGCTGTCCTACATTGGATCATGTTGCACTAATGCCCCAAATTTACATCAGGTTATACTGAGTGTACAGCATAGAAACAGATCACTGGGCCGACCTGTCCAGTGTTCATGCCCCATGTGAGCCTCCTTCAACTAACCCTATCAATGTATCCATATATTCCTTTCCCCACTGTGTGCTTATCCAGCTTTCTCTTAAATCTTTGGGTAAAGAGGTTTCTCCCGAATTCCCTACTGGATTTATTAATGACTATCCTATATGTATGACCTCTGGTTTTGGTCCTCCCCCTTAAGTGGAAATCTTTTTCTCTACTTCTGCCATATCAAACTATTTCATTGACTTAAAGAATACTATCAGTCCAGCCTTCTCTTTTCTAGAGGAAAGAGCCTCAGCCTGTTCAGCTTTTCCTGATAAGTATATCCTTTTTAAGTTCCGGTATCTTTCTTGTGAATCTTTTTTGCACCTTCTCCAATGCCGCTATACTTTTGAGAATATGGAGATCAGAACAGTGCACAGTACAAGTGTGGTCTAAGTGATCTAAGTATTAAAGTAATAAAAGTTTAATGTAACTTTTCTACTTTTCAAATTGCTCCAGAAAAGAATTGACAATAACTTGGCCAAAGTATTTTTTTTTTTAAAGATTGATCTCTGCAGTGCCAGTTTTTTTCATATTTCTTTATTTTGTTCTTTAACCTGTGTGTGCGTGCGCGCATGTTAGGTTATTATCGAAGGGTGGATATCTATTCATATTTCAAACTTTGTGTTAATGAGCTTTGCATCTTTATTGAATAAGTCTTCTTTTGTAATAAATCAATAATTCTGTTGTTTATTAAAGAAGCCTGGTTGGTGGGTTTTTATTCTGAAACCAATATAGATAAACGAATATAATTGGCCATATCGGTAACCGGGTAAAACATTTAAACATCTGTTGTGACCAGTGGAGTAGTGGAACTAGAGAAAGACAGTGCATCCTGCAGCCTCGGTCATAACAACATGAAACTTGGAAGTATTGTGAACTGTGAGAAGGACAGGTGATAGACTTCAAGAGGATATAGATAGGCTGGTAGAATGGGTAGGCACGTGAGAATAAATATTAATGCAGAGAAGTGTGAAGTGATACTTGGTAGGAAGAATGAGGAGAGGGAATATAAAATAAAGGAGGTGCAGGAACAGAGATACTGGAGTACATGCGCAAAAATCGCAGAAAGTGGCAGGGCAGGTTGAGAAAGTGGTTAAAAAGGTATATGGGATCCTGGGCTTTATAAATGGAGGCTTAGAATACAAAAGCAAGGAAGTTATGATGGACTTTTATGAAACACTGGTTCGGCCTCAACTGGAGTGTCAAATTCTGGGCACTGCACTTTAGGAAGGATGTGAAGGCTGTAGAGAGGACGCAGAAAAGATTTACAAGAAGGGTTCCAGACATGAGGGATTTCAGTTATGTGGATAGACTGGAGAAGCTTGGGCTGTTCTGCTTGGAGAAGAGAAGATTAAGAGCAGATTTGTTAGAGGGTTTCAGAATCTTGAGGAGTCTAGACAGAGCAGATAGGGAGAAATTGCTCCCATTGGCAGAAGGTTTGAGAACCAGCGGTCACTGATTTAAGGTGACTGGCAAAATAGCCAATGGCAACATAAGGAAAAGCTTTTTTACACAGCGAGTGGTTAGGATCTGGAATCCACTGTCTGAGTGTGTGGTGGAGGCAGGATCAATTGTGGCTTTCAAAAGGGAATTAGATAAGCACCGGAAGAGAAAAAAATTTGCAGGGCTATGGGGAAAGTGTGGGTGAGTTGGGCTAGCTAAGTTGCTCTTGCAAAAACCCGGCAGAAACATGATGGGCCGAATGCTCTCCTTCTATGCTGTCACCATTCTATGATTCTATGAGAACTCTGTAAATATCCAACTGTGGCCTCTTGTGAATTTTAAGCTGTTTTCCCCACCATAAGTGCCCATGAGTTCAGCATTCTAGACCTTCATGCTTTCAGTCACATCTCCTAATAGCTCCTTCTTTGGCTCCACATTCATTTTTGTCTTGAGTATACCTCTGAAATGCCCTGGGATGATTTTATACATTAAAGGCGTTATACAAACATAGGTTGTCAGTTTGCATTCAACAGAACATAAATATACACCTCTTAGGAAATCTAATTCTTATTGTTGAAATTTTCTAACATCCAGTACATAAAGACACACAACTTTAAAACTTCTTTACTGAGGCAATGCTGGCCATCGCATTTACCTACATCGGTTTGCGTAAAATGCTTGTCATAATATTTACCTGCAAAAAGTACACTTAGCAGTGGAGTCACACTATTAATGAACAGCCCTCGAATACTTGCTGGGATTGTGTCTCTGTTTTTCTCCAGAAACCCAGATGCATTATATTGGACCTGTGGTGGCGGAGCATCAGTTAATATTACAAGTTTAAATACAAGTTTAAAAACAAGTGCAAAATGAGTTGTAAAATACTGTAAAACCAGTTGAAGTTTCTAGATTAAAGAAAATTGGTCACTTTTTTTAAAGCAATGTGATTCCAAAAGGGATTTCCCTTCACTCCTTAAAAATTAAAGATTAAGGAACAAATTTGGTCAACTGTTTCTTCAGGATCAATTATTTATTTTCAAACTACAATGTTATCTCCTCCAAGATATTATTTAACAAATGCAATAAATCTACATACAAAACACAATAAACTTCCCAAACTTTAAAAAATAATAAAAGCGCAAAATACGAAAGGCTGAAAATTGTATTTTTGTGGAGGGAAGGCAAATGATTTTAAAGAAAATAAAGTAATGATAGCACATAACATTCAAATCTGTAAATGATTTGCAGTATCGTTTACCACAATTTATTTTTTTGAATTGACTAAAGAGGTTGTATCCTGCCATCGAAATTGTTCAGAAATTCCCATCCCAGCAACAGATGAGGATGTTACCACATTTAATCCATAATCTGAGTTCCACTGGTCACAGGCGTGGCAGCTCCCGTGTGCCTCATAATGCTTAGTGATTTTTTTTTTAAAAAAACTTTATTCTCCAGATGTGGGTATTGCTGTTCTGGCAACATCGAGGTTTGCTATTGATCGCTGTACAGAGATCCCTACTCAGAAATGTCAGGAGAGGGTGGAATTGGGCTGTATTGTCCTTATGGTGGATACAATCTGTTGGCATCCACCATCAAGGCTCACATTTGGGTAGGCACCAGGAGGCAACTTTAGTTCATGAAACCAGGTCTCAGTGAGGGATTGCAAGTGCTTTCTGTCTTTAGTTTTGTGTCATTCTGTCTTTCTATACATTGAGAGATTGGGAGATAAGGGGAACCCTCACTGCTGTTACAATATTGTTCACATTAACTAAAATAGCTGGTTGCTAAATGTGGAGAATACATTATCACCAATAATCATTTGATAGTCAAAAAGGGTGCCTGAAATTTGTTCCTTCTCATACATTTATAACCGATTCAATTACAAAACAATCTTTTTTTAAAAAAAGGTACCATATTGAAGAGGAAGGATATACCAACATGAAACAAATTCCTTTCCTTTTTAGCTTACACAAAGCTATAAACAAAATATACCAGTTAGAAGAAATCCACAAATATACGAGTGGACACTACTTGTATACTTCACCAGGTCTAGATAATGGCATCCAGACTGAAATAAATATTGTTCCCTGTTTGGTTAGTGATGCCAGTGAGTCTAACTAATGAAGTTACAGGCATTCTTGACTGAGAAGGGGCAACTTTCTAATTCAGAATTTTCCTCTATACATGGTAGTTATCTTGAAAATAACACATGAAAAACCTTTTCTTTAAAGTTCGAGTTGTTTCTCTCCTATCAGCTAATTGCTATCAGCATGCCAAAAATGCACTTAAAACTGATGAGGTTCTATTTACTCTAATTTCAACACGATGTAGAACCAATTGAATATTTAAGTATTGCTTGTACCTACTATCCTGCATTTTTGATTTCCTAATCAAAAGGATGGGAAACTAGATAGCTGATATTCATTCCAGCTTACTGGTTACCTTCAGACAGGCCCAAACAGAAAATTACTACAACAGGAGTAAAGTTAAATATCAAGTTCATTTTTGGGACATAGTAGGGCAAATAAAGGCGATTGAATGAGGAACCATATACATCATCCTTTTTTAAAGCACAGTAAAACCATTCCCACTCACAAAATTACATTAAATAAAAAGATAAACACTAATGTTGGGACTCAAGATTCAAATGTAGAGTGAGTATGTTATGAAACTGCTTCTATTTTTAATATTGTTTTTGAGGATTCGTGTGTTAGCATTGTGGAGATGGATTCATCCAAGACTGGGGAGATTCCTTAGATGTTGGACTTTGTTTTTGTTGAAGGGTCACTGAGAAGTCTTCTTTGAAAATAAACCTTTACTGGATGTCATATGCCTTAAGCTCAATAAACAACAAAAAACTTGGTGACTTGGGGGAAATGTTTACAGAGAAGTGACATGTCAAGATTTATGAGGGTTGGAGTTGGTTTTGCTTCTGAGATATTGTTTAGGTTCAGTTGGGGTGTGGACTGTTGTTGCAAGCATCTAGAGATCAGCCTGCCAACAGAAAAACACCCACCTGTCTCTGCAAAACCATGCAACAATCCAGAGTGTGAGAGCCAAAACCCCTGATGCCGCATTTCTCCTGAATCACTCCTGGAAGGCCTGCCAGACTAATTATCAACGCTGCCTGAAAAGACATGCTCCAGAAAAGATGCCAGTGACCAGTGTGTACTCAGATGCCAGACAGCATGCCATTTTTGAACACAAAGATCTCATCCGTTTTCTTCAAGAATTACATTGAAACATAGAAAATAGGAGCAGCAGTAGGTCATTCGGCCCTGCGAGCCTGCTCAGCCATTCATTATGATCATGGCTGATCATCCAACTCAGTAGCCAGTTCCCGCTTTCGCCCCATACTTTTTGATCCCTTTTGACCCAAGAGCTATATCTAACTCCTTCTTGAATACATACAATGTTTTGGCCTCAACTTCTTTCTGTGGTAGCGAATTCCACAGGCTCACCACTCTCTGGGTGAAGAAATTTCTCCTCATCTCAGTCCTGTAAGGTTTACCTTGTATCCTTAGACTATGACCCCTGGTTCTGGACTCCCCCACCATCGGGAACATCCTTCCTGCATCTACCCTGTCAAGTCCTCTTGGAATTTTATAGGTTTCTATGAGATCCCCCCTCACTCTTCTGAACTCCAGCGAATATTATCCTAACTGAGTCAATCTCTCCTCATACGTCAGTCCCACCATCCCAGGAATCAGTCTGGTAAACCTTTGCTGCACTCCCTCTATAGCAAGAACATCTTTCCTCAGATAAGGAGACCAAAACTGCACACAATATTCCAGGTGTGGCCTCACCAAGGTCCTGTATAATTGCAGCAAGACATCCCTGCTCCTGTACTCGAATCCTCTCACTATGAAGGCCAATATACCATTTGCCTTTTTTACCACCTGTTGCACCTGCATGCTTACCTTCAGCGATTGGTGTTCGAGAACACCCAGGTCTCGTTGCATATTCCCCTCTCTCAGTTTATTGCTGTTCAGATAATAATCTGCCTTCCTGTTTTTGCTACCAAAGTTGGATAACCTCACATTTATCCACATTATACTGCGTCTGCCATGCATTAGCCCACTCACTCAACTTGGCCAAATCACCCTGAAGCCTCTCTGCATCCTCCTCACAACTCACCCTCCCACCCAGTTTGGTGTCATCTGCAAATTTGGAGATATTACATTTAGTTCCCTCATCTAAATCATTAATATATATTGTGAATAGCTGGGGTCCAAGCACCGATTCCTGTGGTACCCCACTAGTCACTGCCTGCCATTCTGAAAAAGAGCCATTTATCCCTATTCTGTGTTTCCTGTGCGCCAACCAATTTTCTATCCATCGCAATACACTACCCCCAGTCCCATGCGCATTAATTTTACATGCTAATCTCTTATGTGGGACTTTGTCGAAAGCCTTCTGAAAGTCCAAATAAACCACATCCACTGGCTCCACCTCATCAACTCTTCTAGTTACATCCTCAAAGAATTCTGGTAGATTTGCCAAGCATGATTTCCCTTTCATAAATCCATGCTGACTCTGCCCGATTCTACAACTGTTCTCCAAGTGCTCTGCTATAAAATCTTTGATAATGGACTCAGACGTCAGGCTGACTGGTCTATAATTCCCTGCTTTTTCTCTAGCTCCCTTTTTAATAGTGGGGTTACATTAGCTACCCTCCAATCTGTAGGAACTGTTCCAGAGCCTATAGAATCTTGGAAGATGACCACCAATGCATCCACTATTTCTAGGGCCACTTCCTTAAGCACTCTGGGATGCACAGAATCAGGCCCTGGGGATTTATCGGCCTTCAATTCCATCAATTTCCCCAACACCATTTCTCTACTAATACTGATTTCCTTCAGTTCCTCTCTCTCACTAAGCCCCGTGTTCCCCAACATTTCTGGTATGATATTTGTGTCCTCCTTTGTGAAGACAGAACCAAAGTATGCATTTAGTTGGTCAGCCATTTCTTTATTCCCCATAATAAATTCCCCTGTTTCTGACTGTAAGGGACCTACATTTGTCTTCACCAATCTTTTTCTCTGCACATACCTACAGAAACTTTTACAGTCAGTTTTTATGTTCCCCGCAAGCTTGCTCTCGTACTCTTTTTTCCCCTTCTTAAATCAATACGTTGGTCCTCCTTTGCTGAATTCTAAACTGCTCCCAATCCACAGGTCTGTTGTTTTTCCTGGCAAATTTATATGCATCTTCCTTGGATCTAATGCTATCTCCAATTTCCCTTGTAAGCCATGGTTTGGCTACCTACCCTGTTTTAAATTTGCGCCAGACAGGAATAAACAATTGTTGTATTTCATCCATGTGCTGTTTAAATGTTTGCCGTTGCCTATCCACCGTCATCCCTTTAAATAACGTTTCCCAATATGCCATGGCCAACTCGTGCCTCATACCTTCGTAGTTTCCTTTACTAAGATTCAGGACCCTAGTCTCAGAATCAACCACGTCACTCTTCATCTTGATGAAGAATTCTATCATATTATGATCGCTCGTCCCCAAGGGGTCTCACACAACTAGATTGTCAATTATTCCTCTCTCATTACACAATACCCAGTCTAGGATGGCCTGTTCTCTAGTTGGTTCCTCAACGTATTGGTCCAGAAAACCATCCCGTATACACTCTAAGAATTTCTCCTCTACGGTATTGTGACTAATTTGATTTGTCCAATCTACATGCAGGTTAAAGTCACCCATAATTACAGATGTTCCTTTATCGCATGCATCTCTAATTTCCTGTTTAACGCCATTCCCAGCATCACCACTACAGTTTGGGGGTCTATATACAACCCCCACAAACGTTTTTTGTCCCTTAGTGTTTCTCAGCTCTACCCATACAGATTCCACATCGTCAGAGCCAATATCTTGCCTCACTATTGCATTAGTTTCCTCTTTAACCAGCAATGCAACTCCACTGCCTTTTGCTTTTTGTCTGACCTTCCCAAATACTGAATATCCCTGGATGTTCATTTTCCATCCCTGGTCACCTTGCAGCCATGTCTCCGTAATCCTGACTATATCATACCCGTTTACATCTATTTGCGCGATTAATTCATCCACTTTATTGCGAATGCTCTGCGCGTTAAGGCATAAAGACTTAAGGCCGGTCTTCTTAACATTACTTGTCCCCTTCCCACTATTTTTCACTGTGGCCCCGTTTGATTCTGGCCCTTGATTTCTCTGCCCATCACTTTTCCTATTCCCCTTACTGTCTTTTGTTCTCGTCTTTGATCCCCCCTCCTCCGACCCCTTGCAAAGGTTCCCATCCCCCTGCCATTTTAGCTTAAACCCTCCCCAACCACTCTAGCAAATACTCCCCCCAAGACATCAGTCCCGGTCCTGCCCAGGTGTAACCCGTCCAGTTTGTACTGGTCCCACCTCCACCAGAACCGGTCCCAATGCCCCAGGAATCCAAAACCCTCCCCCTCACACCATCTCTTCAGCCACATATTCATCCGATATATCCTGCTATTTCTACTCTGACTAGTACGTGGCACTGGTAGTAATCCTGAGATCACTATCTTTGAGGTCCTACTTTTCAATTTACTTCCTAGCTCCCTATATTCTGCTTTTAGGACCTCATCCTTTATTTTACCTTAACTAAGTATTCATTTTTTCGTAAAAGAGCTCTGCAGAGAAAATATATTTATTTTTCTCTAAGCAGTGTGTGTGTGTGTGTGTGTGGTGGGTATTTATAAAGGGAACTTTCATATTTTAGTCTGTGTGTTAATACTTTGCTTCCTTACTGGATCGGTCTTGTTTTATAATAAACTGATAATTTTATTGTTTATTTTCTTCTGGGACTATATGATTGACCGTATCGGTAACTGGGTAAACATTTAAATATATGTTGTGACCTGTGCAGAAGTGGAACTAGAAAAGACAGTGCACTCCTCCTGCCTCAGTCGTAACAAGTACGTACTACTTGGTGTAAATCAATTTTATAATAATGGAATTATCCAAATTCTGCCTTAAAATTCACCTTATATTAGCAGATGGTTATATTACTGGACAGGCAAGCAAGGTATTTAAATCCCAACAACGCCAATTATGAAACTGAATTAGTAAATCTGGAAATCTGTGGGTCAGCACTAAAAATAGGAAGGAAGGTTATTAAAAACCTAACTGGTTCACTAATGTCATCAGGTTAGGGTCTGTCCTATATTTGGTATAATATAAAAAGTATCGATGTTGTTTTGTGAAGTGGTCAAGCAAGTCACTAAGTTGTAGAAACAATTGCACAATAAATTTGGTCCAGCCAGCAACACCCACATCCGAAGAACAAAATAATAAGTTGTCCAAAGAGCTTTGTGGGGAAGGAAAACATATACTACAAGATATGCACTGGAGTTGAATTGGATACTGCAACTATTAACATGAGTGATGAGCTCCTATAAGTGGCGAGCGAATGCTTTCAATAAATTAATGTGTAAAGGAATTAGCAATGTGTAAATATACAATATCTGTGCTAATGAAAGATTTTTCATATCCAGTGCAACATATTTTGCACTAAGTTAGCTAATCTGGAAACTTTGTACTCTGCCTTAAATGTGGAGAACTAGTTTTAGTAAGATTTGTTTCCCGCTACCCACTTGATAAAACAGAACTCACTGAAGCCCAAGAATTGCTGCAAGAAGGAAGTGTGGAATGATCATTGTAAACATGAAGAAAAAATCCACCAGAAGCAACAAAAAATGATCAGTAAAACATGCAGAGCAGCTCTAATAGCATAACTGTGATCTGGAGTCAAGATTAGCAACTTAATGACCTCAGGCATCTCAAAGAAAGATCAAAGCGGTTGAGCACTTGATAGCACCAAAGGAATATTGCCCGAAACAGGAAGCGTGGGAATATGAGCTTCTTTATTTAAAACAAAATTGCTCTCAGGATTTGGATGATGCTGTCAAGCTTGCATTCACTGCCAATTCCTAGTTTCCTGGTACTGGAATGTCTTCTTGAACCACTGCAGTATATGTTTTAATTGCTTTTAACCATTGTTTGCAGAACCAATCCTGAAGCCACTAGTTCACAAAAGTACTTTACCCTTTTTGGATCCAATTCACAGAAATGAAAGAACTTCATTCTTTCATGACTTTAGGATATCTCAAAGCCAAACAAAGTATTATTGAAGTGT
The DNA here is from genome assembly GCF_036365525.1 of Heterodontus francisci. Classification (NCBI taxonomy): domain Eukaryota; kingdom Metazoa; phylum Chordata; class Chondrichthyes; order Heterodontiformes; family Heterodontidae; genus Heterodontus; species Heterodontus francisci. The sequence goes on along the minus strand of NC_090371.1, from coordinate 77,092,581 downwards.
AGTCACAGTTGCAAAGTTGGGAAATGTGGCAACCAATTTGCACACAGCAAAGTGCCACAAACAATAATGAGACAAATGATCAGATAATCTGTTTTAATAGCAATGGTTGAAGGCTAAATCCAGGACAAGGCAACTCTTCATTCTTTCATAGAGGTGCTCTCTTGTCCAACCTTCAGAGTTTGTTCTGGCATTCTTTTCCCTCTCTCTTCTCAATTCAGTCTGCTACTCTTCTCCCCCACCATCCTTTTCAAGCTGATACACTCTCCCTTATTCAGTGTGTACCATCTACAGGATGCACTGCAGCAACTTGCCAAGCCTCCCTCAACAGCACCTTTCAAACCCACGACCTCTAGCACCTGGAAGGACAAGGGCAGCAGACGCATGGAAACACCACCATCTACAAGTTCCCCTCCAAGCCACACACCATCCTGACTTGGAAGTACATTGCTGTTCCTTCACTGTCACTAGGTCAAAAACCTCAAATTCCCTAACAGCACTGTGGGTGTACCTTCATCACATGGACTGCAGCGGTTCAAGAACGCGGCTCAAGGGCAATTAGGGATTGGCAATAAATGCTGCCCTTGCCAGTGACACCCACATCGCATGAAATTTAAAAAAAATTCTCATCATCAGCCTGGCTCAGTGGCTGCATCCTCATCAGAGTCAGAGCCTAATTCCAGGACTTGAGCACATAAATCTAGCCAACACTACCACGCCGTATTGAAGGAGTGCTGCGTCATTAGGAAGTCCTGCCTTTTGGATGAGATAATAAACCAATGTTCTGACTGACTGTACAAGTGGAGATAAACTATCCCTTCGTGCTATTTGAAGATGTGCATAGGATTTCTCCCAACAACACACAAACAGAATTCTGAGCACCTACTGCTTGCTGCTCATGAGGCCTTAATATATGAAAATTGGTTACCCTGACAGCTTACAAAGTAACTGTGACAACTCTTGAAAAGTAATTAATTGGCTGTGAAGTGCTTTGAGATGTTTCAAGGATGTGACAGACACTGTATAAATGCAAAGTGTTTCTTCCTTTATCATCACTCAATCAGGGATTTCTGATGGCTCTCCTTTCTTTGTTTCACTAAATGTCATAAAAGTACCGACAGGCATCAACAGCACAGGACTTGGGCTCTGTAAATCCTGGTGGCACGGATCCGGAGTTTCTGTTATCCACTGAGGGAGGGGAGGAAAAGGAATTATGCTGCAACACCTTGCCACAGCATTCATAGGCCCATAGGGCTCTGGCAAGCAAAAGAAAAAAAAGTGGAAAGAAAACTTACTGTTAGCTTTGGCAATCACAGAATTCTGATTGTTACAGCACAGGAGGTGGCCATTCGGCCCATTGTGTCTGCACCGGCTCTCCGAATGAGCAATTCACCTAGTAACATTCCCCTGCCTTCTCGTTGGTTGTATAGCTGAAAATTGGTCTTTGAATCCTAACATTCCTCCTTACCCTCTGCCCTAGCATTGCTACACACCAATATTTTCAGGTGTTCCTGACACAGTTTGTATGACATATTTTCCTCACTAATATTACATTGTGGTATATTTGTTTTGAAAAGTGCCGACATTCTTCTTAAATTGGATTTGAAGCAATAGTGACTTGTTTCAGTGGAGGCAGAGTCAATTCCAATACTCTCACCAAATGATTCTGACTGGTCATTGCTGATACATTGCTGAACACTGCCCAAAACATTCAACAGATGTTGGGGCATCTTTAATGCCCACAATAATTATTATTTTGAAAGCACACAAAAAACTCCTGATTACTGATATCAGGAACTATGCCTTAACATTTATAAGAAAAAAAAATACGCGTACTGCTAATGTGTACTTTACTTTTAGTGAAATGGTACAATAGCAGTTAACGAACATTTTCTATTGATGTCTCTTCATTGAAATGAGAGAAAATACATCAGTCTTACCTTTCCTGCATAATGTATCACTGTAAATACTGGACTGTGACTTCTGTCTATTTTAAAGTGCGGATTCCTTTTGAAACTACTGTTTAGCTTGTCCACAAAAGTCCTGTCAGTGGCCTGTAATGGTACATAAAAGGCATGCCTAAATATTGTATATATGTTCCTAAACCTTTTTTTAAACTTGCCTTTGGTTTATAAAAGAACTCCATTAAAAAATTTTTTTTATCTAAGATCACTAGAGGTTTGTGTATATACATTAACAGGCATTCAATATGAACAGGAAGATTCCAGTTTTGATCCCCAGTCTGCACTTTTACCAGTACGGTGTCACACGGGCTTCAATAGCCCCTGGGTTATTGAAGGGTCTAAAAATAAAAAGCTCAGCTTTGATCTTTACATGGTAATCGCTGTTGGTATTGGGTATGAGGATGGGAAAGTCAATGTGTTCACAACTGAATAGCTTGCAAACACACATTGTCTAAATTCAATGATCAAGAATGACCTCTTGGGCAAGGTACCAGAAAGTAGTTGGTAGCCAAGGAACAATAGGAGAGTGTGTTTTGTTTCAGCACAGCCAGCCATCGAACATTACCCTTTGCTTCCCACCTCAACCAATTTTGGATCCAACTTGCTACTTTGCCTTGTATTCTACGGGCTTTTACTTCAGTGATCAGTGGCCATGTGGAACCTTATCAAAATCCTGGCCAATATTCATATAGACTACATCAGATACACTACCCTCATCAACCCTCCTTGTTACCTCCTCAAAAAATTCAATTATATTAAGTCAGACACGACCTTCCCTTAAAAAATCCGTGCTGCCTCTCAGTATGTTAATTTCATCTAATATTTTACAAGTCTCCTCCCAGACTGCAATGTCTGTATTGTCCCTCTCTTTTGTGAAAACAAAGTATTCATTAAGAACCATACCAGCGTCCTCTGCTTCCATACAAAGGTTACCCTTTATGGACCCTAGCAGACTCTACTCTTTCTTTTGTTACCTTCTTGTTCTTTATGTATTTAAAAAAAAAACTTTGGGTTTTCCTTGATTTTAGTTGCCCAACATTTTTTCATCCTCACCCCCCACCCCACCGCTCCCCCCCCCCCCACCCCCACCCCCCCCGCCATTTTGCTTTTCTAATTTCACCCCTACACTTTTTGTACTCCTCTAGGCTTTCTGTAGTTTTGAGCCCTTGGTATCTGTCATAAGCTTCCTTTTTTTTTTAAATCCTCTCTTTTAAACCCCTTGACATCCAGGGGACTCTGGATTTGTTCGTCCCAACCTTTTTCTTTAAGGGAACATACTTACTCTGAAACCTCTGTCTCTTCCTTGAATGCCTCCCATTGATCTGGCACTGACTTACCTTCAAGTAGCTGTTTCTAGTCCACTTCAGCTAAATCACATCTCAGCTTAGTAAAATTAGCTTCTCCCCAATTGAGAACTTTTAAATCCTGTTCTATCTTTGTCCTTTTCCATAACTACTCTAAATCTAACTGAATTATGATCACTTCCAACAAAGTGCTCCCCAACTGATAGCCCTTCCACCTGTCCCTAAAACTAAGTCCTGAACTGCCTCCTCTCTTGTTGGGCTTGCTATTTACAGGCTAAAAACAAAAAGTTCTCCTGAACGTATTTTAAGAATTCTGCTCCCTCTGTGCCTTTCACACTAATTCCATCCCAGTTAACACAGGAGTAGTTGAAATCCCCCACTATTGCTATCCTATTGTCTTTGCCTACATATTTGCTCTTCTATCACCCTCTGACTGTTTGGGGGGTCTGTAGTACACTCCCATTAGTGTGATTGTCCCTTTTTTTGTTCTTCAGTTCAACCCATATGGCCTCATTTGATAATGCTTTGACTATATCATCCCTCCTCATAACAATAATTGTTTCTTTAATCAATATTGCGACTGCCCACTGCCTTTTTTAATCCCCCTCTCTACCTTGTCTGAAAACCCTGTAACCAAGAATGTCGAGCTACTGTTCCTGCCCTTCTTTCAGCCATTTCTCAGTAATATATCATACTTCCACGTTAATCTGTGCTCTCAGCTCATCGCCCTTATTGGCTAGACTTTTTGCACTGAAGTATATATTATTCAGCACTGCTAAACTCCCTTGTTGTCTATTTTCTCGCTGTTGTTTTCTCTGCCTCCCAAACACACTTACTAATTTTCTACCTTCCATTTCCAACTTCTTTTCTCTCCCTTCTGAATCTACTCTCAGGTTCCCTTCCCACTGCCAAGATAGTTTAAACCCTTCCCAACAGAAAAACTGGTCCTAGTGAGGTGCAACATGTCCAGCTTGTACAGGTCTCACCTTCCCCCAGAAGAGGTCCCAATGTTTCAGGAATCTAAAGTGCTCCCTCCTGCACCATCTCTCCAGCCACACATTCATCAGCTCTATTCCCTATTTCTGTATTCACTATTTCTGTACTCTGGTTCTCTTCACTGCTCAGTTCCTTACCTGTGGAAATGCACTTTGTTCATCCAGCAGGGAAAACACACCTAGTGGTTTTGCTAAAAAGAGATCCTATGGAGAGAAAGTTTACATATGAATAAAACAGAAAAGAAAAAAAAAGATAGAGCCAGACAGAACTGTAAATGCCTTTTTACCAGTATTGCCTTGTTGTCCTTGAAGGTAATAGTTTCCCACTCAATTTCTTCTTGCTTGTACTCATTTTGCTGCATTAAAAATATGTGCTGCAGAAAAAAAGACATTTAATTTGACTTTTTAAATTTAAAAGGATAACTAATAGAACATAAGAGAAATATAATTGTCACACATATGGAATACAGTAAACAAAAGGGAATTGTAACTAGTTACCTTTATAGAGCCACATTTCATACTTTCAACCAATATCTCATACAAGTCAATTGAGTTAGGGTGCACAGAACAGACCTATGTACTCTGTATTGTGGCAACTGAATTATACCTACAAGGGTATGGCCAAGATCAAGTAGGAATCAGAGCTGACCAATCACCAACCAGGAAAGAGACGAGAGAGGCTAAGCAGAATTGAGTGGACTTCAAAGGGTGGACAGATGTACTAGGATCAGGCAGGAGTCAACCTGTAACAATGATCACAGTCCATATTGTTGTGCAACTTTGGGCCGGCCAGTGTGTTTCCAGATCAGAACCAAGACTGTTACATTAGTTTCGCAAACTTTTTGTGCAACTAATGAAAAATTGTGGGGGCCAGAGGCAGGCTGTACAGAAATTATTGTTTGAATAATGTAGCCAAATGTAGAGAGGCTTGCAGTTACTGCACTGTAGGAAGGTCACTGAGGTTGATTATTTCTGAGAAGAGCTTCACACGGTGAAGGCTGGATGGTGTGAAGAATTAATCTATGAGCTGAGGTTACTGGATAAAGGTGTCAGCACTGAATCAAGGTCAATCAATGCCCAATGTTCCTTTTACATCTGATTACACTGGAGTTGTTTATTGCAAACCTCCACAAAATTATATTTCGCCTTCATTTTTAAATTCATCATGGCCTTGCCTCTCCATCACTCTCAAACCTTTTCCAGCCCTACAACAACCAACCCCATTCCCCCATCTCTCCCAAGCACTTTGGCCTCGTCTGCAACATCCGCCATACCATCTCACCATTGTTGCTATGCCTTCAGTTGCCTAGACCTCAAGTCCAGATTTCTCCAAAACCCTCCCTCACCTCTTTCAAGACCCCCGCCTCTTCGACCAAAGTTTTGTTTACCCCTAATATTTCATTTGGCCAAGTGTCTTTTTTTTTTGATAACACCTTTGTGAGGCACTTTATGGAGGAAGGTTTTTCGACATTAAGCGTGCAATATAAATGCCAGTACTGTTCCTGTTGTTAACAGGGCATACCACGAATATTAGGAAGGAGCAAGCTAAACTGCTCAACCCTCCTCTCTTGCATACCTTCCTGCCCAGGCTAAATTCGCCAACTTCCCTTCCTTCAAAGGGCCCACCTACCACAACCATCCTGAACTCCACTAGCTGATCAACAATCCCCTCTCCATTAGCCTTCAGAAAATCCATTCATTTGCAAACATGATCCTTGCCGTCCACAATTTTATACACGTAGGCCTGGATTTTGCGTTGCAATAATTGTGAGACTAACAGCACTCAGGTAATAATGTAGTAAACTGGACAGCAACTTCCCAAATCTGCACATGCGCAGTTAAATGCAGAAATCCAGAAGCTGCTCCTAAGACCCTGCTCCTGCACAAGCTGTGCTACGCCGATAAACTCAGCATTGAAATCCATGTAAGGACATGAAGTTGTCATACCTACCCATTAGTTTTTTTTAATTAGTTCATGGGATGTAAGCATTGCTGGCATGACCAGCATTTATTGGCCATCCCAAATTGCCTTTGAGAAGGTGGTGGAACGTTCCTCACTGGCAGAAAAATTTCGGGCTTATGCATTCAGTTGTTAGTGAATTTTTAACAGCGTGATAAGTCATTATTATTTCCAAACAATCTCTGGCACTAAACATTTAGTTTTATGAGTGCAGGGATTCATTCTTGCAGAATTGAATTAGTGTTGGAGATTTTTAACAAAATTATAATTTTTTTTCAACAACTTCTTTGCGTCCTATCTCTCTCTCTCTCTCTCACATAATCCCAGCTTTTCTTCCCTCTCTGTTGCATTTTCTGTATGTGATTTAACTTCCAGTCCATCATGCTTGTGCTGGCTCCTTGAAAGAGCAGCCAACTTCCCTTTTAAAATTATTTATGGAATCAGCTTCCACAACATTTTCAGGTAGAGCGTTCCAGATCCCAACAACTCAGTGAAAATATTTCTCCTCATCTCCCCTATAGAATTTTTTCCCAATAATTTTGAGTCCATGACCTAATAGTTATTGACACACTCACCAGAGGGATTTGTTTTTCTCTATCTACTCGATCAAAACCTATCATCTTGAAAACATCTATTTGGTCACCTATTAACCTTCCCTGTTCCAAGGAGAAAAGTCTTAGCTTTTCCAACCTCTCCTCATAGCTGAGGTTCCTCTGTTCGATTAACATCTGGCAAACCTCCACTGTACCCTTTCTAAGACCCTTACATCTGCACTGATGTGTGATGCCCTGAACTGTCCACAGTACTCCATCTGAGGCTTAACCAGTGATTTATAAAGTTCTAGCATGATTTCTTTGCTTTTATATTCTATTTTTCTACCAATAAACCCAAGTAGCCCTTCGGCTTTTCTAACCACCTTATCAATTTGCTATGCCACTTTTAAGAATTTGGGTATGTAGACATCAAACACTCTCTGCTCAGTTACATCTTGTTCCTAGTAAAACTTTTACTCTCCCCCATCCTAGTTGTTATCAGCCCCATATCTAGGTCTGTTGTAGACTAACTGATGAGATTAATTGCTATGATTAGTTAATGACTCCATTGTTGCTGTATCATGCAACTACCAGGATGGAAGCAGGTGAACTAGAAGGTCTTTGCTCTTTTTTCTTTGAGCAATTTCCATGTTCCTCCTGGGCCTGCCCATCTGCAAGACTGTGTCACATTACACCCAGTGGGCACAGCCACTGCACTTTATCTAATGGAAAAGCTTGGATTAATTTCACATCAATTTAATTGAATGGAAATTGGTAACAGTGATTTATAGGCCTGGATGGGCAGACATGTGACAAAGCAATGGCACTTGCCGCTGACCTCAAAAGGAAGCCCCAACAAAGATCTAGTGATCACTGTGGCACAGATTTCCTCGTTCCCGACGTCTGTTTGATTCTCATGCTGTCAAGTGGATGTCGTGACTTGCAGCAGCAGTGATGTCAGCAAGCAGTAAGCAGCCAATCACATTGATGTATTCACACACAGCAAACCGGGAAGTTAAAGGCACATAGGACTTTAGGTCCATGGCGGGGAAGGCCTGAAGATCGCTCCAGAGGAGGCCCGCCCATGACGCTGTGAGGTCGTAGCCCAATCTTCACAGAGGTGGAGAGGTCTCATAGCAGCATCCCCGCCGCTTGGCGAGGGGCCCTGCATTTAAATATATTTGCATACCTGATTTAATTGCAAGCCCACCGCCACCTCCGGTCCCGGTGCGATCCTCGTGCCGCTGGTCAGCACTCCCGCGCCTTCCGATCCCTGTCTGGGGAATCGAGGCGTCACACTGGTTGGGAGGGGGGAGCAGGTAATTTTTTCTCTGCACGGAGTGGGGAGGGAAGCAGTGATAAAGATCTCTCATTGGTAGAGGGGGTGGGAAGGGGTAAAGTTTATAGTTTAAGCACTTTGAGGGGGGCGGGGGGGGAAGATCAGTAGAAAAACCGAAGTGTTTTGGGGTGGAGAGGAAAAGCATTTATTATTGTTTGTGGTTATTGGTGTTGGGGGGGGGGGGGGCTCGGGTGGGAGAGGTGCAAAAATACCATTTTTAATTGTTTTTAAAAATGTTTCCTATTTCTTTAAAACTACCACAAGGGCTGACACCATTGCCAGTGATGGACAGGCCCCTCCCTCCACGTAATCGGAGGGTGGGAGGGGTGGGTCGCCCCATCCATTCAAATGAGCCGCTGCACGGAAGATTGCGACAGCTCATCGACACGCAGCCGGCACGGGTCAGGCGCTGCTTCCTTCACCCGCCACCGACCTTGGCGGCAGCAGATGATGGGATTCCGGCCATAATATCCTTCACCTTTAATATAAATTTTCAGATAGCGAAATGAATGTTAATTGGATTTAGACAGAAGCTAAAGTAAAGATAACAAAAACTTCTTTAAAAATGTGGAATTTTTGCATTCTAATGGAGAAATTAGACATTCCCCAAATATAAAATTAGCTTCTCAAGGTCAGTGAGGGTGTTTAGCAGTAATTGTGAAGTTAATACACTGTGAAAAACCTACTTACACCTCATTTGACAAGGCATAACCTTTTCAAGGGTTTTTGTAGTAAGACTAACAGCGTATGGGTATATGTTCTTGTCAATTCAATTGTTTTCCCATGGATTGCAATCTGGGGTGCTTCAACAGTGCACCCTCTGGAGAAGCGTAGAATCACTGACAACTTCTGGATCTCCGCATTATTCTGTGAATGTGCGAAGCTCCCCAAGTTGCTGTCAGTTTCAGCAGCAGAATGACGTTGTTGAACGCTGTCAGTTTCGCCATCATTATCACCACAAAATCTGGGCCATAATGGCAGCTATTTTCATTGATGCAATGTGAACAAACATAATGCCTTTTTATAAGTTTATGATGGCAAAATTGCTAATATATTCTATCACTAAATATCCAGTGAAATTAGTTTTTTTTTCCTGAGTGGTACTACTTCCTCACATCTATTTCTGGAATTTAGTGACATTGGGTAAGCTTTTTTGCATTCACAATAAAGAAGCCTTTATTGGAAACTATAGGAGCACTCCTGTTAACTCCAATATTATAGAAAACAAGGCAGTAGTTTCCCATGCATAACTCAAAATAAAGCAGTCAACTATTAACTCCTTTTTCAAAGCTGGAAAACCCATGAAGCTGATCCACTTACAGTTTGACACTAGGGGCTGAATTTTATTAGCGTGCCGCACATTTAAATGGAGGGGGCAGAGTGGCCACCCCTGATAACGTAGAGGGGGCGGCAGCTCCGTCCCCGGCAATGGCGTCCAGTGCCACTGCCATTTTTAAAGGGCTTTAAGCCCTTCGGACTCATTGAAACTTTTAAAGGGAAAGAATGCTGAAAAATAAAGATAGCCATTTACTCACATTTTCAATTCCCTCTCCCAGACCCCCAGTGAGTAACAAATATGCAAATTGCTCTCTCCTTCCAGAAAAACTTTTTTTCATGTATCGCACTTCCCCCCCACGCACCCCCCCCCCCTCCAATCTTCATTGGCGATGACCCTCAAGCCCTTCCCACCATCCCCACAGCCAATAACAAGTGTTTTTCCTGCTCCCCCCATGCGGAGGGGTTTTCTCGGCATCGGGGGTCATGGCGGGCCACTCCAGCAAGTATTTTACGCTCCCCCCCCCCCACCCCCGCCATAACCCCTGACATCGAGGAGCTGGTAAAATTCAGCCCTAGCAGTGTAATTTTTATATAACATACAGGATAACTGGCAGAAAGTGACTGTATATTTTTCCTATGAGTTAAGTAAAACCTAATGTTTACCCTAGTAATTGCATTTTAAAATACAGGTTTACTTACATGATTGAAGAAATACTGAAGCTGTTCATTTGCCAAATTAATACACATCTGTTCATATCTGTTAACTGCAAAGTTCTCAAATCCAAAAATATCTAGTATACCTAAAAAAAAATTAAAAAGTAATTCAATAGCACAATTTGCAACCAGTATTAATTTATTCAAATTCAAGATGATGTTTGCAATAGGTGGAATCACCAGAAGAGACAGCAAATGCTCATGTCTAATTATATTGCCACTCTTCCCAAAATCCAAAGAGTACAATATTCAAAATGGCAACTCTTAAGAGTATTAGCACCAAAAGGCTGAACAGGTTCAACCGCATGTTAATAACAATGCCATTAACTAATGCACCAGCAGTGTTAGAAAAGATAGAACTATCTATCCTGCTGCATCTTAACTCATATGAGTTAGAAATATGGAGAGAGACAGTATCACATACCTATCTCCTGTAGTTCCACAGTATCCATGTCCTCCTTTGGAGCCAGAAGATGGTTGATTTTGCTGACTATCCAACCAAAAACTCTGCCATAAGCAACCTTAGCAATTGAATCCCTGGCATCTATAATAATATTTACAACAAAATCAGAAAGAGACATTGCTTGTCCTTCACATGACCCCGGGCGATATAAGCCTGGTTATAACCCCCCTTCCCTCCCCCATTCCACCCAGCCACTCACCCCCTAACCCCCAATCATGGTTTGTACTTCATTCCCTCAGTGATCATTCTGTGACCTACAAGGATAGCACAGAGAAATCAGCAGGCAATCATTCAGTAACTTGTATTTATTTAGCACCTTTAACACAATAAATTGTTTCAAGACACTTCACAGGGGAATTTGACACCGAACCACATAAGGAAACGTTAGGGCAGATGCTCCAAAAGCTTGGCCAAAGAGGTAGGTTTTATGCAGCATCTTAAAGGAGGAAAGTGAGGTAGAGAGGCAGAGAAGTTTAGGGAGGGAATTCCAGAAGTTAGGGCCTAGGCAGTTGAAGGTATGACCACCGGTGGTGCAGTGATTAAATTCAGGTATGCTGAAGAGACCAGAATTAGAGATGCACAGGTATCTCAGAGGGTTGTGGAGCTGGAGGAATTTCAGAGATAGGGAGGGGTAAGGCCAGGGATTTGAAAATGAGGATGAGAATTTAAAAATTGAGGCTTTGCTTAACTGGAAGCCAATGTAGGTCAGCGAACACAGGAGCAATGGGTGAACATCCCCAGTACTGAGACACAGTTCATGGCTAGTCAGTTATGATGGGCGGGCGACATTGTCCGTATGCCTGACACAAGACTCCCAAAACAAGCTTTCTACTCCAAGCTCCGTCACAGCTAGCGGCTACCATGAGGGCAGAGGAAACGCTACAAGGATGTCCTTAAAGCCTCCCTGAAGAAATGTGACATCGCCACTGATTCATGGGAATCTCTTGCCCGAGACGGCTCAAAATGAAGAAGCATCCGCGAAGGTGCCAGCCAGTTCGAATAACGTCAACATGCCCAGGCAGCGACCAAGTGCAAACAGCGGAAGGAGCGTTCGGAAATTCGAACATCCCATGCACTCGCCTCACCAAACACCACCTGCCCCACCTGAGAATTGGACTATTCAGTCACCAAAGGACCCACAACCCTGGAGTGGAAGAAAGTCATCCTCGTTCCCAAGGTACTGCTTAAGAAGTAAGAAGAGAATGGGTGAACGGGAGTTGGTGTGAGTTAGTACATGAGGAGCAGAGTTTTAAACGGCTTCAAGTTTACAGGGGTTAGAAATTGGGCGAGCAGCCAGGAATGTGCTAGAATAGTCAATTCTAGAGGTAACAAAGGCATGGATGAGTATTATTTGTTGATGGGTCCTGGTTTTCAACTTATATTTAATTTTGCTCTCTAAGTTCAATCTTGATTTATTTTGTTCATGAATCTTGCAAAATGACTTGAAAGAGGTTAGTAAAGAGGAGGGAAAAAAAAGTAATTTTATACATTGCAAGTTTCCACACCAATTTCCTACCTTCCTCTCACAAAGCCAACAACTCATGCTGGGGTACAGGCAGCTTGGAGGAATTACTTTTTAAAAATGTATTTATCTTTGGGTGTGCGCAATGTTGGCAAGATCACATTTATTTCAGCAGTTAAGCATCATCTGTTTGTTTTCCAATTGGTGTGAGAAGGGATTGTGCAGCCAGGATGGACGCATCAGTGACCAATAATGGGAGTGTGGCGTGCGTGGTTGAAGATGGGAGATCATACGAACATACAAACATACGAATTAGGAGCAGGAATAGGCTACTTGGCCCCTCGGGCCTACTCCGCCATTCAGCAAGATCGTGGCTGATCTGATTGGAACCTCAATTCCACTTTCCTGCCGAACCCCAACAAAAAAGGGTCACAGACCTGAAATATTAACTCTACTTCTCTCTCCACAGATGCTGCCAGATCTGATGAGTATTTCCAGCATTTCTTGTTTTATATTACCCCCAATAACCTTTCACCCCCTTGCTTATCAAGAATCTATCTACCTCTGCCTTAAAAATATTTAAAGACTCTGCTTCCAATGCTTTTGAGAAAGAGAGTTCCAAAGACACACGACCCTCAGAGAAAGAAATTCTCCTCATCTCTGTCTTAAATGGGCGACCCCTTATTCTTAAACAGTGACCCCTAATTCTAGATTCTTCCACAAGGGGAAACATCCTTTCCACATCCACCCGGTCAAGACCCCTCAGAATCTTATATGTTTCAATCAAGTCATCTCTTACTCTTCCAAACTCCAGCAGATACAAGCCTAGCCTGTCCAACCGTTCCTCAATAGACAGCCTGCCCATTCCAGGTATTAGTCCAGTAAACTTTCTCTGAACTGCTTCCAATGCATTTACATCCTTCCTCAAATAGCAAGACCAATACTGTACACAGTACTCCAGATGTGGTCTCACCAATGCCCTGTATAGCTGGAGCATAACATCCCGACTTTTGTATTCAATTCCCCTCACAATAAATGATAACATTCTATTAGCTTTCCTAATTACTTGCTGTATCTGCGTACTAACCTTTTGCGATTCATGCACTAGGACACCCAGATCCCTCTGTATCTCAGAGCTCTACAATCTCTCACCATTTAGATAATATGCTTCATTTTTATTCTTCCTGCCAGAATGGACAATTTCACATTTTCCCACATTATACTCCATTTGCTAGATCTTTGCCCACTCACTTAACCTATCTATATCCCTCCTTACGTCCTCTTCATAACCTACTTTCCTACCTACCTTTGTGTCATCATCAAATTTAACAACCATACCTTTGGTCCCTTCATCCAAGTCATTTATATAAATTGTAAAAAGTGGAGGCCCCAGCACTGATCCCTGTGGCACACCACTCGTTACATCTTGCCAACCAGAAAATGACCCATTTATGCCGACTCTCTGTTTCATAGAACATAGAACAGTACAGCACAGTACAGGCCCTTCGACCCACAATGTTGTGCCGAACATTTAACCTACTCTAAGATCAAACTACCTACCTACCCTTCATTCTACTATCATCCATGTACCTATCCAAGAGTCGCATAAATGTCCCTAATGTATCTGCTTCTACTACCACCGCTGGCAGTGCATTCCACGCACCCACCACTCTCTGTGTAAAGAACCTACCTCTGACATCTCCCCGAAACCATCCTCCAATCACCTTAAAATTATGCCCCCTGGTGATAGCCCTTTCCGCCCTTGGAAAAAGTCTTTGACTATCCACTCTATCTATGCCTCTCATCATCTTGTACCCCTCTATCAAGTCACCTCTCATCCTTCTTCGCTCCAATGAGAAAAGCCCTAGCTCCCTCAATCTTTCTTCGTAAGACATGCCCTCCAGTCCAGGCAGCATCCTGGTAAATCTCCTCTGCACCCTCTCTAAAGCTTCCACATCCTTCCTATAATGAGGCGACCAGAACTGAACACAATATTCCAAGTGTGGTCGAACCAGGGCCTTATAGAGCTGCAGCATAACCTCGCAGCTCTGAAACTCAATCCCCCGTTAATGAAAGCCAACACACCATACGCCTTCTTAACAACCCTATCAACTTTGAGCGATCGATGGACATGGACCCCAAGATCCCTCTGTTCCTCCACACTACCAAGAATCCTGTCTTTAAGCCTGTATTCTGCATTCAAATTCGACCTTCCAAAATGAATCACTTCACACTTTTCCAGGTTGAACTCCATCTGTCACTTCTCAGCCCAGCTCTGCATCCTGTCAATGTCCCGTTTGCAACCTACAACAGCCTTCCACACTATCCACAACTCCAGCAATCTTCGTGTCATCGGCAAACTTGCTAACCCAGCCTTCCACTTCCTCATCCAAGTCATTTATAAAAATCACAAAGAGCAGAGGTCCCAGAACAGATCCCTGCGGAACACCACTGGTCACCGAGCTCCATGCTGAATACTTTCCATCTACTACCACCCTCTGTCTTCTATGGGCCAGCCAATTTTGTATCCAGACAGCCAACTTTCCCTGTATCCCATGCCTCCTTACTTTCTGAATGAGCCTACCATGGGGAACCTTATCAAATGCCTTGCTAAAATCCACATACACCACATCCACCGCTCTTCCTCCATCAATGTGTTTTGTCACATCTTCAAAGAATTCAATAAGGCTTGTGAGGCATAACCTGCCCCTCACAACGCCATGCTGACTCTCTCTAATCAAACCATGCTTTTCCAAATAATCATAAATCCTGTCTCTCAGAATCCTCTCCAATAATTTGCCCACTACCGACGTAAGACTGACTGGTCTATAATTCCCAGGGTTATCCTTATTCCCTTTCTTGAACAAGGGAATAACATTTGCCACCCTCCAATCATCCGGTACTACTCCAGTGGACAGTGAGGACGCAAAGATCATCGCCAAAGGCGCGGCAATCTCTTCCCTCGCTTTCCGTAATATCCTTGGGTATATCCCGTCTGGCCCCGGGGACTTATCTGTCCTCATGTCTTTCAAAATTTCCAGCACATCCTCCCTCTTAACCTCAACCTGTTCAAGCATATCAGCCTGTTCCACGCTGTCCTCACAAACGACCAGGTCCCTCTCACTAGTGAATACTGAAGCAAAGTATTCATTTAGGACCTCCCCTACCTCCTCCGACTCCAGGCACAAGTTCCCTCCACTATCCCTGATCGGCCCTACCCTCACTCTGGCCATCCTCTTGTTCCTCACATAAGTGTAGAACGCCTTGGGATTTTCCTTAATCCTACCCACCAAGACTTTTTCATGTCCCCTTCTAGCTCTCCTAAGTCTATTCTTCAGTTCCTTCCTGGCTGCCTTGTAACCCTCTAGAGCCCTGTCTGATCCTTGCTTCCTCAACCTTAAGTAAGCTTCCTTCTTCCTCTTGACTAGCTGTTCCACATCTCTTGTCATCCAAGGTTCCTTCACCCTACCATCCCTTCCTTGCCTCATCGGGACAAACCTATCCAGCAGTCGCAGTAAGTGCTCCCTAAACAACCTCCACATTTCTGTCGTGCATTTCCCTGAGAACATCTGTTCCCAATTAATGCTCCCCAGTTCCTGCCTAATAGCATTGCAATTCCCCCTCCCCCAATTAAATATTTTCCCTTCCCGTCTGCTCCTGTCCCTCTCCATGACTATAGTAAAGGTCAGGGAGTTGTGATCACTATCACCGAAATGCTCTCCCACCGAGAGATCTGCCACCTGGCCTGGTTAGCTAGCCAATCTTCTAACCATGCCAATATGTTACCCCCTACACCATGAGCTTTTAGAGTCAGATAGAGTGATAGAGTTATAAGACAGAAACAGGCCCTTCGGCCTGTCTGTGCTAGCCATCAAGCACCTAACTATTCTAATCCCATTTTCCAGCATTTGGCCCACAGCCTTGTATGCTATGGCGTTTCAAGTGCTCATCTAAATAGTTAAATGTTGTGAGGGTTCCTGCCTCTACCACCTCTTCAGGCAGTGCGTTCCAGATTCCAACCACCCACTGGGTGAAAATATTTTTCCTCAAATCCCCTCTAAACCTCCTGCCCCTTATCCTAAATCTATGCTCCCTGGTTATTGACCCTTCAGCTAAGGGAAAAATTTTCTTCCTATTTAACCTATCAATGCCCCTCGTAATTTTGTATACCTCAATCAGGTCCCCCCTCAGCCTTCTCTGCTCTAAGGAATACAACCCTAGCATTTCCAGTCTCTCTTCATAGCTGAAATGCTCCAGCCCAGGCAATATCCTGGTGAATCTCCTATGCACCCTCTCCAGTGCAATTATATCCTTCCTATCGTGTGGTGCCCAGAACTGTACACAGTACTCCAGCTGTGGCCTAATTAGCATTTTTTACAGTTTCATCATAACCTCCCTGCTCTTATATTCTATGCCTCAGCAATAACCTTTGATGTGGCACCTTATTAAATACCTTCTGGAAATCTAAGTACAGTACATCCACCAGTTCTCCTTTATTCACAGCACGTTAGTTCTTCAAAGAACTCCAGTAAATTGGTTAAACGTGATTTCCCTTTCACAAAACCACTTTGACTCTGCCTGATTACCTTGAATTTTTCTAAATGCCCTGCTATAATGTCTTTAATAATAGTTTCTAACATTTTCCCTATGACAGATGTTAAGCTAACTGACCTGTAGTTTCCTGCTTTCTGTCTCCCTCCCTTTTTGAATAAAGGAGTTACATTCGCTATTTTCCAATACAATGTAATGAAACCTCCAGGAAGACACCCAACACGAGTTGCCAACCCTAAACACAACAGCACTCACTGTTGCTCAAGACTTTTGTGCAATCCTTTCCTTAACACTGGCAGCCGTGCCTTAATCCACCGGGTTCCATGCTCCCATGTTTCAGCAAGCGATGAGTATTTAATCACACTCCTGGCTTGAGCCTTATGATGATGGAGGGGCTTTGAGGGGTCAGGAGAAGAATCATCGGTTGCCGAGTCCTCAGCAAGCAGTAAACACTGGCAGGCTATTTGTCCAAGGAGGTGCAAGGTAGGGTCACAAAAAGTAAGGCTGCTGCTTTCCTCAATAGATGTTTATATGTATATATTTGCCAGAGTGATATGCTGAATAGCAGACAGGAACAGGAATATTATTTGATTTTTCCTCTCCCTAGCTCAAGGTGCTGGGGTTAACTTATCCGAGATCAGTTCATTCAACAGAGGCCAAAGATTAAACCTAGGATCTTCCCAAAGGGCCTTTCCTATTCTGTATGCCTCACATTCTCCATTGGTCAGTGAAATAAATAAATGAGTAGGCAGCAGCTTTTAAAAAGTGAACTTACTGAGCAATCCAGTTGAAGTCTATTACTAGGCTGCATGACATCAAGATGTCTCCCATTAAGTTGCAGTTCTCTGCTGCTGGAAACCTGTCAAATGCTGCCAGATTAAACAATTTGTTCCTACCTTCAGCTTGCTGTTTGCTGTGGTACCGTTGAATGGATTCTCCTCGAGTTATCGCCATTGTACAAATCAAACACTTTAACAGTTCTTCCTCCTCAACACCAAACTGACCCTATTGAATTCAACAGGAATTAAATTAGTCCAAGACAGCTAACTCAGACAAAATAGGGATAAATTCAACTCTGTACCAGCATTAGAATCTCCACAGTCAGTTATATACCATCACTCTGATATTCACGAAAGTATAGTACCTTCCTTCGACATATAGTTTACACATAATGCATGAAACTTCTTCTATACAGCATGCATTCCCTATTAACTTGCTATGCAAACATTTCTATAGGAATTACAAGGTTAATACCATCAATGTTACCCTGTCATAGCAGTTGGCAGCACCATGCAGAATTTCCACCTCATCAACCAACTGCCTGCATGTTCTGGCAACAATTGGACACTCCCGTTCCTGTGCGTCTCTTACCCTCCCTTCTTTGAAAGCAATCAGCTACTGAATTTAAAAATAGGATTTTAATTGCCTCTTTTAATTCCTTATATTTACCTTGAATTTTCATCCAGGTCTTACTGGCTTAATATCTATATTTATGGCCCTAAATGGTTGGCCTCCCAACCTTGCCACCTCAAAGCCTGTTTTTGTAGGCAGATGGCCCAGGGCACAATGGGGAAGGTTATTCTAATGTCCTCCTGGCCGGCCTCCTACTCGCACCGTTCGTAAAATTGAGCTCATCCAAAACCCCGCTTCCTGTATCTTAACTCACATTAAATCCCATTCACCCATCACACTTGTGCTCGCTAACCTACAATGGCTCCTAGTATGATAACACTTCAATTTAAAAATTCTCATCCTTTTTTTCCCACATTGCTTCATGGTCTCACTTTCCAACATCTCTACAACTTCCTCCAGCCCTAGAACCCTCCAAGATCTCTCCACTCTTTCTAATTCCTGGTTTTCATTGCTCCACCATTTGATGGTTGTGCCTTCATCTGCCCAGGTCCCAAGCTCTGGAACTCCCTCCCTAAATCTCTCTGTCTCTTTACCTCTCCCTCCTTTAAAACGTTCCTTAAAACCTACTGCTTTGACAAAATTTTTAGTAACATATCCTAATATCTCATAGCTTAGTGTCACATTTTATTTGATAATGCCCTTGCGAAATGCCTTGGGATGTTTTACTACCTTAAAAGATGCTATTTAAATATAAATTATTGTTGTGGCTGCAGCAGAGGGAAGAAAGGTTATTTTGTTACATAAAATATGCAATGCAAATAGCTGTCAAATAGATTAAGATCAATGTTTGTTATAAGATGGATACAAAAGCATCAGAGGCTCACAGCCATTTCACCTAATGAAGGGATTGAGAATTTTTTTTTTAAATCCACAGGTGCTGAGTAGTCACTTTGGTAAGGTCATTATATCTTTGTTGTGTGTTTCTGATCTTTGTTGCCCTTGCCATGGCGCCAGTAAAGTGCGAGTTTAAATCCATTACACTGAATGCATCAATTCATTGTGTTCATTTGTTGGCTTCTTTTGTACAGCTCACTAGATAATGACTATGAAAACAGTGAAGTCAAGGAAGGAGACACAGAAGTTATGATGCAAAGATGTGGAAAGAATGATGAAAGTCATCTGCAGTTTAAGTGCCAATTCCACAGAAACGGTGAGCCAGTAAGTGATAAGCTATGCTTGGCTAGATTAAAAAAACCTTGTTTGTTCTCACCATTTAATTACTCTCAGGAATTTGCTCTTATTTTGCTATCATGTCAATATATGCAGTACTATTTTAAAAATAATGTTAGCATTGTAAGAAAAAAAAACATTGATACAAAATGACCATCCTCCCCAACAACTGATTCAGTGAAGCCTGATCAGCAACTTGAAATGAGTTTGTGAAGATTAGTTAGATAATAATTTTTAAAAAACATGCAGACCTTGGATGTGCTGTTCTCCTTTATAATTATTGAAAACAAACACACAAGAAATGCACTAAGGGCTTGCACCAGGATGGTGAGTGATTTTTTCATCAGTAGTGGCATGCTAACAGAATGTTTGATTATTTTGCTTTCGGTTCAGGTTTTGGGGTTGGTTTTCATCTTTTTAGCAAAGTGAGGACAAAACTGAAGTCCAGACTGAAGAAAGGCGAGGTTGGTTATGAGGAAAGTGGTAAGGATTGTGGGAATGTAAGTGAATGGGGAATGGGAGGGCTGATGTAGATGAAGCACTCCTCGATGAGCTGGTTGCAGAGCTCTGGAACGGGTGCTTACTGCCTCTTCTCCTCCTCTTCCTGCTCTCATTGCTGCCCAGGTGGTGGTAAAAGCTCATCTCTCATGTTGAGGGAGTTGTGGAGCATGCAGCAGATGACGACAAATCTAGTTACCCACTCAGGAGTGTACTGCAAAGTTCCTCTGCAATGATACAAACAGCAGACGTGCTGCTTGAGCATGGTAAATGCTTGCTGATAATGTCCCTAGTGGCAACATGGTTCTCATTGAAGGCCTGCGCTGCATGTGGTCACAATCTACTAAAAATATGAACTAGAGTAGAAAACGGTGCGAGAAATTTTGATTTCAATACAGAACGAATGAAGAATGTGGATACATGTCAATATCAGAAAGATTGGAGCTGCTGATTATGCAAGAGCAAAGTTGTAGAGACAGGAACACTTTAGATGCTTCAGTGATACATTCGTATTTTCATTTCTGAGACTTCCAGATTTTTTAAGTATGTAAACAGTTAATGAGTTGTTTTAAAACTGCAAAGATCATCCTTGTATATGAGGGAAATTCACATGTCTTTGGCTTCTTTGCTATAGTTTAGTTGAATTGCATACTGAATGGATACCTACCGCTGCAGCTTTGAGCCATCCCTTTGACTGGTCAGTCACTTTAAGGATTCCATTGTCCTGAGGTTCAAAAATGATATTGCCTAGTGACAGGATTCCTGCCAGTATTGTCATCATGTCAACCTGCTCCTAGAAACAAAAAGAAAGGTAAAGCAAGGGTTAGATTGCTTTTAAAATAGCACAGTGGTACAGGGTTAACACCACTCCACTGCCAGAAACCAAGATAATAGTAAATAGGCCTGTCAACTATGATTAGTTCCAATACACATTGGCATTGACTTTATTAGCCTGTGTCAAATAAAGCAGTGACATTTAATCTTTTAAAAGGTCGATTATAACCGCTTTTTCTGCTGCAAAATGAATGAAAAGTGTTGCAATTGGCAGATCTTCATTTTAATAAATAAATACACTTGAGGTCCATGACCAATTTGCTGCTTTAGGAAATTCTGGAACTAGGAAGAGGCAATTTGGGCCAACAAACCTGTGCCTTCCTGGTGTCATAATTAAATAATTAAACATTTGGCCCTATATTGATCTATTCCCTCTTGCTGCACAAACCAACATGGCTGTCTCTTGAACCCATTTATATGATTAGTCCAACAATTACAGATAGAATCACTATAGTCTTCAAAGGGTGTGGACTGTGGGCGATAGGAGAGCATTCATTATTCTTTCTCTCTTCTATGCTCTTCTTACATATTTACTCTTCAAAATGAACAAACCATTTGTTTTGAGCATTTGTCCTATTATAGGTAGGAGCCTTTCATGAAATAGATTTTAACAGCTTGTGAAAATTACATCCAAGCATGTCAAACACAATAAACAATCAGCATTATTGCGCTGCATCACTAACTCCATGGGCTGGATTTTAACAGCCCTCCGCCAATCTCGGCAGTGAGCTCAAAAAATGGCGGTCCGTACGCCAAACAGCTGCCGCGAACTTAAGTGCGGATGCTCATTTAAATAGCCAGGGAAGCCCCCCCCTCCCCCCCCCACCCCCACCCCACCCCTGAATCATGTGGAGGAGGCAGGTTGTCTGTCCCTGGCAACAGCGTCAGCTGCCTGTGCATATGTGCTGACGCCATTTTTAAAGGACAGCCAGCCCTTCAGGCATATTTAAACTTTTAAAGATTAAAAATTAAATACATTTCTTATGCCCCTTTCCCAAGCTCCCAAAAACAATTACAATAACTATTTGCCTTCCCTCCTCCACAGAACACTTACCTTTTACATCTGACCCTCCCCCCCCACCGCCAAACTGCACAAAGTTTAAGGTTCAACTCTTCCCACCATCCTCTACACCCATTACATGCATTTGACCAACACCACCACCCGTCCCCCCACCGACTAACAAACTTACCTCCGCCCCCTCCCCAACAGTGTGGCGCCGCCTTTCCCCGGACAGGGATCTTAAGGTGCAGGAGTGCCAGCCACTGCACCAAAGATTGCGGCAGGCCCTCAATTAAAGATGAGTGTATTTAAATTTATTAATTTTATTGATTTGCATATTTAAATTGTGGTCCCGTCACCCAGCGGCGGGTGCCCGTCATGGAGCCTCACTGCCGCCGGGAGGATCAGGTCAGGCCCTGCCGACGCCGAGGTCTGTAGTGCCATCTTCAGGAAACCCCCCCTCACCCCCGCCACAGATCACAACACCGAAGGCTTGTTAAAATCCAGCCCCACATCTTGTAATCCAAAAATCACGATTCAAGATATCTGTTAATTCCTTTTTTTGAAAAAAAAAATCGAAAAACACTTCTAGTCTCGGTTTTATTTAAATTACTTAATTCAAATTTTCTCTTCTTTTTGCAGCAGAATGTGAGGCAACCTATTTCTTTCACTGCTTTTATAGCTACTGGATCATTTCTATGACCTTTCTCTTTCCATATGGCCTTTAGCTAGACCAGGGGCAACCAGCTAGATGCATCTGTGCAGGGCGGGGGGGGAATGGGGGCAGCAGTTGCCACTCTCTTGCATTGGATAAAAGTACCCTCGCTGGACGTCAACCTAGTATTCAGAGTCAGTTAAACTGGTCTTCTGCTCTTCAGGGCTACGATGAGGGTGGGGATGGGTTTGGGGGCCATCTAACCTAGGTATCCCACTGGATTTCAACCCAGTATTCAGAGAGCAGGGGCAAGGTTTTTGTTTTGGGTTTGGACCTCGATGCCAGGATCAAATCCAGGTCCCGACCCCACACCATGTTGGATATAGTCACCCGACATGATTTTCTAAGGAATGGCAAATTAAATGGTCAGAGGGTGCACTCGCCATCTAATTAAGGATGGTACGCAGGGTCCCGACACTGGTGGGCAATAGGAGGCCCTCCAGCACTGAGACAGCTACAGCCTGCCAATGCAGGTAACGGAGAGAGAGGGCGCCTCAAGGTGGAAGAGCCCACTCAGCACTTTTAAAAGTTTTGAAAATAAAAATAAAAATTGCCACAGCTCTCAGACCTCCACTGTGGAGGGCTGCCCCTGCCCCCCCACCGGTCTGCCTCCGGAAGGATACCTCCTTTCACTAGCTATGTTTCGGCCACCACGGGAGGCTGGCCTGCTAACTGGAAAATTCCAGTTGCCCTGGGAGAGGGGCCTTAATAGGCCCCATAATTGCCTCATTTGGCACCTCAACCTGGTTGCTTTGAAAAAATGGCACAGAGCCGGGAAGATGCGCACCACTCTTGCAAGGCAAAAGCAAAATACTGTTGATGCTGGAAATCTACAATAAAAACAGAAAAGGTTGGAAATACTCAGCAGGTCTGGCAGCATCTGTGGACAGTGAAACAATTAACATTTCAGGTCAATGACCTTTCATCAGAACTGGGAAAAGTTAGAAATATAATAGGTTTTAAAGCAAGTGAATGGAGGGGAGGGTGGAAAAAAGAACAAAAGGGAAGGTCTGTGATAGGGTAGAAGATAGGAGAGATTAAATGACTAAGAGTTGGTGGTGCAAGGCCAAAGGTAATGGGACAAATAAACAAACAAAAAAATCTGTCAAGAGGAGGTGTGAATAGCAGAATTATGGAACAGCTGCCATCCGCAAGCAAAACAACAGAAAAATGAGAGTAAAACCGAAACCTGCAAAAGGAAAGGAAACAAAATGGGGTAGAGGTTACAGTCTGAAATTGTTGAACTCAATGCTCATAAGATCATAAGAAATAGGATCAGGAATAGGCCATTTGGCCCCTCAAGTCTGTTCCACCATTCAATACAATCATCTGATTGTGGCCTTGACTCCACTTTCCCGCCTGTCCCCAATAACTCGCGATTCCCTTATAGATCAAAAATCTAACTCAGCCTTGAATATATTTAATAATCCCTTCCACCGCTCTCTGGGGTAGAGAATTCCAAAGGTTAATGACCCTCAGAGAATAAATTCCTCCTCATTTCTATCTTAAATGGGAGACCCCTTATTTTGAAACTGTGCCTCCTAGTTCTAGATTCCTCCATGAGTGGTAACATCCTCTCAGCATCTACCCTGTCAAGCCCCCTCAGAATCTTATATTTATATATTTCAATAAGATCACCTCTCATTCTTCTAAACCTCAATGAGTTTAGGCCCAACCTGCTCAACCTTTCCTCAAAAGGTGACTTCTTCATCCCAGCAATCAGCCAAGTGAACCTTGACTAAACTGCTTCCAATGTTGTCCAGAAGGCTGTAAAATGCTGAATCGAAAAATGAGGTACTGCTCATCGAGCTCACGTTGAGTTTCATTGAAATACTGCAGGAGGCCAGTGTGACAGCAAGGTGGAGAATTAAAATGACAGGCAACTGGCAGCTCGGGGTCATGCTTGTAGATTGAATGGAGATGTTCTGCAAAACGGTCACCTAACTTGCATTTGGTCTCCCCAGTGCAAAGCTGATCGCACTGTGAGCAGCAAATACAGTACACTAAATTGAAAGTAGTACAAGCAAATCACTTTCACCTGGAAGCAGTGTTTGGGGCCTTGAATGGTGAGGAGAGAGGAAGTGAAAGGGCAGGTGTTGCAGCTCCTGCACTTACATGGAAAAGGGTGCTGTGGAAAGTGGAGGAATTGTTGGGAGTGATTGAGGAGCAGACGGTGTCACAGAGGGAATAGTCCCTTCGGAATACCTAAAGGGGAGGAGAGGAGAAAATGTGTTTGGTTGGAGGTGTCAAAAATGGTGGAGGATGATCGCTGAATAAGGAGGCTGGTGTGGTGGAAACTGAAGACAAGGGGAACCCTATCTTGATTCCGAGGAGGGGAAGGGGCAAGAGTAGAAGTGCGGGAAATGGGACAGGGCCCTGTCAACCAGGTTGAGAAGGGTTTTATGGTGGGTGGCAGTCCTCTGTTGAGGAAAAAAGACATATCAGAAGCTCTGGTATGGAAGGCTGCATCATCAGAACAAATGAGACGGAGAAACTGGGAGAATGTAATGTAGCCCTTACAGGAAGCAGGGTGTGAGGAAGTAGGTAGCTGTGGAACGTGGGGGTGGTGGCCGGGGTGAGTGGGCTTATTGTCGATGTACTATCTTCAGAAATGGAGGCAGAGACGTCGAGGAAGGGAAGAGTCGGAGATGGACCACCTGCAGGGAGAGAAGGGTGGAAACTGGAAACAAAGTTGATTAAATTATTACAGTTAAGGGTGAGAGCAGGAAATGGCACCGATATAGTCATCAATGTACCAGAAAAAGAGGTGAGGGAGGGGGCCCAAATAGGACTGGAACAAGCAATGTTCCACAGTTACCGCAAAGAGGTGGTATAGCCTTTAACCTATAGCAACACTTTTTATTTGGAGGAAGTGAGTGGAGTTGAAGGAGAAGTTGTTCAATGTCAGAACAGGTTCAGCCAGGCAGAGGAGGGTGGCGGTGAATGCAGACCGGTTGGGCCTCTGTTCAAAGAAGAAATGGATTTTTTTTAAAACTTCCTTTTAACAGTAATAACACCTTTGCTCTTGTGTTCATGTTGTCTAAAAAAGTGTGATGTCTAAACTGATTTTCCAGTAATTGTTTTTAGAAATTACACCCGACTAACAGAAGCATCATGGAACTTTAAGCCGGCTTAAAGAACTTTCATTGCAGCAGCTTTTTCGGGAGCAGAGTGTGAGCGAGTGAGCAGCTGGGAAGGTCAGTTTGAAAGTAAATTTAATTTCCTTTTGTTTTTCGGCGGAGGCCAGGGGGCTGCTGGGTAAGTAAAACACTATATATTTGGGCGGTTTAAAATAACTTTCCTTTCATTGCAGCAGCTTTTTCGGGAGCAGAGTGTGAGCGAGTGAGCAGCTGGGAAGGTCAGTTTGAAAGTAAATTTAATTTCCTTTTGTTTTTCGGTGGAGGCCAGGGGGCTGCTGGGTAAGTAAAACACTATATATTTGGGCGGTTTAAAATAACTTTCCTTTCATTGCAGCAGCTTTTTCGGGAGCAGAGTGTGAGCGAGTGAGCAGCTGGGAAGGTCAGTTTGAAAGTAAATTTAATTTCCTTTTGTTTTTCGGCGGAGGCCAGGGGGCTGCTGGGTAAGTAAAACACTATATATTTGGGCGGTTTAAAATAACTTTCCTTTCATTGCAGCAGCTTTTTCGGGAGCAGAGTGTGAGCGAGTGAGCAGCTGGGAAGGTCAGTTTGAAAGTAAATTTACTTTGCACCCCCAGGTGCACGGGTCAGGGATGTCTCAGATCGGCTGCAGAACATTCTAAAGGGGGAGGGTGAACAGCCAGTTGTCATTGTGCACATAGGCACTAATGATATAGGTAAAAAACGGGATGAGGTCCTACAAGCAGAGTTTAGGGAGTTAGGAGCCAAGTTAAAAAGTAGGACCTCAGAGGTAGTAATCTCAGGATTACTACCAGTGCCACGTGATAGTCAGAGTAAAAATGAAAGAATAGTCAGGATGAATGCGTGGCTTGAGAGATGGTGCAGGAAGGAGGGGTTCAGATTTTTGGGACATTGGGACCGGTTCTGGGGGAGGTGGGACTATTACAAATTGGACGGTCTACACCTGGGCCGGACTGGAACCAATGTCCTTGGAGGTGCTTTTGCTAACGCTGTTGGGAGGGTTTAAACTAATGTGGCAGGGGGATGGGAACCAATTGAGGTCAGTTGACAGTAAGGAGGTAGTAACAAAAGCCTGTAAGGAACTAGATAATGAAGTCAGTGTGACTAAGGGGAAAAGCAGGCAGGGAGCAGATGATGAATATAAAGGGACTGGTGGTCTGAGGTGCATTTGTTTTAATGCAAGAAGTGTAGTAGGTAAGGCAGATGAACTTAGGGCTTGGATTAGTACCTGGGAGTATGATGTTATTGCTATTACTGAGACTTGGTTGAGGGAAGGGCATGATTGGCAACTAAATATCCCAGGATATCGATGCTTCAGGCGGGATAGAGAGGGAGGTAAAAGGGGTGGAGGAGTTGCATTACTGGTCAAAGAGGATATCACAGCTGTGCTGAAGGAGGGCACTATGGAGGACTCGAGCAGTGAGGCAATATGGACAGAACTCAGAAATAGGAAGGGTGCGGTAACAATGTTGGGGCTGTACTACAGGCCTCCCAACAGCGAGCGTGAGATAGAGGTACAAATATGTAAACAGATTATGGAAAGATGTAGGAGCAACAGGGTGGTGGTGATAGGAGATTTTAATTTTCCCAACATTGACTGGGATTCGCTTAGTGTTAGAGGTCCAGATGGAGCAGAATTTGTAAGGAGCATCCAGGAAGGTTTTCTAGAGCAGTATGTAAATAGTCCAACTCGGGAAGGGGCCATACTGGACCTGGTGTTGGGGAATGAGCCCGGCCAGGTTGTTGAAGTTTCAGTAGGGGACTACTTTGGGAATAGTGATCACAATTCCGTAAGCTTTAAAATACTCATGGACAAAGACGAGAGTGGTCCCAAAGGAAGAGTGCTAAATTGGGGGAAGGCCAACTATACCAAAATTCGGCAGGAGCTGGGGAATGTAGATTGGGAGCAGCTGTTTGAAGGTAAATCCACATGTGATATGTGGGAGGCTTTTAAAGAGAGGTTGATTAGCGTTCAGGAGAGACATGTTCCTGTGAAAATGAGGGATAGAAATGGCAAGATTAGGGAACCATGGATGACAGGTGAAATTGTGAGACTAGCTAAGAGGAAAAAGGAAGCATACATAAGGTCTTGGCGGCTGATGAAAGACGAAGCTTTGAAAGAATATCGGGAATGTAGGACCAATCTAAAACGAGGAATTAAGAGGGCTAAAAGGGGTCATGAAATATCTTTAGCAAACAGGGTTAAGGAAAATCCCAAAGCCTTTTATTCATATATAAGGAGAAAGAGCGTAACTAGAGAAAGGATTGGCCCACTAAAGGACAAAGGAGGAATGTTATGCTTGGACTCAGAGAAAATGGGTGAGATTCTAAACGAGTACTTTGCATCGGTATTCACCGAGGAGAGGGACATGACGGATGTTGAGGTTAGGAACAGATGTTTGATTACTCTAGGTCAAGTCGGCATAAGGAGGGAGGAAGTGTTGGGTATTCTAAAGGGCATTAAGGTGGACAAGTCCCCAGGTCCGGATGGGATCTATCCCAGGTTACTGAGGGAAGCGAGAGAGGAAATAGCTGGGGCCTTAACAGATATCTTTGCAGCATCCTTAAACACGGGTGAGGTCCCGGAGGACTGGAGAATTGCTAATGTTGTCCCCTTGTTTAAGAAGGGTAGCAGGGATAATCCAGGTAATTATAGACCGGTGAGCCTGACGTCAGTGGTAGGGAAGCTGCTGGAGAAGATACTGAGGGATAGGATCTATTCCCATTTGGAAGAAAATGGGCTCATCAGTGATAGGCAACATGGTTTTGTGCAGGGAAGGTCATGTCTTACCAACTTAATAGAATTCTTTGAGGAAGTGACAAAGTTGATTGATGAGGGAAGGGCTGTCGATGTCATATACATGGACTTCAGTAAGGCGTTTGATAAGGTTCCCCATGGCAGGCTGATGGAGAAAGTGAAGGCGCTTGGGGTCCAAGGTGTAATAGCTAGATGGATAAAGAACTGGCTGGGCAACAGGAGACAGAGAGTAGCAGTAGAAGGGAGTTTCTCAAAATGGAGACGTGTGACCAGTGGTGTTCCACAGGGATCCGTGCTGGGACCACTGTTGTTTGTGATATACATTAATGATTTGGAGGAAAGTATAGGTGGACTGATTAGCAAGTTTGCAGACGACACTAAGATTGGTGGAGTAGCAGATAGTGAAGGGGACTGTCAGAGAATACAGCAGAATATAGATAGATTAGAGAGTTGGGCAGAGAAATGGCAGATGGAGTTCAATCAGGGCAAATGCGAGGTGATGCATTTTGGAAGATCCAATTCAAGAGTGAACTATACAGTAAATGGAAAAGTCCTGGGGAAAATTGATGTACAGAGAGATTTGGGTGTTCAGGTCCACTGTTCCCTGAAGGTGGCAACGCAGGTAAATAGAGTGATCAAGAAGGCATACGGCATGCTTTCCTTCATCGGACGGGGCATTGAGTACAAGAGTTGGCAGGTCATGTTACAGTTGTATAGGACTTTGGTTCGGCCACATTTGGAATACTGCGTACAGTTCTGGTCGCCACATTATCAAAAGGATGTGGATGCTTTGGAGAGGGTGCAGAGGAGGTTCACCAGGATGTTGCCTGGTATGGAGGGCGCTAGCTATGAAGAGAGGTTGAGTAGATTAGGATTATTTTCATTAGAAAGACGGAGGTTGAGGGGGGACCTGATTGAGGTGTATAAAATCATGAGAGGTATAGACAGGGTGGATAGCAAGAGGCTTTTTCCCAGAGTGGGGGTTTCAATTACTAGAGGACACGAGTTCAAAGTGAAAGGGGAAATGTTTAGGGGGGATATGCGTGGAAAGTTCTTTACGCAGAGGGTGGTGGGCACCTGGAACGCATTGCCAGCGGAGGTGGTAGATGCGGGCACGATGGAGTCTTTTAAGATGTATCTAGACAGATACATGAATGGGCAGGAAGAAAAGAGATACAGAACCTTAGAAAATAGGCGACATGTTTAGAGAGAGGATCTGGATCGGCGCAGGCTTGGAGGGCCGAAGACCCTGTTCCTGTGCTGTAATTATCTTTGTTCTTTTATCTTTGAAGCATATCAGTACATCAAGCACCCAATTTTTTTTAATGAAACTGATTTTGAAAATATTTAAGCGATTAAGTGGGGAAAAAAGTCAGATGTGCATCTACGACCTCTCATCTGGTGATTTCTGATTATACTACAGTCAAAAAACAAGCAGTCGGCTAGAAAATGTTCCATCAGCACAGAAGTAAATATTGAAGGATTAGACATCCGAGGCTGCTCTCGTGCACTTAAATCAAAAGGACACACAAGCAGCAGCTTGGAAGTAACTCGGAGGAAGGTTGCTTTACCCCCCACCCCCCTCTCAGTCTAAAAGTGGATCACAATTCAAGGGTTTTAATTGGATACCAGGAATGAGAAGAAAACAAGTGTATAAAACAGGATAAAACACTTTTCCATTCATACTGTGAAAATTAATTCTACTGTAATTTTAATTTGGAAGCGAACAATAAGATGTCAACATTATAGAGTTTTGAGTACTTTTGACACGTTTAACAATCTTTCAAGTAACAGCTGGCAGTACAATCTGGACAGGCAATCATTTTTTTTTCAAATTATGTTCTGAGATATTGAGCATTTCCTGCCATGGATATTTGTGGAAACAAGCAGGATTCTAAAATATGGCACCGGTTTTCCACTTCAGTGTTATTTTGAAACCAATGGAAAACAGACTGATTAAAAAAGAATATGGATGTTTAAAATCCACATTCCAGTATTTTCATTTTCTGAATAAATTTTAATAGTGACTTGCAAATCAAAGCCACATTGTTATCAGTAGCATAACATGCTTCAGGAGCAAAGTTCCATCATGCGGTACACTTCAGGGATGCAAGTGTTTTCACTTCTTAAAAAAAAAAATCACTGTCAAATATTTACATTATTTTCAAATTAGCCTGAGTCACCTCTCCTAAAATCTCTCTCGTGACTGGTCATCCACTCATTTGTAAAGTAGCTCGAGACATCTTGTATGTTTAACGTACTAGGTAAATGCAAGTTGCTGTTGGGTAGAGACTGTGTATGAAAATACATCTTAAAATACTATTTACAGAGAAGAGCACCACAGTATCTTCGATTTGGATACAGTCAATTCCTTTGTCCATGAGACCCACCTAGTGTTCCCTGAATCTTATTCCCACTAAACTACTCATCATCCAACTTCCCCTGCTGGTCTCCATGTTAGCAAATATTATAAACAGTTCTCTCTCCTTTAAATCTGTCGTCATCACCCCTCTCCTCAAAAAATCAACCTTTGACCCCACTGCCCTTGCAAACTACTGTCCCATCTCCAACCTCCCTTTCTTCTCAAAAGTCCCTGAAAATATTGTTGCCTTCCAAATCCATTCCATCTTTCCCGGAACTCCATGTTTGAATCTCTCCAATCAGGTGTCTACCCCTGTCACAGTGACGAAACAGCTATCAAAGTCACAAATGACATCCTATGTGATTGTGACAAAGGTAAACTTTGTCTCCTCTTCCTTCTCGGCCTGTCTGCAGCCTTTGACATGGTTGACCACACCATCCTCCTCCAATGCCTCTCCACTGTCAAGCTGGGTGGGACAGCTCCCATCTGCTTCCATTTACATCTATCTAATTATAGTCAGGGAATCACATGCAATGGCTCCACTTCCTGTTCGGCACCAACATCTCTGGTGTTCCCCATGGATCTATCCTTGGCCTCCTCCTATCTGTCATCTACCTGCTGCTCCTCGGTGATATCATCCGAAAGCACAGCATTAATTAGGAACATAGGAAATAGGAGCAGGAGTAGGCCATTCGGCCCCTCAAACCTGCTCTGCCATTAAACTAGATCATGGTTGATCTTCTACCGCAATGTCATTTTCCCGCACTATCCCCATATCTTTAATATCTAGAAATCTAGTGATCTCGGTCTTGAATATACTCAATGATGGAGTCTCCACAGCCCTCTGGGGTAGAAAATTCAAAGATTCACCAACCTCAGTGAAGAAATTCCTCCTCATCTCAGTCCTAAATGGCCTGCCTCTTATTCTGAGACTGTGTCTCCTGATTTTAGACCTCCCCCCACCCCCAGCTAAAGGAAACATCCTTCCTGCATCTACCCTGCTGAGTTCTGTAAGAATTTAGTATACTTCAGTGAGATCACCTCTCATTCTTCTAAACTCTGGAGAATACAGGCCCAGTCTCCTCACTCTCTCCTCATAGGACAATTACACTATCCCAGGGATCAGTCTGGTGAACCTCCATTGCACCCTGTCTATGGCAAGTATATCCTTCCTCAGGTAAGACGACCAAAACTGTACACAACACTCCAGGTGTGATGTTACCAAGTCTCTATACAATTTCAGCAAGGTTTCTTTCCTCCTGTACTCAAATCCTCTTGCAATAAAGGCCAACATAGCATTTGCCTTCCCAATTGCTTGCTGCACCCACATATCCAGGACAAAGCAGTCCACTTGATTGGCACCCCATCCACAAACATTCACACCCTCCACCACCAACGCACAGTGGCAGCAGTGTGTACCATCTACAAGATCCACTGCAGCAACGCACCAAGGCTCCTTAGACAGCACCTTCCAAACCCACGGCCTCTACCAACTAGAAGGACAAGGGCAGCAAATGCATGGGAGCACCACAGCCTGCAAGTTCCCCTCCAGGTCACACACCATCCTGACTTGGAACCATATCGCCGTTCTTTCACTGTCACTGGGTCAAAATCCTGGAACTCCCTTCCTAACAGCACTGTGGGTGTACCTACCTCACATGGACTGCTGCAGTTCAAGAAGGAAGCTCACCACCACCTTCTCAAAGGCAATTAGGGAAGGGCAATAAATGCTGGCCTAACCAGCGACGCCCACATCCATGAATGAATAAAAATAAAAAAATGTTAGTTTTCAGTAACTCATGAACAAGGACACCCAGGTCCCTTTGGTCATCAACACTTTCCAATCCCTCACCATTTAAGAAATACTCTGCATTTCTGTTTTTCCTACCAAAGTGGATAACTTCACATTTTTCCACATTATATTCCATCTGCCATGCTCTTGCCCACTCACTTAGCCTGTCTAAATCCCCTTGAAGCCTCCTTACAGCCTCCTCACAACTCACATTCCCACTTACTTTTGTGTCACCAGCAAACTTGGAAATATTACATTTAGTCCCTACATCCAAATCATTGATATAGATTGTGAATGGCTGGAGCCACAAGCACTGATCCTTGCTACACCCCACGAGTCACAGTCTACCAATCTGAGAATGACCTGTTTACTCTTACTAAAATAAAAGCAAAATACTGCAGATGCAGGAAATCTGAAATAAAAACAGAAAGTGCCGTAAATACTCAGCAGGTCAGGCAGCATCTGTGGAGAGAGAAGCAGAGTTAACGTTTCAGGTCTGTAAAGGTCACAGACCTGTAACGTTAACTCTGCTTCTCTGTCCACAGACGTTGCCTGACCTGCTCAGTGTTTCCAGCACTTTGTTTTTATTTCCGTTTACTCTTACTCTCTGTGTTCTGTCCATCAGTTTTCACGTGTATGCTGACGACACTCAGCTCTACCTCACCACCACATCTCCTGACTCCTCCACTGTTGCTTATCCGACATCTAATCGGATGGGAAGAAATTTCCTCCAATTAAATATTGGGAAAACTGAAGCCATTATTTTCCATCCCCGCTACAAAGTATATTCCCTAGCTACCAACCCCATCCCTCTCCCTGACAACAGTCTGAGATTAGGCCAGTCTGTTTGCAACCTTGGTGTCACATTTGACCCTGAGAGGAGCTTCCGACCTCAGATTTGTGCCATCACTAAGACTGCCTGTAACATTTCCTCCATAACATTGCCCAACTTCGCCCCTGTCTCAGCTCATCTGCTGCTGAAACCCTCATTCATGCCTTCATTACCTCTAGCCTTGACTATTCCAATGCACTCATGCCTCCCCTCTGTAAATTTGAAGAGTCATCGAAAACTCCATTGCCTATGTCTTAACTCACACCCCTGTGCTTGCTGACCTACATTGGCTTTCAGTCAAGCAACATCTTGTTTTTAACATTCTCATTCTTGTTTTCAAATCCCTCCATGGCCCCGCCCTTCCCTATCTCTGTAATCTCCTCCAGCCCTAGAACTATCAAAGTTATCTGCACTTGTCTAATTCTGGCCTCTTATGCATCCCTAATTTTAATCGCTCCACCACTGGTGGTCATGTCTTCAGTTGCTTAGGCCCCAAGCTCTGGAAAATCCTCCAAACACCTCTCCACCTCGCTTTTCTCCTTTAAGACACTCCTTAAAACCTACCTCTTTGACCAAGCTTTTGATCATCCGACCGAATATCTCCTTTTGTGGGTCAGTGTCATGCTTTGTTTTATGATGCTCCTGTAAAGTTCCTTGGGACATTCTATTACGTTAAAGGTGCTATATAAATACCAGTTGTTGTTGTTGAGCACCAGTTCCGAAGTTTCTGGAAATGCAGCTGATTTACCTGTTCAAGAAAGCCAACCATATCCAGGGCATTGCATACTTCATGATATTTCTTGTTCCATTGCTGGATAGTTTCATTAGCACCATATTTGTGATTTAAGTACCTAGAAAAGTTTGGGTTGGGGAAGAAAGAAAGTAAAACTACAGATCATGTCTATATTGCACATTGTATATTCACATACCAATTAAAATAAAAGTACATAATGAAGCCTTTCAACATACTTTAAACTTTCAACTGAAAGGTTGGTGCAGTTTACAGGAACAACAGGAAATACAGTAATACAGCTCTTGGAAGATAGAAGAAAATAAAATAGAACATAGTCTTCGGGAGCTTGTTTAAAGGCCTTTCACTGTTACTATCGTAATATACAAAGAAAGTGGAATGCATGAACATATGAAATCTTGGCAAACTTCAAATTAGTCATAGGTATTTTGAATCTTTAATTTTATACACAATTTGATCCAAATGTCAATGATAGGAGGGTCCAATCCATCAGCAAAGGCAAATCTTAAATAAATTGTTTACAGAATAATCAATGAAGGACAGTGAAATGATGGATTTATCATATTCACAAGGAAGAACTGAAAACTCCTCAGTGAACGACATAGGTCTTCTTGTTGAATGCAATAAACTCTTTATTGAAAGGCAGTGAGTTATTTTGTGAAAGCAATAGGTTCTTCACACCGCAACAGACAATCTGGTTTTGAAGTATTGGTTGAGGGAGGCTTACTGGCCTTATTCCAGGACACCTGGAATAAACATTTCAGCCACTTTGTGCCACATAGCTTCCAAATGCTCAAGGCAGAATTAAGCTTATGGTTTCAAGTATGCGATGAAGAAACAAAACAAAAAAAAACCTCAGGAATTTTAAAAAATATAGTCAAATTGACTTAAATATTTAGCTTTTTATAAAATATTTGTGGGTTATGGAATCTTATAAGATTCTGAAAGATTGGCTCAATCAGTAAAGTACATTTTCTAATTGCGCCAGTGCGTTTAAGTGGCTTTTTTTCTGCTGCAAACAGATTTACTGTGTGATCCCTAATATGCAAGGCTGTTAATTACATAATCAGACATGGAATTCCTGTCGAGTAATCAGCTATGGATTCTCTTCAGTGGATCATTACATTTTAGTGCCCTTCAGTTAGTGAGGATGTGGACATAAAAAATCTGCAGGCTGACTCCATGGAGCTTTACCAACTTTTGCTTCAACCACTGAAACCACTTCCTTGAGTAAGGAACATAGTTGCCTTCAAGGACAGCAGTGGCAGATGACAAACAAACTTCTGCTCAAATAAAGTGGGACTCATTGTTTATAATCTCCCAATAGTTTAACATGTACTGTTGGATATCTTTCAGATTCAGACTCCGATTCCTTCAGAACGGAAAATCAATACGACCAGAATTCTAAGCAATTCTGGAAAAAAATCAAAATTCAACATTAACTACAGAGGGACCTATGACTTTGAGAGTTCTATTAGAATAATAATCTACAACTAGACAGTAAGAAGTAAAGTAAAGTAAAGATAAAATGTGACAAGCTGCAGAAATGTTACCTGTAGAACTTAGGGTCCAAAAGACCGTAGACTTCCTGGTCAACAGCAGATATTCCAGCAAACATATAGTAGAAAATATGGAAGTTTCTCTCGCCTTCATCCTGACGTACAACTCGGGATTTCTCCAAAAGGTACTCATTGATTTTAGCACCTTTCACTGAATGAAAGTGAAGTATCAAGTTACTTGTATTACTGTGAATATCCAATTCATCAGATGGAATCAGGCAGTGTTACTTTCTAATCATAATTATGAAATTTGGGAGAACCCTGACCAGCCCAGTTCTTCCTCAACTTACCTCATCTGTTGGACAGTGACTCTAGAAGGAAACCATAACCGAAACAAAAATTTGCAGATAAAAACAAAGATCTACACATAGTCAGGGAAGCCAAGAGATAATTTCCATCTTAGGTGCGTTTGTTATATGAACAGTCATCAGTAACCTGTTGGAGTTAATCTGGCTAAAACTGTGCAACCTACCGGAGCATTGGTACGTTTCCAGCTATCCATCAGGACACTGGCTTGCAGAGTTACCTAGCTCCATAAGAACATAAGAAATAGGAGTAGGCCATTTGGCCCCTCGGGTCTGCTCCACCATTCATTAAGATCATGGCTGATCTGATTGTGGCATTAACTCCACTTTCCTGCCTGCCTGCGCCCCCCGCCCCCCATAAAAGTGGACCAATAATTGAGTGGCTTGCTAGGCCTTTGCAAGTAGTCCTGTGTTGTAGCTTCACCAGGATGACAACTCATTTTGAGGTATGCCTAGTGCTGCTCCTGGCATGCCCCCCAGCACTCTCCATTGAAGCAGGGTTGGCCCCTGCAGTTTGGTAGAGTGGGGGATATGCCGGGCCATGAGGTTACAGATTGTGGTTGAATAAAATTCTGCTGCTGCTCACAGCGCCTCATAGATGCCCAGTTTTGAGTTGCTAGATCTGTTTGAAATCTATCCCATTTAGCACAACACAATGGGAAGTTGTGTGCGGAATCAGAGGAGATAGGGGAAGCGTTAAATGAATATTTTTCGTCAGTATTTACAGTAGAGAAAGAAAATGTTGCCGAGGAGATTACTGAGATACAGCCTACTAGGCTAGATGGGATTGAGATTCACAAGGAGGAGGTGTTAGCAATTTTGGAAAGAGTGAAAATAGATAAGTCCCCTGGGCCAGATGGGATTTATCCTAGGATTCTCTGGGAAGCCAGGGAGGAGATTGCAGAGCCGTTGTTGTTGATCTTTAAGTCGTCATTGTCGACAGGAGTAGTGCCGGAGGACTGGAGGATAGGAAATGTTGTCCCCTTGTTCAAGAAGGGGAGTAGAGACAGCCCTGGTAATTATAGACCTGTGAGCCTTACTTCGGTTGTGGGTAAAATGTTGGAAAAGGTTATAAGAGACAGGATTTATAATCATCTTGAAAAGAATAAGTTCATTTGCGATAGTCAGCACGGTTTTGTGAAAGGTAGGTCGTGCCTCACAAACCTTATTGAGTTTTTCGAGAAGGTGACCAAACAGGTGGATGAGGGTAAAGCCGTGGATGTGGTGTATATGGATTTCAGTAAGGCGTTTGATAAGGTTCCCCACGGTAGGCTATTGCAGAAAATACGCAAGTATGGGGTTGAAGGTGATTTAGAGCTTTGGATCAGAAATTGGCTAGCTGAAAGAAGACAGAGGGTGGTGGTTGATGGCAAATGTTCATCCTGGAGTTTAGTTACTAGTGGTGTACCGCAAGGTTCTGTTTTGGGGCCACTGCTGTTTGTCATTTTTATAAACGACCTGGATGAGGGTGTAGAAGGGTGGGTTAGTAAATTTGCGGATGACACGAAGGTCGGTGGAGTTGTGGATAGTGTCGAAGGGTGTTGTAGGGTACAGAGGGACATAGATAGGCTGCAGAGCTGGGCTGAGAGATGGCAAATGGAGTTTAATGCGGAGAAGTGTGAGGTGATTCACTTTGGAAGGAGTAACAGCAATGCAGAGTACTGGGCTAATGGGAAGATTCTTGGTAGTGTAGATGAGCAGAGAGATCTTGGTATCCAGGTACATAAATCCCTGAAAGTTGCTACCCAGGTTAATAGGGCTGTTAAGAAGGCATATGGTGTGTTAGCCTTTATTAGTAGGGGGATCGAGTTTCAGAGCCACGGGGTCATGATGCAGCTGTACAAAACTCTGGTGAGGCCGCACCTGGAGTATTGCGTGCAGTTCTGGTCACCGCATTATAGGAAGGATGTCGAAGCTTTGGAAAGGGTGCAGAGGAGATTTACTAGGATGTTGCCTGGTATGGAAGGAAGGTCTTACGAGGAAAGGCTGAGGGACTTGGGGTTGTTTTCGTTAAAGAGAAGGAGGAGGAGAGGTGACTTAATAGAGACATACAAGATAATCAGAGGGTTAGATAGGGTGGATAGTGAGAGTCTTTTTCCTCGGATGAGGATGGCAAACACGAGGGGACATAGCTTTAAGTTGAGGGGTGAAAGATATAGGACAGATGTCAGAGGTAGTTTCTTTACGCAGAGAGTAGTAGGGGCGTGGAACGCCCTGCCTGCAACAGTAGTAGACTCGCCAACTTTAAGGGCATTTAAGTGGTCATTGGATAGACATATGGATGTAAATGGAATAGTGTAGGTCAGATGATCGGCGCAACA
Source organism: Heterodontus francisci (assembly GCF_036365525.1). Taxonomy (NCBI): domain Eukaryota; kingdom Metazoa; phylum Chordata; class Chondrichthyes; order Heterodontiformes; family Heterodontidae; genus Heterodontus; species Heterodontus francisci. The sequence goes on along the minus strand of NC_090371.1, from coordinate 77,054,592 downwards.
TCGAGGGCCGAAGGGCCTGTACTGCGCTGTAATATTCTAATTCTAATTCTAAAAAAAAAAAAAGGACTGTGCAGTGGTCACTCCTACCAATACTGTCATGGACAGATGGATCTGCAACAGGTAGATTGGTGAGGAGGAGGGCAAGTATGTTTTTCCCTCTTGTTGATTCCATCACCCCCGCCACAGACCCAGTCTAGCAGCTCTGTCCTTTAGGACTCAGCCAGCTCGGTCAGTAATGGTGCTACCGAGCCACTCTTTGTGATGGACATTGAAGTCCCCCACCCAGAGTACATTTTGTGCCCTTGCCACCCTCAGTGCTTCCTCCAAGTGGTGTTCAACCTGGAGGAGTACTGATTCATCAGCCAAGGGGCAAGGGGGGGGAGGGGCAGTAGGTGGCAATCAGCAGGAGGTTTCCTTGACCATGGCTGACCTGATGTCATGGGGTCCAGAGTCAATGTTGAGGACTCCCAAGGCAACTCCCTCTCTACTGTGTACCACTGAACCGCCACCTCTGGTGGGGATAGTGGTGCCTGGGACATTTTCTCTAAGGTGTGATTCTGTGAGTATGACTATGTCAGACTGTTGCTTGACTAGTCTGGGGGACAACTTTTTTTGGCACAAGCCCCCAGATGTTAGTAAGGAGGACTTTGGCTGGGTTTGCTGTTGTCGTTTCTGGTGCTTAGATCAATGCCGGATGGCCTGTTCGGTTTCATTCCTTTTCTTAGAATTTGTAGTGGTTTGATACAACTAAGTGACTTGCTCAGCCATTTCAGAGGACATTTAAAGAGTCAACCCAGTGCTGTGGGTCTGGAGTCACATGCAGCAAAGACCAGGTAAGGATGGCAGATTTCCTTCCCTAAAGGACATTAGTGAACCAGATGGGGTTTTTTTTTACAACAATCAACAATGGTTGCCTGGTCACCACTAGCCCAGTTTTTAATTCCATCTGCCATGGTGGGATTTCAACCCATGTCCCCAGAGCATTCGCCTGGGTCTCTGGGTTACTAGTCTAGTGACATTACCAGTACGCCACTGCCTCCCCATATAATCATAAGTAAAGTTTAGGTGAGTGCTGAAAATAATGGCTTCACTCTTCCTGAAGGAAATTGTAACACATTCATGACTTCAATCAAACAGCATGGATGTATTTAAGGAGGTGGTAGAAAGGCAGAGCTGGGCATTGTCAGCACACATCAGGAAGCCAACCGAGTATCTCTAGATGATGTCACTGAAGGGCAACAAACTGTTGATGTACCCTTGCAGAAGATCTTGCTATGTATTTGTAGCATTTTTTGTTTTCCCAGCTTTCCAGCATTTGTAGTTTATCTTTCTTTCCACTGTTGTCTAGTAATCATACTCTGAACAGCTACTAAGACACCCAGCCAGCTTCAATTGGAACAGAATTCAGAGGCTTAAAAGAAGCGACATGCTTTGCAATATCAGATTGTTTTAATGTCAAGCAGCAAACTGAAACTTTTCCTGCTATAAAGTAAACCTCCTCTCAGATGTTCTAAAGTATTTCACATCCAACAAACCTCGCTCTGAACTGCAGGCACCATTGTGTAGGCCGATGTAGCAGTCAATTTGCACAAAAGTAAGGCTTGACAGAGAAATGTAGAGACAGAAGGGGGGAGAAAAAAAAAAAGAGGAAAAAAGACAGGTCATTTACCACTGAAAAGCTACTCAGATCTAAATGAAATGCAGTTTGCCCTGCTCAAAATGGACTTGCATTTTAAGTGCAATGAGAATACAATGCAGTTGTAGAAAATGAGGCGGTTATATTCTGCTCTGTTCAGTTGCAGCTTTGCAATGTTAATAAACTTCATGCAGGAAGTGTCTATGAATTGAAAGTTACAAAATTGCCCAGAGAAAACATTAAGCCCTCTTTAAAATAATTTTCATCCATGGATTGTGCATATCTTCTTCATGTTGATTACAACACTGTAACCTAATGAGTGTGACCTACTGAATGTACAAACATACCATGGATCTGAGCACAGAATAAGGACAGAACATCTGGGAATGTGAAGTGACTACAAAAAATAGAAAAGAATTGGAAATGAACACACTCCAGCCAGGTATCAGGTGTCGTTTTTAGCTCTGATGTATGGAAGATATATATATATAAATAAATACATTTATACCTGCAGTACTGTGGAATCTCAGTTGTATGTATTTCCCAAATCTACTGCTGTTATCATTCATCACAGTCTGGGCATTTCCAAATGCTTCCAGAAGTGGATTCACCTGCAATATGAAAAAAAGTGTGTTGTTCTTAAATTAAAATCTGAAATGTTAAATATAAAGGAAGAGTAAGACCAACCATTTATTTCCTCCCCCAACTTATAGAAACAGTCACAGTTCAGAACTTTCTTCAAATCATATTGATTTTAGTTGTCCATATACAGAAATTAGAAATTTTGCCATTTGAAATAAATGGTCTCTCCAGTGATGCACAGGAAACTCAAACTAAGATTTGGGCTTGTTTTCGGCTGACTACAAGGAAAATTCATAATGCAGTCTCAAAACCCAAGGCCAGACAACCAGTTGACCCAAGCAGCAAAGGCTCATGTTACAAAGAAATGAACTAGAAGGCCGTGTACTTCCTGTATCTCCAATCACCCTATGTCCCAAAATACAAATTTGACTTTCATGCACTTCTACTATTCCATATGCTACCAGTGCTAGACACAAACACAATCAGGGAGCTGGAGAATGGGTATTACATCATTTTAATTAGACTTTAGAATGAAAATTAGTTTTCCTTCCATCAAAGCAACTAGCAATAAATACAAAGCTAGAAACCATTTTAAACTGCATTTGACATTAATGCTAAATGTAGTGTGTAAGAGAATTCGAATTGGACAGCAAATATGGTTGCAACTTAAACTTTTTTTTGTGTTAACCCAAAATTTGACACACTCAATGGGCTAAATTTTCCGGGCTCCCCGAAGGCAGGAATGGAGATAGGCTTCCCTGAAAATACCAGCACTGGGCAGGGTGTCAATTTCAAGGCGCCGGCAATAATCACCAGGGTGGGGGGAGGGTGGGACAGGGATCCTGCTCTGCTCCCAATTGAGGGGGACATATGGGGGGGGGGGGGCTTCTGTGTTTCCCCCTACTCTCTGTGGACACAGAGGGATGACAGAGACACAGAAGGGGAGAGAGAGAGGGAGAGATCAAGATCACTGCTGACAGATGGACATCTATCCGGAATACTCCACATTGCTACAAGAAGTGTGCGGGCAAACAGTGACTACCTGTGCAAGCAAAAAAATGCCAGGTATCTCACTAAATCAGTGTCCAACATAGTGATAAGAAAGTAAGTCAATAAATTAATCCTCTCATTTAAAGCTTCTTCACAAAAAACACATTTGTTGTTGTTTTGACTAATAGCAAGATAAATTTTTAATGCGTTTATCGTTTTGAAATTGTCTCACCAGCTCCCTATGCAAGGCAAAAATTGTAATATGGCAACCCCCCACGAAAAGGTTGGGCAGCCCTGTTGTAGATGTTACACACTGCTGCCACTGTACCCTGGTGGTGGAGTGAGCCAATATTTAAGATGGTGGATGGAGGTGCCGATCAAACGGGCTGCTTTCACAATGGGCCGAAGGGCCTGTTTCTGTGCTGTATAACACTATGCTTTGTCCTGGATGGTGTTGAGCTTCTTGAGTGTGGTTGGAGTCGCACTCACTCAGGAAATTGCGGAGTATTCCATCACATTCCTGACTTGTGCCTTGTAGATGGTGGGCAGGGTTCGGGGAGTCAGCAAGTGAGTTACTCGAAATAGAATTTCCAGCCTCTGACTTGCTCTTGCAACCACAGTATTTATATGGCTGGTCCAATTAAGTTTCTAGACAATGGTAACCCCCAGGATGGTGATGGTTGGAGAATTCAGCAATGGCAATGCCACTGAATGTCAAGGGAAGATGGTTAGATTTTGTCTTCTTGGAGATGGTCATTGCCTGTGTTATGACCTCAGAGAGATTGTAAATGTGAATAAAACTAGATATGAACCCCCAGATCAACTTAACGAATTACATGACAAAAGTCTTAAAACATGAAATCTTATAACAATTAAACTAAAAGAAATCTCCAATTAACTGAATAGTACTTCGTAAGTAGCTGATACCCTAAATTACAAATAAAGATATTTTCTTCACCTATTCAACCACTTGAAAAGGAGGAATTTCTTTACTCAGAGGGTGGTGAATCTGTGGAATTCTCTACCCGAGGGCTGTGGAAGGTCAATCATTGAGCATGCTCATGACAGAAATCAATAGATTTCTGGATATGAATGACAGATCGAAGGATATGGGGAGAGTGGGGAAAAATGGCATAGAGGTAGATGATCAGCCATGATCTGTTTGAATGGCAGAGCAGGCTCGTCGGGCTGAATGGCCTACTACTTCTCCTATTTCCTATGATCCTATGACCTCACCACACTTATACGTTATAGTTCTTTTTGATGACGAAATCCTTTATGGTCAAAAGTCCCAAACTCCTCCCAGTTGCAATGGGTTGGATATCCCAGACTTTCCAAAAAAAAAAAAATCAATATTCTCTTTGCTCACTTCTCCAAGCACTTCTGAGCTGGACAGCCATGGATAATGTGATTTCTGGTGATCCCATGGGTCCTTTACACTTCAGCAAGCAAGCTTTAACTGCCAAGCAGGTTCAAATCTCCACAGCCTTTTGCTGTTTATCTTCAGAAAGTGGGCGTTTTTTCTCTCTCTCTCTCTCTCTCTCTCTCTCTCTCTCTCCAACTGTCACCACTGGATGACTTCTCTTCCAGCTTGCCTTCTTACAGCCTGCTTGAGGCCACAATGTGATGGCACCTTCCTTACAGCCTGTTTTTCTCCAGAAAGTCTGTTAAATTTATCTGGACATAGAATTCAATAGTTTATTGTTCTGCTCTAAACTGCAGAAAGAAGTAATTTGAGTTCCACAAAGTTACTCGGCTTTTCCATTGACCCCAGGTATTAACACCTGCCTGGTTCATTTGCATGTTCTCAACAGCTGACTCCTTGTTTTAAGATCCAAAAGCCTGGGAGGGCGAAACTCATTATTCATCAGGTGTTAGTGCTGTAGTCTCTGTTTTTCAGAAGATAGTCTTTGATCTGTTCTCTCTGTTGTCCTGGTAGCCTTGCGCAGAATGGAGGCAAGGTCAGCTGACCTTATGGACGCCATCTTGAACTTTTAAATATTACAATCAATAAGACATAACCATGTTACAAGGTCCAACATTCGTAACACCTGGCACTTGTGTGGCATGAATGTTACTTGCCACTTAGCAGTGCAAGCCTGGATGTTGTCCAGGTCTTGCGGCATGCGGGCACAGACTGGTTCAGTATCTGAGGTGCTGCAAATAGAACTGAGCACTTTATAATCATCAGCGAACATCCTCACTCCTGACCTTATGTTGGAAGGAAAGTCTTTGATGAAGCAGCTGGAGATAGTTGGGCCTATGACACTGCTCTGAGGAACTCCTGCAGCATTGCCCTGGCCAGTCAGTGGTGCATGAGGTTGAAGGCCCAGAAGAAGAGCACACCTCTGAGGAAGAAGCATCATCACTTGAAATTACAATCTCATCCGCCAACTCCGAGTGTGTTAAAGTGGGCTGCAGCAAGACTGGGGGAAAGGATAGCATGTGTGCCAACTTCCGGGAAGGCAAATTCGCCGGCAAGTTCTACTGAGGAGGACTCAGATGAGGCAACTTACAGGGAAAGGCTGATGGGTATGCACATCTTGGTGCTTGCAGAGTCTGTTGTTACTGTCTCAGAGCATGGAGGTGTTCGCCCCCAACTTGGCACAGGGCTTCATGGACAGCTTGGAGCCCATCCTTCTCACTGTGGCTGTAGTGGCCAACTCAATGAGAAAACAGGCTATAGTGGGATTTGAATCCATGTTCCCTGAGCAGTAGCCTAGATTTCTGGGTTACTAGTCCAGTGACATTACCACTACGTCACCACCTCCCCGGCTTGCAAGGTCTTGCAGTAATCCATCAAGGTGTGCTCCAGCAGATTACCGAGACGCTGCTCTGGGGGTGTAGCAGTGGCTTTACGGTTCACAAAACTGTTGTCCTCGATCAGGATGACAGCATTCATCCTCCTACCACTGCCACTCCACCAGTGCCCCTGCTGTTGCCTGTCAGCTAGTCAACCCAGACTGCTGCTGCCCCATGTTGAGGTGGCACTATCCAAAGCCTGGCCCTCAAGGCCCACAGCTGCTTGAGAGAGAACTCCAAGGCCATCTGCAGTCTCCCAATTGGAAATCAGTAGCCTTCCACCAATCATGCTACAGCCATTGGGGTAGGTCAGGCAAAGGGACCCACAAGACAGGCACTAAGGGAAAGCAGAAGGGTGAATAGTTGAATATTGTGTGTATTATTGGAAGTGTTGTTGGTTAATGTTGGTATGGAATGGTTTTTTTGCATTGCATTTTATTTTAATATTTTGGCCAAGAGGATGCTGTGATGGTCCACAACTGAGGATAGAAAGGTGGGGAAGTTTGGAGAAATGGTGATCTAGGTATTTTTTCCTGGGAGATCGGAGTCTGCTGAGATACTCATGGACAGCATTCCCAGAGTGAGGGTGTCCCAGATGCCTCCTCCCTCCCTCCTCTGGAGGTCATCACTAAAGGCCTGGAAACAAGGGCTGTGCCCTCATGATTGTCAGATTGTGGAGGAAGCAACATAACACTACAAATCGTGAAACACGCTCCGGCAAGTACCAGAAGGTGTCCCCCGAGTGGACCAGGCAGTGAAGCCGTTGCTTCAGGAGGCCAATGGTCTGCTCTATGACAATCCTGATCGCAGCACAGCTGTCATTGTAAGACCACTGTCTGCGTGTGGTCAGATAGCAGAGGGGAATCATTAGTTACGTAGAGCGGTTAGCCTTGTTGCTGAGCAGCCAGCCTCTGTTCAACGTAGTGGCTCAAAGATGGCAGAAATGGCTGACTGGTGCAGCAAGAAAGCATCGTGATTGCTGCCAGGATAGCAGGAATTCACTAACATGATGGCCTGTGCAACGTCACATACCAACTGCATGTTCAAGGAGTGAAACCCTTCACAGGTGCTGCGCATCAACCCATTGAAATACAGCACCCGCAAAGCCACGGGCATGCAATCAACAGCTCCCTGCACCACTGAGCAGCCCACTACCCTCACAAAATCACTTGCCCACTCCTCCTGCCTCCCTCTGCTTAAAGAAGACGACGTTCGCTCTCCTTGATACAGGGCCCTGACCTCCAAGATGTAGCGATATACAGAAAACTGAGAGATGTTGGCAATGTCGCTGTCTCTGATCTGGAAGGATCCACTGGCATAGAAATGGAGGGCCGCATTGACCTTGATGGTCACTGGCGTGCCACCCTCACCCTGCTCTGCGGCTGCAGGTCCAGTTCTGTGACCACCTCCTTGATGAAGTGAAACAGCCGCAGGCACTGGGTAAGGTGAGTAAGGCCTTTAGCTAAGAGCCCTCTTCCCTCTGCCACCAGCTTCTCCTCTTTGCTGCCTCTGCTCCATCTCCCTATCATGCTGTAGCCCAAGAGAAAGTGAAACCATAGCTCGCTTGACTGGGAGGAAGGGTTGTGCTCAGAGGCCTTTCAAAGCCTCACCACTTCTCTCAAAGGTCCAGCACCACTCCCTTCTGATTGAAAGAACTTATATCAACTCCTCCTCCTCCGACATAATACACCATACTTCCACTAACACTGCAGCAGCAAAGGAAAGTCAAAGCACCTCACCTGAAAGTTCAATGGTGATCCCTTTATAAAGCACTAATGGGGTAGAGGTGGGCTTCTCATGCAGCTGAATGCATTTTCAGTTGTGCGTATTTAAGAGAGGACAATAACAGGATCAGCGTGGTCCATAATAGCAGATTTTATTTCATTCTTTCACAGGATGTGGGCAACCAGATCAGATGTCAAATCAGCATTGGACATTGACCAACGTCTCGATCTGCCCACTCCACATACTATTGGCACGCATCAGTCAACTGCGTTATCGCCTTACAAAACAGGCGATCAGTGTGGGCAACACCTGAAGTGAACACCCAGCCTTTTGTTTCAGGTCCCATAGTGCTAAAACCAGCATCGCTATGGAGCCAAGTTTTACAGTCAGGGTATCTTACAAGTATTGGAAGTAACAGAGCTACAAATCCATTAAAGTACACAAAGGGGCTAAAAATCAGTACCGTTAAAAAAAATCCTTAGCATGCACAGTATTTAGTGTTCAACAAACAGACGAGCCCATTATTACAGGTCACAGTAGGACACATTAAGGAAGTTAGCTGGCAGAACTTAAAGCTACTGTTCTTAGCTTTTAGACCAACATTGAATTTCCCATTCATACCATCAGCAAAAACGGCTGTTAGTTTTGAATTGAAGAAATGCCACTGACTACAAAAATACCACAAAGATAAAAATAAAATTGTAATCATTGTACGTTTAATGGAGGTGTAGAAATGTTATTGCCGTTTGAGTGCCACAAAGCAAATGTAAGTCTGTGGGTGGAAATCCACAGTTTGAAGCTCTGCCATTAAAGGGAGGATGACTAATTGACACGAGTCAGAAGAGGAGTGTTGTTTACAAAATGTAATAGCCACAACCAAATTAACAGCATTGTGTTTTTCTTGGTGTAATACTTTCTTCTGAATCACAGAAGTATAGCATTATACGGCATAGAAGGAGGCCATTCTGTTCACCTTGCCTTTATCCAATTCCCCTTTGAAAGTTACTATTGAAATAGTTTCCACCACCCTTTCAGGCAGTGCATCCCTGACCTTAACAACTCACTGCGTAATTTTTTCCCCCTCATCGCGCCTCTGTTTCCTTTAGCAATTATCGGAAATATCTGCCTCTGGTCACCAAACCTTCTGTCACTGGAAACAGTAAACCCTTCATGATTTTGCAGTTGATATGGTGTATATGGACCTCCAAAAGGCATTTGATAAACTGCCAAGTAACAGGTTCATCAGCAAAGTTAGAGCCCATGGAATAAAAGGGGATAGTGGCAGCATGATACAAAGTTGGCTGTGTGACAGGAAACAGTAGTAGTTAACTGTGAGGAAAGTGATAAACTTCAAGAGGAGACAGACAGGCTGGTGGAATGGGCAGACAAATGGCAGATGAAATTTAATGCCAATTCGATTCACTCTGCGTGATATCAAGAAACGACTGAAGGCATTGGGTACTGCAAAGGCTATGGGTCCTGACAATATTCCGGCAATAGTACTGAAGACCAATGATCCAGAACTTGCTGCACCCCGAGTCAAGCTGTTCCAGTACAGCTACAACACTGGCATCTACCCGGCAATGTGGAAAATTGCCCAGGTATGTCCTGTACACAAAAAGCAGGACAAGTCCAACCCGGCCAATTACCGCCCCATCAGTCTACTCTCGTTCATCAGTAAAGTGATGGAAGGTGTCATCAACAGTGCCATCAAGCAGCACTTGCTTAGCAACAACTTGCTCAGTGATGCTCAGTTTGTGTTCTGCCAGGGCCACTCAGCTCCTGACCTCATTACAACCTTGGTTCAAACATGGACAAACGAGCTGAACTCAAGAGGTAAGGTGAGAGTGACTGCCCTTGACATCAAGGCAGCATTTGACCGAGTATGGCATCAAGGAGCCCTAGCAAAACTGGAGTCAATGGAAATCAGGGCAAAAACTCTCTGCTGGTTGGAGTCATACCTAGCGCAATAGAAGATGGCTGTGGTTGTTGGAGGTCAAACATCTGAGCTCCAGGACATCACTGCAGGAGTTCCTCAAGATAGTGTCCTAGGCCCAACCATCTTCAGCTGCTTCATCAATGACCTTCCTTCCATCATAAGGTCAGAAGTGGGGATGTTCACTGATGATTGCACAATGTTCAGCACCATTCCTGACTCCTCAAATACCAAAGCAGTCCGTGTAGAAATTCAGCAAGACCTGGACAATATCCAGGCTTGGGCTGATAAGTGGCAAGTAACATTTGCGCCACACAAGTGCCGGGCAATGACCATCTCCAACAAGAGAGAATCTAACCATCTCCCCTTGACATTCAATGGCAGTACCATCACTGAATTCCCCACTATCAACATCTTAGGGGTTACCATTGACCAGAAACTGAACTGGAGTAGCCATATAATAACCGTGGCTACAAGAGCAGGTTAGAGGCTAGGAATCCTGAGGCGAGAAACTGACCTCCTGACTCACCAAAGCCTGTCCACCACCTACAAGGCACAAGTCAGGAGTGTGATGGAATACTCTCCACTTGCCTGGATGGGTGCAGCTCCAACACTCAAGAAGCTCGACACCATCCACAACAAAGCAGTCCGCTTGATTGGCACACCATGCACAAACATTCACTGCCTCCACCACCGACGTACAGTGGCAGCAGTGTGTACCATCTACAAGATGCACTGCAGCAACACACCAAGGCTCCTTAGACAGCATCTTCCAAACCCGCGACCTCTGCCACCTCGAAGGACAAGAGCAGCAGATGCATGGGAACATCACCACCTGCAAGTTCCCCTCCAAGTCACACCATCCTGACTTGGAACTATATCGCCATTTCCTTAACAGGGTTAAGGAAAATCCCAAAGCCTTTTATTCATATATAAGGAGCAAGAGGGTAACGAGAGAAAGGATTGGCCCACTCGAGGACAAAGGAGGAAAGTTATGCGTGGAGTCAGAGAAAATGGGTGAGGTTCTAAACGAGTATTTTGCATCGGTATTCACCGAGGAGAGGGACATGACGGATGTTGAGGTTAGGGACAGATGTTTGATTACTCTAGGTCAAGTCGGCATGAGGAGGGAGGAAGTGTTGGGTATTCTAAAAGGCATTAAGGTGGACAAGTCCCCAGTTCCGGATGGGATCGATCCCAGGTTACTGAGGGAAGCGAGAGAGGAAATAGCTGGGGCCTTAACAGATATCTCTGCAGCATCCTTAAACACGGGTGAGGTCCCGGAGGACTGGAGAATTGCTAATGTTGTCCCCTTGTTTAAGAAGGGTAGCAGGGAAAATCCAGATAATTATAGACCGGTGAGCCTGACGTCAGTGGTAGGGAAGCTGCTGGAGAAGATACTGAGGGATAGGATCTATTCCCATTTGGAAGAAAATGGGCTTATCAGTGATAGGCAACATGGTTTTGTGCAGGGAAGGTCATGTCTTACCAACTTAATAGAATTCTTTGAGGAAGTGACAAAGTTGATTGATGAGGGAAGGGCTGTAGATGTCATATACATGGACTTCAGTAAGGCGTTTGATAAGGTTCCCCATGGTAGGCTGATGGAGAAAGTGAAGTCGCATGGGGTCCAGGGTGTACTAGCTAGATGGATAAAGAACTGGCTGGGCAACAGGAGACAGAGAGTAGCAGTGGAAGGGAGTTTCTCAAAATGGAGACGTGTGACCAGTGGTGTTCCACAGGGATCCGTGCTGGGACCACTGTTGTTTGTGATATACATAAATGATTTGGAGGAAAGTATAGGTGGTCTGATTAGCAAGTTTGCAGATGACACTAAGATTGGTGGAGTAGCAGATAGTGAAGGGGACTGTCAGAGAATACAGCAGAATATAAATAGATTGGAGAGTTGGGCAGAGAAATGGCAGATGGAGTTCAATCAGGGCAAATGCGAGGTGATGCATTTTGGAAGATCCAATTCAAGAGTGAACTATACAGTAAATGGAAAAGTTCTGGGGAAAATTGATGTACAGAGAGATTTGGGTGTTCAGGTCCATTGTTCCCTGAAGGTGGCAACGCAGGTCAATAGAGTGGTCAAGAAGGCATACGGCATGCTTTCCTTCATCGGACGGGGTATTGAGTACAAGAGTTGGCAGATCATGTTACAGTTGTATAGGACTTTGGTTCGGCCACATTTGGAATACTCGTGCAGTTCTGGTCGCCACATTACCAAAAGGATGTGGATGCTTTGGAGAGGGTGCAGAGGAGGTTCACCAGGATGTTGCCTGGTATGGAGGGTGCTAGATATGAAGAGAGGTTGAGTAGATTAGGATTATTTTCATTAGAAAGACGGAGGTTGAGGGGGGACCTGATTGAGGTGTACAAAATCATGAGAGGTATAGACAGGGTGGATAGCAAGAAGCTTTTTCCCCAGAGTGGGGGATTCAATTACTAGGGGTCACGAGTTCAAAGTGAGAGGGGAAAAGTTTAGGGGGGATATGCGTGGAAAGTTCTTTACGCAGAGGGTGGTGGGTGCCTGGAACGCGTTGCCAGCGGAGGTGGTAGACGCGGGCACGATAGTGTCTTTTAAGATGTATCTAGACAGATACATGAATGGGCAGGAAGCAAAGAGATACAGACGCTTAGAAAATAGGCGACATGTTTAGATAGAGGATCTGGATCGGCACAGGCTTGGAGGGCCGAAGGGCCTGTTCCTGTGCTGTAATTTTCTTTGTTCTTTGTTCCTTCACTGTCGCTGGGTCAAAATACTGGAACTCCCTTCCTAACAGCACTGTGGGTGTACCTACCTCACATGGACTGCAATGGTTCAAGAAGGCAGCTCACCACCACCTTCTCAAGGACAATTAGGGATGGGCAATAAATGCTGGCATAGCCAGTGACGCCCACGTCCCATAAATGAATTTAAAATAAAGTGTGAAGTGGTTTATTTTGGTAGGAAGAATGAAAAGAAAATATAAAGTAAAGGGTACAATTCTATAGTAGAGGGGCCTGGAGGCATATGTGCACAGATCATTGAAGGTTGAAGTGCGGGTTGAGAAAGTGGTTAATAAAACATATGGGATCCTGGGCTCTATAAGTAGGGGCATAGAGTACAAAAGCAAGGAAGTTATGATAAACCTGTATAAAACATTACTTCGGTCTCAACTGGAGAATTGTGATATAGGTACACTCAAAGTGCTATTAGAGTTTTCCAGGAATTTGACCCAGGGAAAGTGAAGAAATGGCAATATAGTTCCAAAGCAGGATGGTGTGTGGCTTGGAGGGCACCACACTTTAGGGAGGATGTGAAGACATTAGAGATGTTGCAGAAACGACTCACGAGAATGGTTCCAGGGATGAGAAACTTCACTTATGTGGATAGACTGGAGAAGATGGGGTTGTTCTCTTTGCAGAAGGGAAGATTAAGAGGAGATTTGATAAAGGTGTTCAAAATCATTAAGGATTGCACTGAGAGTAGATAGAACATAAGAATTAGGAGCTGGAGTAGACCGTTCAGCCCTTCGAGCCTGCTCTGCCATTCAAAGAGATCATCACTGATCTTCTATCTCAACACCATTTTCCTGCACTATCCCTGTAACCTTTGATGTTTTTAATATGTCGAAACCTGTTAATCTCACCCTTGAACATACTCAATGACTGAACCTCCACAGCCCTCTGGGGCAGAGAATTCCAAAAATTCACCACCCTCTGACTGAAGAAATTCCTCCTCATCTCAGTCCTAAATGGCCTGACCCTTATTCTGAGACTGTGTCCCCTGTTTTTGGACTCCCCAGCCAAGGGAAACATCCTTCCTGCATCTACCCTGTCGAGCCCTGTAAGAATTTTGTATGTTTCAATGAGATCACCTCTCATTCTTCTGAACTCCAGAGAATAAAAGCCCAGTCTATTTAACCTTTCCTCATAGGACAATCTCTCCATCCCAGGAATTAGTTTGGTGAACCTTTGTTGCACTCCCTCTATGGTAAGTATATCTTTCTTTAGGTAAGGAGACCAAAACTGAACACAATTCTCCAGGTGTGGTCTCACCAAGGATCTATATAATTGCAGTAAGACATCTTTACTCCCATATTCAAATCATCTTGTAATGAAGGCAACATACCATTTGCCTTATTAATTGCTTGCTGTCCCTGCATATTAGCTTTCAGTGACTCATGAACAAGGACACTCAAATCCCTTTGAAATTCAACACTTCCCAGCTTCTCATCATTTAAGAAATCTCTATTTCCTATCAAAGTGGATAACCTCACATTTCTGCAAATCCCCTTGAAGTGTCTTTGCATCCTCCTCACAATTCACACTTCTACCTAGTTTTGTGTCATCTACAAACTTAGAAATATTACATTTAATCCCCATATCCAAATCATTGATATACATTGTGAATAGCTGGGGCCCAAGCACTGATCCTTGCGGTACCCCAAGAGAAATTAGGGATGGGCCAACAAGGCTGGTTTAGCCAGCGACGCCCACATCCTGTGAACAAAGAAAAAAACCACTAGTCACAGCCTACCAATCCAAAAATGACCCATTTATTCCTACTGTCTGTTTTCCATCCATTAACTAGTTCTCAGTATGTTCCCCCCAATCCCTTGTGCTCTAATTTACCTCACCAACCTCCTGTGTGGGACCTTATCAAAAGCTTTCAGAAAATCTAAATATACCACTTCCACCGGTTCCCCCTTATCTGTCGTAGATAGGGAGAAACTCTTCCTAAAGGTGGAAGGATCGAGAACCAAAGGACACTGTTTTAACGTGATTGCCAGAAGAAGCAACGTGAGGAAAAACTTTTTTTTTAAATGCAGTTTGTGGTCAGGATCTGGAATGCGCCACCTGAGAGTGTGGTGGAGGCAGATTCAATCGAGGCATTCAAAAGATATTTGGATAATTATTTGAAGAGAAAAAATCTGCAGGGCTACAGGGAAAAGGCAGGGGAGTGGGACTAGGAAATGGAAAGAGAACATGAAGCACTTAGGGAAAGATCATCTTAGGAGAGTCTGCAGTGTGGTGCCCAAGCAGAAGAGTCAATTCTATGACATTAGAATTTAATGCTTCCAAAATTATATCAGCAAACACCCTGATAATTTGCTCCAGCTGCTGGACTTGTTTGTTTTTGTGTCAATGTGGGAAGTGGAGGGGAAGGCTTTTTCCATTTAACATGTAGGAGGAGTTGGGGGAGGCAGGTAATAAAGAAATTAGGGAGTCAGATAATCACTGCAAGCTGAGCACCACTGTTCACTCTAGTCACTTCTAGCCTGATTAGGTTTGCTCTCGGCCCCAAGCAGATCACAAGATATATACCCTATTTGCTGGACTATATGACACATCAGATCATAAAATGCTCAAGGATTTTAGAAAGAAATATCCAGGAAATAATATTTCAGCGCATACAGGTATCTAATAACATTTACATCACAGAACAAAAAAACAGCACGAAGTCGTACTAATCGTAGAAGCCTATCATAACCTCTGCATCACCAACTCGTTCTTTCACACTAAACCCTGTCACCAGGTTTCATGGAGGCACCCAAGATCACGTCGTTGGCACCAGCTAGACCTCATTGTCACAAGGCGAGCCGCCTTAAACAGTGTTCAAATCACACGCAGCTTCCACAGTGCGGACTGCGACACCGACCACTCCCTGGTGGGCAGCAAGGTTAGACTCAGACCAAAGAAGTTGCATCATTCCAAGCAGAAGGGCCACCCGCGCATCAACACGAGCAGAATTTCTCACCCACAGCTGTTACAAAAATTTCTAAATTCACTTGTAACAGCCTTTCAAAACACTCCCACAGGGGATGCTGAGACCAAGTGGGCCCACATCAGAGACGCCATCTATGAGTCAGCTTTGACCACCTACGGCAAAAGTGCGAAGAGAAATGCAGACTGGTTTCAATCTCATAATGAAGAGCTGGAACCTGTCATAGCCGCTAAGCGCATTGCACTTTTGAACTACAAGAAAGCCCCCAGCGATTTAACATCCGCAGCACTTAAAGCAGCCAGAAGTACTGCACAAAGAACAGCTAGGCGTTGCGCAAACGACTACTGGCAACACCTATGCAGTCATATTCAGCTGGCCTCAGACACCGGAAACATCAGAGGAATGTATGATGGCATGAAGAGAGCTCTTGGGCCAACCATCAAGAAGATCACCCCCCTCAAATCTAAATCGGGGGACATAATCACTGACCAACGCAAACAGATGGACCGCTGGGTTGAGCACTACCTAGAACTGTACTCCAGGGAGAATGCTGTCACTGAGACTGCCCTCAATGCAGCCCAGCCTCTACCAGTCATGGATGAGCTGGACATACAGCCAACCAAATCGGAACTCAGTGATGCCATTGATTCCCTAGCCAGCGGAAAAGCCCCTGGGAAGGACAGCATTACCCCTGAAATAATCAAGAGTGCCAAGCCTGCTATACTCTCAGCACTACATGAACTGCTATGCCTGTGCTGGGACGAGGGAGCAGTACCCCAGGACATGCGCGATGCCAACATCATCACCCTCTATAAAAACAAAGGTGACCGCGGTGACTGCAACAACTACCGTGGAATCTCCCTGCTCAGCATAGTGGGGAAAGTCTTTGCTCGAGTCGCTCTGAACAGGCTCCAGAAGCTGGCCGAGCGCGTCTACCCTGAGGCACAGTGTGGCTTTCGTGCAGAGAGATCGACTATTGACATGCTGTTCTCCCTTCGTCAGATACAGGAGAAATGCCGTGAACAACAGATGCCCCTCTACATTGCTTTCATTGATCTCACCAAAGCCTTTGACCTCGTCAGCAGACGTGGTCTCTTCAGACTACTAGAAAAGATCGGATGTCCACCAAAGCTACTAAGTATCATCACCTCATTCCATGACAATATGAAAGGCACAATTCAACATGGTGGCTCCTCATCAGAGCCCTTTCCTATCCTGAGTGGTGTGAAACAGGGCTGTGTTCTCGCACCCACACTTTTTGGGATTTTCTTCTCCCTGCTGCTTTCACATGCGTTCAAATCCTCTGAAGAAGGAATTTTCCTCCACACAAGATCAGGGGGCAGGTTGTTCAACCTTGCCCGTCTAAGAGCGAAGTCCAAAGTACGGAAAGTCCTCATCAGAGAACTCCTCTTTGCTGACGATGCTGCTTTAACATCTCACACTGAAGAATGCCTGCAGAGTCTCATCGACAGGTTTGCGTCTGCCTGCAATGAATTTGGCCTAACCATCAGCCTCAAGAAAACGAACATCATGGGGCAGGATGTCAGAAATGCTCCATCCATCAATATTGGCGACCACGCTCTGGAAGTGGTTCAAGAGTTCACCTACCTAGGCTCAACTATCACCAGTAACCTGTCTCTAGATGCAGAAATCAACAAGCGCATGGGTAAGGCTTCCACTGCTATGTTCAGACTGGCCAAGAGAGTGTGGGAAAATGGCGCACTGACACGGAACACAAAAGTCCGAGTGTATCAGGCCTGTGTCCTCAGTACCTTGCTCTACGGCAGCGAGGCCTGGACAACGTATGCCAGCCAAGAGCGACGTCTCAATTCATTCCATCTTCGCTGCCTTCGGAGAATACTTGGCATCAGGTGGCAGGACTATATCTCCAACACAGAAGTCCTTGAAGCGGCCAACACCCCCAGCTTATACACACTACTGAGTCAGCGGCGCTTGAGATGGCTTGGCCATGTGAGCCGCATGGAAGATGGCAGGATCCCCAAAGACACATTGTACAGCGAGCTCGCCACTGGTATCAGACCCACCGGCCATCCATGTCTCCGTTATAAAGACGTCTGCAAACGCGACATGAAATCGTGTGACATTGATCACAAGTCGTGGGAGTCAGTTGCCAGCATTCGCCAGAGCTGGCGGGCAGCCATAAAGACAGGGCTAAATTGTGGCGAGTCGAAGAGACTTAGTAGTTGGCAGGAAAAAAGACAGAGGCGCAAGGGGAGAGCCAACTGTGCAACAGCCCCAACAAACAAATTTCTCTGCAGCACCTGTGGAAGAGCCTGTCACTCCAGAATTGGCCTTTATAGCCACTCCAGGTGCTGCTTCACAAACCACTGACCACCTCCAGGCGCGTATCCATTGTCTCTCGAGATAAGGAGGCCCAAAAGAATATGACACATCAGACCATAAAATGCTCAAGGATTTTAGAAAGAAATATCCAGGAAATAATATTTCAGCGCATACAGGTATCTAATAACATTTACATCACAGAACAAAAAAACAGCACGAAGTCGTACTAATCGTAGAAGCTGAAAAATTCCTCATCACTGGTATGAAGTGAACTGCCACTTTCTTCAAACAGCAAGTCATTTTCATTGCCATCGAGGTTGCTAGTGATACCACATTTTTTGAATGACTTCACAATTGTCTTGTCTTTCACTAACTGCCACAAATTTCTCATCCTCTTGCACATGTGCAAAATGGTGGGCCCCTTCATTCACCCCGCTGTTGTGACTTGGAGCCATCATCCATTCAATCCACTCCTCACTCATGAATGCTTTGAACGGCTTACTTATTGAAATGTCTAGGGGCTGCAACTGGCTAGTAAGACTGCCTGAAATCACAGCTAGCTGCATCTTCAATTCTGCAACCATCCTCTTCATGGCCTCAGTTATATGTGCCAGGAAATGGTCACACACTAATGGGGCTTTTTTTTTAAAGAATGGATGCTTCAACCACACTTTCTCCAGCCACAATTTCATCCCTTCTTCATTCATCCATCCCTTAGGATGAACATGAACAAGAATTCCATGTGGAATTTTATCCTTTGGTGCTCTGGTGCCAATTAATGCTCAATTAAGGGCCTCTTCCTATCACCACTGGTACTGGGGGTGGGGGTTTCTCATTCAAAAGATACTCAATGCCTGATCATGGGACCTGGCATCAGGAAGAGGGGAGCCCACTGAGAGTCACCACCCTGTCCTTGCTGCCAATACCCTTAAACCCCAACTCTGCAAAAGCCCTTCCGCCATCACTTGTGGCCTGGGTTGCTCCACGATCCTGGGCGCCATACCGGCAACAACCATCACCTCCATAGTAGCGCTGGTGAGCAAAAGAGCTGCCGGCCTCTGATTGGCTTCAACTCCTGGCGGGTGGGACTTCCCATCCCCGGTGTCCTGATCCTGGGAAAGGCCCGCTGCTGGTTTCTCAGGAGCCTGATTAGCTTGTCATACAGCGGGCCTTCCCCAAAAGAAGCAACTCTGATCTCTCGCCAGCTGAGACCCTCGTTGCCTCCATAAAATTCCCCCCAGAGTGCTATGTGGCAAAAAGGCTGTGAGTAGATTGTAATGCAAGAGTAGCCAGAAATTATTCTGTTTAGACAGGAATCGGTTTATGAAGGGAACCATTATTACTTGAAGACAAATTGTGCCGACTAAATTAAACAGATCTAATTCTAATTAATCTGCATTGTACCCTCTCTAAAGCTTTAATATTCTGTCTAGAGTGCAACTTAATGCTGCACATTGAACTCTAATGGAGTTTGTTAAATTTATATAGGCTCATCATCATCCCTTTTGACTTTTACGTTCTATACCTCATGACAAAACACAGAATTCCATTTGTTTTGTTTTGTGGGTCAAGAGCTGGCACGTCCTTTATCAGTTCTGTGAGAAAGGGGTCTAGGGTTCCAGGGTTGCCTCAGTTAGTCATGTGACCAACTGGTTTAACCAGTCCTGGCTTTTGTGGATTGCATCACCTTAGCAGTCTTGGGAATATTCTTCCTTACAACTTCAATGTCTGGTGATCAAAATCCATTGTTGGTTGAATGTGTCAGGGAATGGTTCTTTGTTTCCACAAGCACTGTCTGTTAGTATGCAAATGTTTTTCAGCCAAGTGTCTGGCAGCCCTTGTATCAGGCCTTTTCTTCTTCCCAGCAAAAGTTTAAAATCAATGCTCATATGACAAAATTAATATGCCTCATTCTTGGCAAGTGGGGGGCCTGCATGACAGCATCCACACAAATTATGATATGCTGTTCATTGGCACTATTTGGAGACTCAGAACCTTTTCCTCGTTGATTCCAGGCTGACCCTGTGCTTATTTTTACTTCAAAACAAAACTGGCCTCTTAAAGGGCCTACAAGGGTGCAATATTAATTAGAAGAGCAGAGCATGGAAGCTGTAAAACTCCCTTACAACATTGTTCCTAAAAGACATGACCACAAAGGTACAAGAAAGAGTATTTTATTGAAAATGCTGAAAACACTCGGCAGATGAAACAGCATCTGTGGAGAGAACAAACATGTTGGTGTTTCAGGTGTGGCAAAGAGTTTACACCCTAAATGTCAACTTGTTTGTTTGCTCTATAGATGTTGCCTGACCTGCTCAGCGTTTCTAAGGTTCCTGCACTGCTTGAACACTGGATGAAGCTAGTCCAAGGTGCACAATGCAGACAAATTGATATTCTAGAATTTTACTTAATTATTCTGAGAAGATGGCAGAGGAGGCCAATGTGGAAGGAGAAATAGCCTAATGAGCAAAATGGTGTTTTCTCATTCCACACATTATTAAATACCTCGGATTAGAATTCCTATATCTGCTACTGTGCTACTTAGTATTTATATATTGAGGCTCGTAAATCTGACCAGAAGGTGCCGTTGGTCAAAGATGATTAACCATGTTATTGCAGCACTGTAAAGGTAGTTTAGAGTCAGAGTCATACAGCACAGAAACAGGCCCTTCGGCCCATCGTGTCTGTGCCAGCCATCCAGCACCTAACTATTCTAATCCCATATTACTACATTTGGCCCGTAGCCTTGTATGCTATGGTGTTTCAAGTGCTCATGTAAATACTTCTTAAGTGTTGTGTGGGTGCCTGCCTCCACCACCTCTTCAGGCAGTGCGTTCCAGATTCCAACCACCTTCTGGGTGAAATTTTCTTTCCTCAGATCCCCTCTAAACCTCCTACCCCTTACCCTAAATCTATGCCCCCTGGTTCTTGACCCAGCCGATAAGGGAAAAGGTTTCTTCGTATCTAACCTATCAATGCCCCTCATAATCTTGTATACCTCAATCATGTCCCCCCTCAGCCTTCTCTGCTCCAAAGAAAACAACCCTAGCCTTTTCAGTCTCTCTTCATAGCTGAAACGCTCCAGCCCAGGCAGCATCCTGGTGAATCTCCTCTGCACCCTCTCCAGTACAATCACATCCTTCCTATAGTGTGGTCAGAAGCTCACAACGGGGTCAAAATGTTATGCCAAGGTTGCTGACACTGCGGTTTAGCCTCAGACAGTTACCAGGGAGAGGGACAGAGAGTTGGTGACAAGGGAATGGAGTTTGCAACAGGGACCACAAAGACAATGGCTTCTGTCTTCCCAATATTTAATTGGAGGAAATTTCTGCTGATCAAGTACTAGATGTCTGTCATGCAGTCAGATAATTGAAAGACAACAGAGGAGTTAAGTCACAAGACACAGGAGTGTGATGGAATACTCTCCACTTGCCTGGATGAGTGCAGCTCCAATAACACTCAAGAAGCCCAACACCATCCAGGACAAAGCAGCCCACTTGACCCATTCACTACCCCAAACATTCAACAACTTAAAAATTCACTCCCTCCACCACTAGTGCACCATGACTGCAGTGTGTATCACAGCAACTTGCTTACGCTGCCTCTAACTCATGCAAGCCAGCATTTCTTCAATATTGAGGTAGTGCTGCATATCACAGGCACAATCTTTCAGATGAATCATTAAGCTGAAATACGCTGCACTGCAAATGTTTACATTAGCAGTTTTAACATTAAATGTAGGCTTCATTAAAAGTTACAAAGGAAGGAAGGTTTGTGAACAGCAAGTGTCCCCTTGTCCTCACTTTCCACACACCAGCCTCCATATCAAAAGGATCTTCCTCCGCCATTTCTGCCATCTCCAGCGTGATGCCACCACCAAACACATTTTCCCCTCCCCTTCCCTGTCAGCATTCCAACGGGACCATTCCCTCCGTCAAACCCTGGTCCACTCCTCCATCACTCCCAACACCTCGTCCCCTTCCATGGGAAGCCATGCAATTGCAGGAAGTGTAACACCTGCCCTTTTACCTCCTCTCTCCTTACCATGCAAGGCCCCAAACACTCCATCCAGGTGAAACAGCGATTTACTTGCACTTTCAATTTACTATACTGTATTCGGTGCTCACAATGTACAATGGGAGATCAAACACAGATTGGGTGACTGCTTTGCAGAACACCTCCACTCAGTCTACAAGCATGACCCTGAGCTTCTGCTTACTTGCTCTCACACCCATATTTCTGTCCTCGGCCTGCTGCAGTGTTCCAGTGAAGCTCAATGCAAGCTCCAGTGGCAGCACCTCATCTTCCAATTAGACACTTTACAACCTTTTGGACTCAACATTGAGTTCAACCACTTCAGATCATGACCCCCATTTTGATTTTTTTTTAAAAACCCATGTGCCAGTCTTAAATTTGTTTTTCATGTTTCTGCTTTTGGACAGAGCTGTTCATTATTTTGCCATTAACACTCACTCTGAACAAATACTTTGTCTTTTACGACAACTATTACCACTCCCTTTGCCTTTTGTTCCATGACATCTTTGTCATTTAATCTCTCCCACCTTCTGCCTTATCACACACCTTTCCTTTTGTTCTTCTTCCTCCCTGCCCCCTTTCACCTGCTCAAAGCCTATGCCATTTCAGTCTTTGCCAGTTCTGATGAAAAGTCATCGGCCTGAAATGTTAACTCTGTTTCTCTCTCCACAGATGCTACCAGACCTACTGAGTATTTCCTGCACTTCTTGTTTTTATTTCAGATTTTCAGCATCCGTAGTATTTTGCTTTTATTCTGATATATATGTACACACACACACACACACACACACACGATCAGGAAATGTTCTGTAATTCAACATGATCACATTATGTCCTGCCCAAGCGATGCCTGCAAATGTTATGACATTTACTTTGTGAAGGTTGGATCCCCTCTTTGTGCATAGCTTTGTGCCAGCAACTGCAGTTAGAGAAAGACAAAGAGGCTACCTGAGAGCAGGTGAAGAGTAAAACGGAGGGTCAGGAAGAGGGGAAAGGAAAGGTGGAAAAGCCATTCACAGGGGAGAAACCAGGAGTAGGAGGAACTTTGATTCCACAAATAAATAATAACTCACTGATATTAATAATGGTAAGAATGGCAACAGTCAGATTCCCCTCAACCATAAGTAAAATAAGAACACACTGATAGTAATTGGTGTAATGGCCCCATATCCTACCTGTAATTAGTATCTTACGTAAACTTGAGCTCTTTCAAAACTCTGCTACCCATATCCTAACTTTCACCAAGTCCTGTTCACCCACCATGACTGTGCTTGGTTACCGACATTGGTTCCCAGTCTGGCAACACCTCGATTTTAAAATCCTCATCCTTGTTTCAAATCCCTCCAAGAGATGGCTCCTCCCCATCTCCCCTTCCCACCTCCAGCCCTACAACCCTTCAAGATCTCTGCATTCCTCCAATTGTGGTCTCTTTTGCATCCCCGATCTTAATCGTTCCACCGTTAGAGGCCATACCTTCAGCTGCCTAAGCCCCAAGACCCAAGGGCCCCGGAATTTTCTCCTTAAATCTCTCCATCTCTCTTCCTTTAAGATACTCCTTAAAACCTGCCTCTGCGACCAAGCTTTTTGTCACCTGTTCTAATGTCTTTAATTGTGGCTTGGTGTAAAATTTTATTTCATAACGCCCCTGTGAAGTGCTTTGGGATGCTATGTTAAAGGCAATATATAAATGTATGTGTTTTTGTTGTTGTAGTAATTCTATAGTCCAAAGGAAACTTAAAGCAGAGAAACCTCCTGGACAGACAGCAGTGGTACCTGGGAGATCCACACACCATTCCAGGAGGCTCCAGGGAAATCTGGGAGGAATTGGATATTCAATATTGATAAGAATGTGGAGCTGAAAGTTAAATGATAGGATTAAATCAAATATAGCAAGAACAGACGAGGAAGTGGAACTAAAAACAGAAAGTGCTGGAAATACACCGTAGGGCAGGCAGCATCTGTGGAGACAGAAGCAGAGTTGATGAAAAGTCACAGACCTGAAACATTAACTCTCCTTCTCTCTCCATGAATGCTGCCTGACCTCTTTATTTCCAGCACTTTCTGTTTTTATTGCAGATTTTCAGCATCAGCAGTATTTTGCTTTTATTTTCTGAGGAACTGGAACTCTTTGCTGAAGAGACAAAGTTGATAATAGCCTGGATTTTGTGGTCAGCGGCTAAGTGATGGCACTCACCACTGACCTCGAAGAAAGCTGCTCCTAAAGATCTAGCAATCTCTGTGGTGTGGATTTCACCATTTCCTGACATTCATTTCATTCTGATACCAGCCAAAGGGGATCTCTGGCATCCAGCAACTGTGATGTCATCAAGCAGGCTCAGAGACCGTGAACTAGGAAGTAACTAGGAAGTTACAAGCAGGTTTTTTTTTCATAATTTTGCAAAAAGTGAAATAAAGATTGGGCATATACATGGGATTAAGGTAGAAGCTGCTGCATCACAGACAAGCTTTAAATAATTAATTACTTTAAAAATCTATGGGTTTTTTTAAGCATGGAATGGAGAGGTTTGACATTTCACACCTATAAAACTGTTTTTTCAGGGCCAGAGTAGTTGTTCAGTTCTATTTGACTTGTTACGCCATTAAAAAAAAAATCCTTACACCTCATTCAACAAGGTATAACTTTTCCAAGGCTTTTTACAGCGAGACTAATAGCATTAAAAAAAAAGCTCATGTCAAATCAGTGATTTCTAATTGATTTCCATCAGCAACGACTTCAACAGCGCACCCTGTGGAGGAGCAGAGAATCACTGACAGCAACTTCTGATTTCGATGTTTAACTGAGCATTGCAGACACCAGAAGTTGCTGTCAGTTTCACAAAGTAATGACGGCGAATGCCAATAGTAATAGTCATTACAAATGCAAAATTTGGATGACAGAGAGAATGAATGTAATCCATTATCAAGCTGTCCTGCAGTTATATCTCAGTAATGCACAAACATTTAATTTTGCAACTGCTGAAACTACTGTGACTTTGGACATTTAATTCATGAGGAAAAGGCCTTAAGCAACAAAAGAATGCTTTAGAGACAGTATATAAAAAAAAGGCCAGTGATCATCGAATGAACTTCACATCATTACGATCTAAACTATACAGACCATTGTAATCACCTTAGGCTACAGATATGTTGGCCTTACAATATGATTTACAGCACTAATTTTCTGCAATTTTCTCTCAATTCTTGTTGAGTAGTTTCAGACACTTATAGCCCTACAGAATTTCATCTCACCCAGTGGGCTGGATTTTGTGCAAGAGATGGGGCTCCCAGAACTAGTCCGAAAAGGCACGGGGGACCCCGCCTCTGCATTTTTCAACCCCCCGCAACCCTCCACCACCCCACCCCACCCCCCCAAATATAGCGATCCTCCAGTCTTTTGGGGTCAAAGTTTAGGAGATGGGATTCCTCGTCCCTTTAAGGACTTCATAGGGACAGAGATCCACCCTCCAAGAGCTGCTGACCAATCAGAGAGACGGCAGCTCAGCAGTATTGGCAGCACGACCAGGAGCCGTGGCCACTGCCGGTACCGTAGAGGCCTCAGACCCAGGCCCAGTCGTGGATCCCAGAACACAGGCAGGTGCGACGAGGTTGCCGGGGCCAGTCCAGAAGGCCCCAGCAAAGAGCGGTTGGGGGAGGGGATGGTGGTGCTGGTCGTTCGGTCCGGGGGTCCTGGGGTGGGGGAGGTACAGTTGTTCCCGGGGGAACAGGGTGGGGAGGGGGGGCGGGTTCCTCCGTCAGCCACAAAATTGTCCACAAAGGAGGGATTCCTCCCCAACAAGCAAACAAAGTCCGCATCGTTTTACAAGGCATCCTTCCTGTGTGGTGGAGGCTCCCAGTCACCCCTGGTAAGATCCTAGCAACAGTAGGAAAAGGCCCTTAATTGGCTGTTAATAGGCCAATTAAGGGCCTCAACTAGCCTCTGGGCAGGAAGGTGATGCCTTGTCATCAGCGTATCCCACCCCGGGAAGATCAGAACCAGGAATCCCGGCGCTGGGGTCTGTGGTGGGCGGTTCCGCTCCGATTCTCCACCCCACCCCCTTCCCATGAACCCTGCCTTCTGGATGAACACAAAATCCATTGAGTCTAGACACAACTAGGAAAGAGCATCACAGCCCCACTCGACCATGTCCTCGCTTAACATATACATCACATGATAGTAATCAGAGATTGAAAGAGGAGAGGAACACACTGGGTTCGCATTCCTGATTGGTATCCACATTAAAATGTTTGCAGAAGAGGTCAATGTGTAGCAAATGAAGATCCAAGTTGGCTCAGCTGAGACTGCATCTTTACCTAAGGCCTTCTGCTTTTGGGTGTTGGGAAACATTTAAAAAATTTTGCTACTATAATGCCTGAGGTGAGAAAAATTTCTCAGTGGTTAGGATGGGATAGGCAGAGTTACATGATTCACGTGGGAGTCATGCGATAGACTTCTTAAATTCATCAGCTTCTAGCCATTGAAACATAAATACTCCATAGAGTTTATTAGCTCGTTCTTAGACGAGAATAAGTACTTCCATTCTTAGCATTTAGTTCCCCTTTTAAAAGAATCCTTTATTACCTTTTCTGAGTGCATAATAACAGACTTCTGTGGGAAAGATTTCATCCTTAGTATTGATCTTTTTACAGCAATCATCTTTCAGTGAACACCAGGCTTCTTCTGAGCCCAGAGGCCCAACAACAGTTACAATTAACTTTATCTGCTTTGCAAATTAATTTGAAAAACTCCAATACCTTTCATTATAGGTGTGACTTTATCTTGCAGAGTCAACTCAAAGAAGTGGAAAGGCCAAACTTCTTTCAACAATATGGATGGGGATAATTCATCCTGCAAAAATTCCAGAGCAGTGCATTTTGCAGATCAGATTGATTCTTCTTGTGGATACAATGATAGGAGGGCCTTGAAATTCAGATGTGACTGTACTTAGGAAGGGTGGAAAGGGGAGCCAGGAACATTTCCTGAAAGTGAATGGTGAGGCTTGAAGCGAACACCAATACTGAACCTCATTACCATCGAGGTATGGACAGTACCAGCCCTTGGGTAAGTAAATAAAGGGGACTGCAAAGGGTAATGAAGGGGAATCAGTAGGATTGGGAAGGAAGGTGACCAGGAAGTGGGGAGGGGGAATGGAATCCGATTGGGAAGGGGTAAATAAAGAGCACTTTACAGCCTTCTATACTCAACATTGAGTTCAACAATTTCTGACCATAAACTCCATTTTGATTGTGTTTTTTAACCATGTGCCATTTTTAAACTCATTTTTCATGTTTTTGCTTTCGGACAGAGCTGTTCATTATTGTGCCATTAACATTCTCTCGGGACAAATGCTTTGTCTTTTACTACAACTATTGCCACTCCCATTGCCTTTTGTTCCATGACATCTTTGTCATTTAATCTCTCCCAGTCTCTGGCCTATCACAGATCTTCCCTTTTGTTCTTCTCCCCCCTTTCACTTGCTTGAAACCTACAACATTTCTAACCTTTGCCAGTTCTGATGAAAGGTCAGCTCCCTGAAACATTAAATCTGTTTCTCTCTCCACAGACACTGCCAGACCAGCACTTTCTGTTTTTATCTCATCATCTCCCCCACAGGTGCAGACGTCCAACCTAGGGCACCCTCTCCCTCTAGCTCTGCAGGTCCAGAGCTGCACAAGCAGCAGTAGCACTGTCACACCTTATATACGCACCATCCACCAGTGCAGATACTCTCACCTCAGTGGATCCTCCTGCGTGTGTACATAGGGTGGCCATTGGCAGACCTCAAGAATACCAGGCACCCCTGCCAATCCCCACAAACACTTGCATTTTTTATTAAAATAGATAACTATTGATTCGAACATTTTGCTCAAACGAGTGACAATACCATACATAAGCAGCGAGCTGAACCTGGGGAGTTTGTACATTTCCAGCTTATAATGAACCTTGGAGGAGCCAAGGCAGGTGAACAAAAATTCAAGTCTTGCTTTTAACGAGGAACAGTGTGCACAAGTGTTGAGATTGCCCAGTAATCCGATCCATTTTATGGGTAGCAATATCCAGGTTGAGAATAGAAGCAAGGCAGAGACAGACATGGAGAGATTTAACCAGGCTACTGTTGTGTCTCTCCTCAAGAGCAGTATGGATCAGTGTGGCTCTACGTCTACGTTAGTCATGGTGCAAGCACACATTGATAGGCCCGATAGGATCTTTGCGGGACCGCTATGGTAGCACTGGGCTGGGCTTTTACAGGCACAGGCAGAACCAATAAATTTTATTTTAAATGCTTCCCCAGAAGCCGGGTGCTTTAACATAAAAATAGCAGATAAGGCGTCTGGTTCAAATCGGGTACAGAATAGGGGACAGACCACCTGAAAACCGGACTGTCCAAAATAACATGACGAATGGCCACCCTACATGTTGATAGGGTGGCACTGGGTGATGATCATGGCACTAGTGGGCAGGAAGAGATGCCGGAGGCAGAGGGAGCTGTGGTCAATTCCCCTCAGAGCAGAGAGGACAGATACAGCCCTGATCCACTGTGCACAAGTGCAGGGCCTCAGGAGTCACAGCAAAGGAGGTTTTACGTTGAACTGCAGCAGGAGATGCACGCCCGCATGGCAGAGTCCCTGAGGCAGCACGGGGTCTTGGGCAGAGGATGGAAGAGTCCATCCAGCTCATGTGCGCCACCAAGGCTCAGGGTGATGAGTGCATGAGCTCCTCCATCAAGAAACTAGCCAGCTCTTGTGAGCCATTTACGAACATACGAATTAGGAACAGGAGTAGGCCACTCGCCCCTCGGGCCTGCTCCGCCATTCAAGATGATCATAAACAAAGAACAAAGATAATTACAGCACAGGAACAGGCCCTTCGGCCCTCCAAGCCTGCGCCGATCCAGATCATGGCTGATCTGATTGTAACCTCAACTCCACATTCCTGCCTACCCCCAATAACTTTTCACCCCCTTGTTTATCAAGAATCTATCTACCTCTGCCTTAAAAATATTCAAAGACTCTGCTTCCACTGCCTTTTGAGGGAGAGTTCCAAAAACTCACAATCCTCAGAAATAATTTCTCCTCATCTCTGTCTTAAATGGAAGACCCCTTATTTTTAAACAGTAACCCTAGTTCTAGATGGTCACACAAAAGAAAACATCCTTTCCATATCCACCCTGTCAAGACCCCTCAGGATCATATGCTTCAATCATGTTGCTTCTTGCTTTTCTGAACACCAGCGGATACAAGCCTAGCCTTTCCAACCATTCCTCACAAGACCACCCGCCCATTCCAGGTATTAGTCTAGTAAACCTTCGCTTAACTGCTTCCAACGCATTTACATCCTTCCTTAAATAAGGAGACCAATACTGTACACAATACTCCAGATGTGGTCTCACCAATGCCCTACACAGCTGAAGCATAACCTCCCTACTTTTGTATTCAATTCCCCTCGCGATAAACGATGGCATTCTATTAGCTTTCCTAATTACTTGCTGTATCTGCATACTAACCTTTTGCGATTCATGCACTAGGACACCCAGATCCCTCTGCATCTGAGAGCTCTGCAATCTCTCACCATTTAGATGTTTCTTTTTTATTCTTCCTGCCAAAATGGACAATTTCACATTTTCCCACATTATACTCGATTTGCCAGATCTTTGCCCACTCACTTAACTTCTCCATATCCTTTTGTAGCCTCATGTCCTCTTCACAACTTATTTTCCTACCTATCTTTGTGCTATCAGCAAACTTGGCACCATACCTTATCCAAGTTATTTATCTAAATTGTAAAAGTTGAGGCCCCAGCACAGATCCCTGTGTCACACCACTCGTTACATTTTGCCATCCAGAAAATGACCCATTTATGCCTACTCTCTGTTTCCGATTAGCTAGCCAATCATCTAACCATGTCAATATGTTACCCCCACCCCCCCCAACACCATGAGCTTTTACGTTCTGCAAAAACGTTTGACGTGGCACCTTATCAAATGCCTTCTGGAAATCTAAGTTCAGTGCATCCACCGGTTTCCCTTTATCCACAGCACATGCTACTTCTTAAAGAACTCCAATAAATTGGTGAAGTATGATTTCCTTTTCACAAAACCACGTTGACTCTGTCTGATTACCTTGAATTTTTTTTTTAAGTGCGCTGCCATAACGTCTTTAATAATAGCTTCTAACATTTTCCTTATGACCAATGTTAAGCTAACTGGTTTCCTACTTTCTGTCTCCCTCCCTTTTTGAATAAAGGAGTTACATTCGCTATTTTCCAATCTAATGGAACCTTCCCCGAATCTCGGGAATTTTGGAAAATCAAAACCAACCCATCAACTCTCACTAGCCACTTCTTTTAAGACCCTAGGATGAAGTCCATCAGGACCCGGGGACTTGTCAGCCGCAGCTCCAACAATTTGTTCAGTACCACTTCCCTGGTGGCTATAATTTTTTTGAATTTCTCCCTCCCTTCCATTTCTTGATTTACAGCTATTTCGGGGATGTTACTTGTATACTCTATAGTGAAGACCGATGCAAAATACCTGTTCAATTCATCTGCCATCTCCCTATTTTCCCTCATTAATTCCCCAGACTCACTTTCTATCGGACCAACACTCACTTTGTTAACTCTTTTTTAAAAAAAATATCTATAGAAACTCTTACTATGTCTTTATATTTCTCACCAGCTTTTTCTCATACTCTAATTTTTCCCTCCTTATTAATCTTTTGGTCATTCTTTGCTGCTTTTTATATTCTGTCCAATCTTCTTTGCACAATTATATGCTTTTTCTTTAAGTTTGATATTCTCTATTTTAGTTAACCACAGATGATGGGTCCTCCCTTTGGAATTTTTCTTTCTCGTTGGATGTATCTATTTCTGTGTATTCTGAAATAGCCCCTTAAATGTCTACCACTACATCTCTACTGACCTATCCCTTGATCTACTTTGCTAGTTCACTTTTGCTAGCTCTGCTTTCATGCCCTCATAATTGCCCTTAATTAAGTTTAAAATACTAGTCTTCGACCCATTCTTCTCTCCCTTAAACTGAATGTAAAATTCAAATCACATGATCATCGCTGCATAGGGGCGCCTTCACTAGAATGAATCCTATCTCATTGCACAATACCAGATCTAGTATAGCCTGCTCTCTGGTTTGCTCCAGAATGTGCTGTTCTATGAAACTATCCCAAAAACATTCTATGAACTCATCATTCCAGGCTAGCTTTGCCCATCTGATTTTTCAAATCTATATATAGATTAAAATCCTCCATGGTTATCGCCGTATCTTTCTGACAAGCACCCATTATTTCTTCCTTTATACCCTGTCCTACCATGTGGTTGCTGTTAGGTGGTCTGTACACCGCTCCCACAAATGACTTCTTGCCTTTATTATTTCTCATCTCAACCAAAACCGCTTCTACATCCTGGTTTCCTGAACTTAGGTCATTTCTATTGTGCTAACGCTGTCATTAATTAACAGAGCCATCCCTCCACCTTTCCCTAGCTTCCTGTCCTTCCTAAATATCATGCACCCTTCAATATTCAGGTCCCAATCTATGCCATCCTGCAGCCATGTCTCTGTATGCGTCAGCACAGAGTGCATGCAATAACTGGCATCCACAGGATCCATAAGACACCGGGTAGGTGTAAACCGGTCAGTGGCACAGAGATCGCTGAAGAGGATGCCAGCTGTATCCCAGCTGGTGTCTTCCACCTGGCATCCAGTGCACCTGATGAGGGCTAAGGATGTCATGGAGGAGGGTGAGGGTGCCACCCCTCAAAGGGCACCATCATCCTCAGCATCCTTGGCTCCTCCAAATGAGGGACTTCTCTGCAGTAGGGCCAAGTGATGGAGGCTGCCCCTGCAATGATACAGGTGCAGGAACCACTGGAAATCTGCCCACGGGCCCCTCCACGATAAGGACGATGCCACATGCACAGCAATGACACGTTAAGGCACATGCCTGGGACTCCTTTTAATGCTGCTGTGACAGGGAAAGTGGCATGAAGTGGCGAAAGACATAACGGGATGCTCTATAGAGGGCAAAGCCTCCAGGTAGGAGTTCTTCCATTATTAGAAGTGACTAGAAATTCCAGGCTGCGTCTTCCATCCATGTGTTAGTACAGGTATCTCAGACTCCCTTCCGTGCCATACCCCTCAACCTGGGTCAGAGGGACTCAGCTGAAACTTTCCTGAACCAGGAGATCCCGAAAATTTATGGCATCCTCACGAGTCTTTCGCGCCCCGAGCTGTGCCTGGCCACCTCGTCATACAGCAGGGGCACCTCTTTTTTCTGCAACATCTTCTGCCTCTACTTTCTCCTCCTCGTCTCACCTCTTGCTCTGATGAGTTGTCTCCTTCACCGTCCTCAAGGCCCACACATCTCTGGAAGGTCATGTTATGGAGACCACCACAATAATTGAGACCCTTGCAGAAGGGTATTGGAGACCACCACCTGACCAGTCCAGGCACCAGAAATCATATCTTTAGAAGACCTGTGGTCTGTTCAATGGCTGTCCTACTGAGCAGGTGGCTCTGGTTGCATTACCTCCGTGCCTTTGTCTGGGGCTCCAGCTGGGGGGTCAGTAGCCATGTCTTCAAGGGACTTTCCTTGTCCCCTAGCATCCATCCATGCACTTTGGGGGGTGGAGTGAAGCACCAAGGCAGCCTGGACTTGTGGAGGATGAAGGAGTTATGGTAGTTACCAAGAAAGCTCTTGTCGTGGTCACAGACTAGTTGGATGTTGACGAGGTGGAAGCCCTTGCTGTTGATGGATCTCATTGGGCGGTCAGTCGGTGCCTTGATGGTCACCTGGGTGCAAACAATGATGCCCTGCGCCTGGGGGAAATCCAGCAATGGCAGCAAAAAGCAGTGCCCTCTTTCTCTGCAAGGTCATGTCTGTCATTAAATAAATGTACCGTCCAGCTCTGGCAAAGAGGACATCAGTGACCTGTGAGATACAGTGATGTGCTGCCACTTGCGCGATGCCACAAAGGTCCACGGCAGATCCTTGGAAAGAGCCAGAAGCGAAGATACTCAAGGCCACATTGACAGTGACTGGTGGGCAAAGCAACCAGTATAGTGGGGTGCGAGGTCTTCATGGATGACGTTACAGATGTCTGTTAATATCCTGCCTGGAAAGTTGCAGTCTTCTGTGGCACTGGGTCTCCATCATCTCCAGGTAGCTCCGTCTTCGGCGGAAGATCCTGTGTTTAGGGTATGACCTCCATTGCCTTCCTGTCGCTCTTTCCTCTCCCGTGCCCTCCTGCTGCTCGGGATTCCGTCCTTCCTGCAGAGAGTGTTGCCCCTCATCGCCACTGGGCCCAAAAGCTGACAGTCATGTCCCCATCGCCAGCTGGAGCTTTCCTTATGAGCAGGTGGCCACACAAGTGTCCTTGGCAGTCTTGCCCCCTCCTCCTCTGCCCCTGCGATGCTGCGGGGTTTGGGGGCAGGGAGGGAGGTGACAACCCCGTTCAATGTCTGGGTGCTCTCCCTGCCACTTGTGCAGCACCAAGGGTGCCCCTTTACCAAGTTCTGAGTCCCCCTTTGCACCGCTGACCATGATTGGCTCCCCACTCTTTACCCACCTCCCTTCAACTGATCTGTTTCTGAAGGCTCCTTTAAACATTTTAACATCCACACTTGACAGGGCATTAACGAGTTTTTAACCTGCTTTAATTGGCCTCAATTGGGAGGAGAATGGAATTCCTGTGCTGCCCTGCTGAACATTGCCAATACTTGGAACAGTGTCCTGCAATGGACTCGCCGACCGGCCTCAGTATTTTCAGGGCCCCCGCGGCCTCTATTCTCGCCTGCAGGGGGGGCGTAAAAACACAGCCCAATGGGACTTGGAGCAGAAATAATCGGGGGTAAAATTCAATATCAGCGGAGACGCAAAAGGTGCTGTAGCAGATCGGCCACCTGTTATACATCCTGACCAATTTCCTATTCTACTGAAGTGAAAAGAAAGGATAGTCAGCAGTCAATCTGCTACCATCAATCTCCCTTACCCACAATAAGTTAAGGATTCTGATTTTGTTACTGAACACGTACCAATTAAAATGTTATGAATCTAACTGGCAGGTCCCTCCCACGGTACCCTTTAAATTAACTCCAGATTACTGTCCGGCCCCTTTGATTGTTTCGTTATGGGCCAGCGTGGGAACATTTGCTCGGAAGAGTTCCATAAAAGAACTCCAAAATGTCCTTGTGCTGACTTACTGTCCCTAACTGTGTGTCTACAAAAATAACTGATTTATATCAAACAAACTATTCACCATATATTCATAGAATCAAAAATTTGTCTAATAGCAAAATATATAATTTTAGAAATGGTAGGGAATCTGAAAGTCGTTCAAAAATCACACGACTGTTGATAGAGTAAAGGGAATTACTGTAACATATCACCAGTTACAATACAAGAACAGAAAGATGACCCTTGAGGGCAACCAATGTGAATTTCTTCCCAACTAAAATAAACACACACACACACACAATACGCTAGCAGTTGCATGTGGCTTGGTTTACAAAGAGGTATTTAAACTCCACTTGTTGTTGATTTTATGTATGAAGTATGAAAATGCATCATTTATTAAAAACTGAATCAAATCACTTTTTGGAATCTTTTTCTCCAAGACCACATTGAGAGCAGATTGGACTGACATGGTCAAAATTATGAAAGGTTTTTACAAGGTAAACAGAGTAAAACTTTCCACTGGTTGGGGAGTTTACAAATTATATGGTTTTGTTATCCAAAAGGAGTGGTTGTGATTTTTTTTTAATGTTTAAGGGCTATTTGGATATGAAATACTGTACTAGAAACACCAGTGGAAGCAAAATCTATGGAAGCTTTTAAAAAGGGAAGTGAATAAATATTTGAAAATTTTAAATTTAAAAATTGTGGAGAAAGGGCAAGGAATGGGAGGAAATGGAGAGTTCCTCACAGCAAGCCAGTACAGGTACACACAGCTAAATGGACACCTTCTGTGCTATAACATTTTAGGAATCATATTATAATAATCTTTTTGTCCATATTAGAGAATTCCTGATCAATGAGATTGTTGCTATTGGTTGGTCAACAGGGTTTGTATCCCTGCACAACCAACTGGTGACCTTGCATCTGGACAAGCAACTGGCTAGATTACCTGCTTGGCACCCAAGCAAATAAAAAAAAAGGCAGGATGATAAAGTACCTGGCACTCTGTAATGGAGGCAACAGAGCTAGAACTTTTGTTTTTAAAAGCAGGAAAAACTGTGAACAAAGGCACAGCTGGGGAGTGGCGGATGGGTGGATGGGTGGACAAGCTGCAGCAAAAGACAAGGGCAAATCAACTATACTCAGGTACTGGAAAAAAAGAAAACATTTGATTGTAAAGACAGAGACAATTTCACAGCAGGAAAAAAAGCAAGTCAAATGATAGAAGCACAGCTGACTGCTTATGCTCTTCTTCCCCACGATTGTCAGTATTTAATCTCTAATAACATCTCCAGACGTTTCAGTCTCAAGGCTAAAATTTTTTGCAGTTGCTACTGACCCCAGGCAGAGGGGTTGAGGAAGGGGTGGGTGGGGAAACACATCCTGTTGTGACTCAAATCCATGTCCTAGCACTCTGTAGAGCAGCACACTGCAACTGTACCACAGGGTGTGTGGATAACTTCTGATCACATACTTGTCACAAAGAACAAGGGCCAGCAATGATGCTCATCTTTTACTGGGTTCTAGGGATTAAAGAATTCAGTACAAACTAAACTGAGCTCAGTACCAAGAATGAATGCTGCTGTGTTGCAAGTTTGAAATCCATAATGCTGCTTCCTCAGGAATCTAGTTTTTTAAAAATATATAATTCATAACAGTAACTACACATATCCAAATCTAATTAGCACTCAGTTCCTACATATAGTTGGCCTTTCAATGAACTCTGGATAAATCCCTAGCCCTTTGGCTGGATAGTAATGGAGTAGTGTGGGAAAAATTTGCTGCAAGAGACCTCCAAAATGCCTCTGTATTGACCTTCAACCCCTTAGGATAATGTCTAGTGCACAAGAATAACTGATATCTAGAATTCTCTGCATATTCATTATACCAAGGACTTTCAAGTATCTATAAATTTTGATTCTTTCCGACACCAAGCCCTGCTAATGGAGTTATATGGTGCAATCTCTTCCATTTGACTCTGAAAAAGAAGTATTCTGCAGCATGGTCAGAAATATCCTCGCCATACACAGCAAAAATGAACTCATAGCAGTAATAACATGAACTTTTCACTCGCACTGGTATAGTGATTAGGATGAGAAACCCTTATAGCTGCAATAACTGGTACAAACCTACAAAATGTCTACAATTCTGGAGAGAGATAATCTGGTTCAACATCACATTGTTAGAACTTCACATTATCACATACCAAAAGAGTTTCAGGCTACACTGTATTTTCACTTTGATGAGATACAGAGCTGGATTTTACCAGCCCCTCGACGTCGAGGGACGTGGCGGGGGGCCCGGAAAATACCTCCAGGAGAGAGGCCCGTCATGGGCCTTGATGCTGGGAAGGCTCCGCCCCATATTACCAGTGTGGCAAGGCCTTGTGGCAGCCACCACCAACAACACCCCGCACCCCCTCCTCGGCCCGGCGACGGGAGCCTAATTAAAATATTTGAATTTATTTAAATAAAGGAATAAACACTTACCTCGTTGTGACAGCCGTCCCGCTGCAATATTCCGGCCAGTTGCCAGAACTACTGCGCCTTCGGATCTCCGTTTGGAGATCAGAGAGAATAGGGAAAACTAAAGCAATTGGTGGAGGGGATGGTGGGAAGGGTTTTAAGGTTAAAGGTTTTAAACTTTTAGTGGGGGTGGGGGGTTGGGGAAGGACGGGATCGCAAGATGATTTTTTTGGGGGGGCGAGAGCAATTAATAAATTGATTAGTCATGGGGGGGGGGGGCGGGAGAGGAGATTGAAACTTTGAAAACATTTTTAACTTTAATTTTCTCTCCCCATAACCTTAAAAATTTAAATGATTCGGAAGGGCCAGAAGCCCTTTAAAAATGGTGCGGTAGCGCCAGATGCCATTGCTGGGGACGGAACACACGCCCCCTCTACGTCATTGGGAGCAGGTTGAGCCACCACACCAAATATCATGGCAGCTCCGCGGCGCACATCTCATGCGTGCGCCTCGCTGTTTCTGAAGCTCACCACCGGCGAGGTTGGCAGAGAGCTGGAAAAATTCAGCCCATAGTTTTCCATAAGGAATTAAAAGATGAGGAGGCAATCTGTAGTCGAATTTGTTTTGATACATATTGTGAATATATGTTTGTTTAAAGTTCAGAAACACTGATTTCATGGGCCACTCTGTTCTTTCTTTCTTTTCTTTCTTTTGGGCCTCCTTATCTCGAGAGACAATGGATACGCGCCTGGAGGTGGTCAGTGGTTTGTGAAGCATGGGCCACTCTGTACAAGTGCATTAAGTGAATGCCACAACAGTCTTTTCTCTTACCAAGTGAGGATGCTAAGAACAAAAAAAAAAGGTCAAGTTGGCAATATTTCTATTTCGACTTTCCATTGAAGTATACCACGTGAGAACTTTATACCTTGCTGAATTCGTGTGGCTATTACTGCACTGACTCAGCATCATTACAGTTGGTAAAGCAGCTGTTTAGAAAATTGCTCAGTTTTGTTCTATACAGGCCATTGATTACTCTATTCTTTACAAATAAACTACCCAAAGCTTTCAGTTCTAGCATCAGGACCTCCATGTTTGGAATACTGTAAGGGAAACTGACTTATTCGTCAGACTTGAGAAGATCGAAGTCATTGTTTCAGTCCCTGCCACAAAATCCATTCCCTAGTCACTGCCTCTATCCGTCTCCCGAGCAACTATGTGAGGCTGAACCAGACTGCTCGCAACCTTGGTGTCATATTTGACCCCAAGATGAGCTTCCGACCACATATTCACACCATCACTAAGACCATCTATTTCCACCTCCTTATTTACTCTTGATTCAGTTCATTTGCTGCTGAAATCCTCATCCATGCCTTTGTTACCTCTAGACTTGACTATTACAACACTCTTCTGGACAGCCTCCCACCGTGCATCCTCCATAAAATTGAGCTCATCTAAAACTGTTCATATCTCACACAAAATCCCGCCTGTGCTCACTGACCTACAATAGTTTACAGTTAAGAAACACCTCTATCTTAAAATTCTCATCTTTGTTTTCAAATCCGTCCATGGTCTAGCCCCGACCTATTTCTGTAACCTCCTCTGGCTCCACAATTCTCCAATTTTGACCTCTTGCACTTCCCCAATTTGAATTTTTTCACCTTTGGCAGCTGAGCTGTCAGCTGTCGAGGTCCTAAGTTCTGGAATTCCCTCCCTAAACCTCGCTTTCCTCTTTTAAGTTGCTCCATACAGCCTACCTCTTTGACCAAGCTTTTAGTCACCTGCCCTAACATCTCATGGGCCCTGGTGTCAAATTTTGCTTGATAACACTCCTGTGAAATTCCCTGGGCATTGTACAATGTTAAAAGCATATATAAATACAAGTTGCTGTTATTGTTCTGCTCTGATGATGGACTCACCTCAAGGTATACAGATGATCAAATAAATTGGGAAAAATATTCAGTCAACTCAATTCATAATTCGAAGTCACTGCATTTGCATGAAGAAAATTCAAAATGTTTCCAGTTGAAAGCACCTCCTGTACTTTTTATTTAAATTAGTTATTCAAATTACTGATAAAAAAAAAATTTCCAAACCCTAACAGGAGTAGAAACAACCATTCAAATCCTATTTTATTTTGCACTAAAAATTGAGCCTCACAGGAATTCCTAAAATTCTGATCTTAAAACAAATGTGTGATTTCCATGGCATTCCAATCATAAATGCTAACCTAGAAAACTAGGTAAAAATGAACAGCGTCAAAAAGCCGACAGCCCCACCAGGTTGAAGAATAACCCCAGTTATGGGGTTTGGGTTCACAAAGAATTACCACTCGGAGACTGGTGGTACCTGTGCAACTGTAAGACAGCAAGAGTCAGCTCTTAATGAAGGGGGGAGAAACTGGAAGGGCATAACAAAAGCAGAAAGCTGACTTTTTTAGTTTGTTATTTCTATGTGAAGTTTAAGCATTTGTGGTAGAAAATCTTGAAATTGACCTGAGATGACTCAAAGACATCCAATCCAACAATCCACCCAATTATCAGTGATCACAATCTTTTGTGGATCTTGTTACTACTTTTTTTTTTAATTCATTCATGGGATGTAGGCACTTATTGCCCATCCCTAATTGCCCTTGAGAAGATGGTGGTGAGCTGCCTTCGTAACTG
Source organism: Heterodontus francisci (assembly GCF_036365525.1). NCBI lineage: Eukaryota > Metazoa > Chordata > Chondrichthyes > Heterodontiformes > Heterodontidae > Heterodontus > Heterodontus francisci. Next base: position 77,015,558 of record NC_090371.1, on the reverse strand, counting down.
AATGGGTTGCTAGATCATTTCAGAGGGCAGTTGGGAGTCAACCTTAACTTAGAGTTCACAAAGGGTCAGGAGTCACATACAGGCTAGAGCAGGTAAGGATGGCAAATTTCCTTCCCTAGTGAACCAGATGGGTTTTTACAGTAATCCTGTAGTTACATGATCACCACGACTGATGGTAGCTTTTTTATCCCAGATATATTTAATTAAATGAATTTAAATTCCTCAGTTGCCATGGTGGGACTTAAACCCATGTCTCTGAATCATTAGTGCAAGCTTCTGAATTACTGGTCCAGGAACAAAACCACTATGCAACCATTCCCTTAAGAATTATGACTAAATGACATGCAACACTATTACATAAATGGTAAGAGACCGCAGATTAAAGTACTCTTTCTCTTCAGAAGAGAACATCTGAGTGAGATTTTACAGATTCTTGCTTTGGTCAGCATGTTATCTTGTCAATTTTTGTCTGATTTGGCTCCTGTGAAGCACCTTGGGGCCTTTTACTATTTACAGGTATTATATAAAATGCAAGTTAACTGTTATATTGTTAATATCTACAGACCACAATAATGGTGTTTTAAAATGAATATTTCAGTATTAAAGTACTGCTGGACAAATAGCTTTCAAGGTGTAGGCAGTTAAAGCCAGTTTATATACTTTTAAAAGTTGTTTGACAAAGCATTTTTGTTTGTCAAACACATTATGAAATAACATCAATCATGTCAAAAGCGTGTCCATGTCTAGTCTCCTGAACAAAGAGGTCCTTCAGCTTAATGTGTATGGGGGGGCGAATTAGTGCAGCACATGTAGGAGTGAACTTCTTTGGCCTCCTTGTCTCGGGAGACAATGGGTAAGTGCCTAGAGGTGGCCAGTGGTTTGGGGAGCAGCGCCTGGAGTGGCTATAAAGGCCAATTCTAGAGTGACAGACTCTTCCACAGGCGCTGCAGATAAAATCGGTTTTCAGGGCTGTTACACAGTTGGCTCTCTCCTTGCACTTCTGTCTTTTTTCCTGCCAACTGCTAAGTCTCTTCGACCTGCCACTCTTTAGCCCCGCCTTTATGGCTGTCCGCCAGCTCTGGCGATCACTGGCAACTGACTCCCACGACTTGTGATCAATGTCACAGGACCTCATGTCACATTTGAGTGAACTAATGCTTCCATAATATAGTACTGTGCATATGCATTTGCCCAATTGTTCAGATATAATTTTAATGTAAAACAGTTACTTACAGCACTAAGATACCAAAATACATTTTTGGAGCTTTAACTCTCATGAGGAAAGTTGATGTATAAAATCCAACTTTAAAGCTGAAATTAACTTTTTTGTTTAAGTGTATAAAATGTACGGAATTTTTCCAGAGGATATTTAAACTTGACAGCCTTCTACCCCGCCAACTCCCTCACATATCTTAGATAATAAAAAGATACCCATTAGACCAACCACATACACACTAAATGAGGCTCACTTTCCTAACTTTAAATCTGAGCTGACTGGGAGAGGCAAACAGACCTCAAAGATGAGTAAATGTTTGATCATTGTTTTTAACGTTATTTGTATGTTCTTTAGTTTTCTCTTTATCCTGTAGCTTGTGAGTCCTTCATAACTGCTACAGTCAAAAACAGCAGAACCAAGTTATTACTATGCACGTTGCCAGAGAACACGAATAGTCAGGTCACAAAGGGAAGAACTGAAACAATTGCTCGAGTTTAAATAGTCTCAAGAAACAAAAGACAAAAAAAACTGACAATTAAGAAGTCAGTTACCAAACTGCTTAGGATGGCAGTTTGCAGCAAAACTCTCTGAATGTTTCTCCCAAAATCAGAATCGAAAGTGTAGTTAAAAATATATGACCTTCCTTTCAGCTTATTCTTTCTCCCACTCAATGAAAAAAATAAAAGATATTTTCTACAGGTTTCACATCAGTTGCAAGCGTCACTCAAACATCCATTAATCTTATTTTCAGAAAGCAATTTATTACGATTATTAAGAGCCACCAGATAAACTATGTTGTGACTAAATTAAATCCAAACCCTTTTGAACAGGAAATGCTGTAGCTACCCCAGCAGCCTAGTTTCTTACTGATTATTGTGCAGCAGCAGTGCAAAGAGCATTAATCATTATGAACATTTTTCATTGTTAACAAAATGTTTTATGAAATTTCAAATTGTTCATTATATTATCTGCAGTTAGACAATCAAGAATGATACATATTTAAATAAGTCAATTTTCTAGATTTATGGGAAGTTGATTTTAAAATCTTGGAAATTTTGGTACAGAAACAGGTTATTCAGCCCATCATGTCCATACTGCTATAAGCTTTACCACTGGAAGCAACTGCTTTAGCCCCATTTCTCTGATCGCTTCCCCACATACTTTAATATATTTCTTCAAATATTTAATTCCCTTTGAATGCCATGATTGATTCAGTTTCAACAGCCAACTGTTGCAAAGCAACCACACCTTGAGATCTTGGTGAAAATATCCTTAATGCTTCTGTACTATTCTGGAAATGACTAATTCACTGCGCATTGGATATATACCTTCTCTTTATCTTTTGTGCTGATCAAAATATGACTGGTGTCAGTGCTGAGAAATTGAACTCTTTCCAGTTGAAGCATCTAGTGTCAGCATCAAATGCTTCCAGGTCAGGTACAGGCATATTGGGGGGGGGATTTCAGAGCAGGGGTCAGGGGAGGGCCAGAGGAGTTATGATCGGGAAATCTGGAAGGACAGGTTTTCCTGAACACCATGCATTAATAATTGATTATTGATTAGATTAGAGATACAGCACTGAAACAGGCCCTTCGGCCCACCGAGTCTGTGCCGAACATCAACCACCCATTTAGACTAATCCTACACTAATCCCATATCCCCACCAAACATCCCCACCTGTCCCTATATTTCCCTACCACCTACCTATACTAGTGACAATTTATAATGGCCAATTTACCTATCAACCTGCAAGTCTTTTGGCTTGTGGGAGGAAACCGGAGCACCCGGAGAAAACCTACGCAGACACAGGGAGAACTTGCAAACTCCACACAGGCAGTACCCGGAATCGAACCCAGGTCCCTGGAGCTGTGAGGCTGCGGTGCTAACCACTGCGCCACTGTGCCGCCCTAGGGTGTGTTTGAATTACTTTTTCCAGGTTCCCCAACGAACAGCCATACTGCTTGTCAGGGGTGAGAGGATGCAGGAGGGTCAGTGGGCGGGCGAGTTACAACAGGTCAGTAGGGATTGAGGAGGTGGTTGAGGGGGGAAGTTTTACAGAGTTAGCTTGTTGGGCCTGGAGGAAACATTTCTGCTTTATTATAAACAGGAACCCTGTTAAAATGATGGCACACTGCCTCCTTAAAAGGTTTCAATAACCAACCCGTCTCCTGAGAGCAGATTGCTTGGCCGCCCCATCATCCCACATCACTTAAAAGCAGAAGTGGTCGGAGCCAAGGAGCATTGAGGTCGTATTTGAAATTTTTACTTCCCACCCAACCTACCCATTCCTGAGTGTTAAAATTATCCCTGATTCCTCAGCCCAACTTTAGAGCAGCAAACCTTACTGCAACTGTATACTTCTTTCCTCTGTCCATGGTCTTCAAGGTGAGACTGTCACTCAAAGGAAAAGTTAATTTATAAAAAAAACTAGTGAGAACTAGATTAAGACTGCCCAAACTCATTTCTCACAGGATCTTTAATCAGCCAGAGGAGACTATCAATGTCAGAGTCTGGCTGCATTTAGGACCAGGTCCCAGAGGTGAATGAGCAATATCTAACACCCTGTACCACCCTGTTCCCAGATATAACGTTTACCCTCCGAGAACATTTCATAATTTAATCTTCCACTGCTCTCAAAGTTAAAATCCAACTTATGTACACAAAGGATTCACATCAACTTGGTATCAGTGTTAATTAGTTTCAGTTTGCACAAATGCTGCAGTTGTAGTATACATACAGGCCAATGAGAGTTGAGACAGTGGAATAATGAGCAGTGAGACTATCCAGAGGAGCCTCACTTCACCTCAGGGTCAATCTGGGCCTAGACAGTCGATTTATATTGCAGAAAATTACATTGCAACACCCCCCCTGAAAAGCCAAAACCACTTTGTATCAATGCTAAACATGCAGTGTGAATGCACCACAAAACAAGAGAAGAAGGCAGCATCTTCCCCAGCCCATCACCTTCTTTGTAAACTTACTTTTCTGCATTCAAAAGACTCAGCAAAAATTAAGTTATCCTTCATGTGAAATTCATTAAAGGCAGCGGAATGACAAGCCCAAAAACCTCTAGAGAAATGAACTGGCAAATATTTTAGGGACTTTTTTTTTTATAAGCATAAAAGTTACATATTACTCTCCAGTAATTCAAAGGTAGAGGACTGCATAGGAGTTTGGAAGATTTGAAGTAGTTAATGCCCAATGAAACAGTACACGGTAACAGAGTTTTTAGAAATGCTTTTATTATTTGTTCAAGAGATGTGAGCATCACTGGCAAGGCCAGCATTTGTTGCCCATTCCTAATTGCCCTCGAGAAGGTGGCCTTCCAGAACTGCTACAGTCCATGTGGTGTAGATACACCCAGAGTAGCAGTTTGATACAACTGAATGGCTTGCTCGACCATTTCAGAGGGCAGTTAAGGATCATCCATACTGCTGTTTGCCTGGTGTCACATATAGGCTAGACCGGATAAGGACAGCAGATTTCCTTCCCTGAAGGACATTAGTGAACCAGATGGGTTTTTACGACAATCCGGTAGTTTCATGGTCAACAGTACTGAGACTAGCTTTTTAATCCAGATTTGTACCAAAGAGAAGGACTTGGTGGATGATGAGCCTAGGGAAGGGAGTGTAGATAGTCTCAGTCATCTCATTATCAAAAAGGAGGAGGTGTTGGGTGTCTTGCAAAGCATTAAGGTAGATAAGTCCCCAGGACCTGATGGGATCTACCCCAGAATACTGAGGGAGGCAAGGGAAGAAATTGCTGGGGCCTTGACAGAAATCTTTGCATCCTCATTGGCTACAGGTGAGGCCCCAGAGGACTGGAGAATAGCCAATGTTGTGCCTTTGTTTAAGAAGGGGAGCAAGGATAATCCAGGAAATTATAGGCTGAAGAGCCTTACGTCAGTGGTAGGGAAATTATTAGAGAGGATTCTTCGGGACAGGATTTACTCCCCTTAAGAAACAAACAAATTTATTAGCGCGAGGCAGCATGGTTTTGTGAAGGGGAGGTCGTGTCTCACTAATTTGATTGAGTTTTTTGAGGAAGTGACAAAGATGAGTGATGAAGGAAGGATAGTGGATGTTATCTATATGGACTTCAGTAAAGCCTTTGCCAAGTCCCTCATGGCAGACTGGTACAAAAGGTGAAGTCACACGGGATCAGAGGTGAGCAGGCAAGATGGATACAGAACTGGCTCAGTCATAGAAGACAGAGGGTAGTAGTGGAAGGGTGCTTTTCTGAATGGAGGGATGTGACTAGTGGTGTTCCGCAGGGAACTGATAGTATATATAAATGATTTGGAGGAAAATGTAGCTGGTCTGATTAGTAAGTTTGAAGATGACACAAAGGTTGGTGGAGTTGCGGATAGTGATGAGGATTGTCAGAGGATACAGCAGGATATCAATCGGTTGGAGACTTGGGCAGAGAAATGGCAGAAGGAGTTTAATCTGGACAAATGTGAGGTAATGCATTTTGGAAGGTCTAATGCAGGTGGGAAGTCTACAGTAAATGGCAGAACGCTTAGGAGTATTGACAGGCAGAGGAATCTGGGCGTACAGGTCCACAGGTCATTGAAAGTGGCAACGCAGGTGGAAGAGGTAGTCAAGAAGGCATACTGCATGCTTGCCTTCATTGGTCAGGGCATAGAGTATAAAAATTGGCAAGTCATGCTGCAGCTGTACAGAACTTTAGTTAGGCCACACTTAGAATATTGCATGCAATTCTGGTCGCCACACTACCAGAAGGACATGGAGGCTTTGGAGAGGGTACAGAAGAGGTTTACCAGGATGTTGCCTGGCCTGGAGGGCATTAGCTATGAGGAGAGGTTGGATAAACTCGGATTGTTTTCACTGGAACGACAGAGGTGGAGGGGTGACATGATAGAGGTTGACAAAGTTATGAGTGGCATGGACAGAGTGGATAGTCAGAAGCTTTTTCCCAGGGTGGAAGAGTCAGTTACTAGGGGACATGGGTTTAAGGTGAGAGGGGCAAAGTTTAGAGGGGATGTGCGAGGCAAGTTCTTTACACAGAGGGTGGTGAGCGCCTGGAACTTGCTGCCGGGGGAGGTGGCAGGTACGATAGCGACGTTTAAGAGGCATCTTGACAAATACATGAATAGGATGGGAATAGAGGGATACGGTCCTCGGAAGTGCAGAAGGTTTTAGTTTGGACAGGCATCAAGATCGGCGCAGGCTTGGAGGGCCGAATGGCCTGTTCCTGTGCTGTATTGTTCTTTGTTCTTTGTACGCCTGTCTCTGGAGCATTAGTCCAGTAACATTACCACTACGCTACAGTTCCCCTTAATATTACAGAGTCAAATGGACAAAGGCCAAGTAATTTTTTTTTATTTTTGTAAAGCCAATGCAGCATTTTGCAATTGAAAAACCATTTCCAGGAACCAAAATTTCTTGCTGTGCTCCCTATTTTATTAAGTGGAATTAAAATCAGGTTCAGGAAGGAAAAAACAAAACATGAGTAGACATGAAATAAAAACAAGAAATGCTGGAAATACTCAGCGGATCTGGCAGCATCTGTGGAGAGTGAAGCAGAGTTAACGTTTCAGGTCAGTGACCCTTCTTCAGAACTTCTGATGATCGTAAGGCAAGAGGGAGGGGATTGGAGGATACAGCCAGCCAGGGAGCGCAGGAGGGCGGACGCCTCGGGGAGGGAAAAGGAGGTTAATTGTCAAAGTTGTTTGCAGCTCTCCTGTTCCTCCCAGCCTACAAGCAGTGCTGTAAACGCATTTACTTGCTGGATCCAGCAATCTTCACATCCCTTTCGCTGTTGGATTAAACCTAAAATAGCTAAATAAATATGAGACGCACAGCTGTATTAAAATATTTAAATGAGTCACCCGCCTCTTGGGAGAGGGTTGGTCGCCCATTAGAACCAGAAGTAGGAGGGTTCGAGTTCAAGTTGAGATTTTTTTTTTTTAAAACATTAACATCCCACCTGACCCAAACTCACCCGATTTTGGGGGGGGGGGGGGGTTAAAATTCCATCCATGCATTTGAGGGATCTACAGTACAGTTATTGGAGGCCTGAGAAGATGTAACCAGGCAACTTGGCAGTATTTTGTACACGACCAAGAGGGAACTTGCCACAGCACCAAACAAGATTAAAAAAAGCTCAAAGATGTATTTTCTGATTAATTTCAATTTTTGAATATTTCAAAATTCACCTGAAATATCATTTCCAGTATTATTCTATATTGTAGAGTATTGGGCGATTTTTTTAAAAGCTGCACAAATACATTAGATTTCAATTTGGCTGCATAGTGTTTCTTTTCCTTCCAATTATGGTGATATGAAGTGGTTTGAAATTCCAATTTACAAGGTCTCCATCCTTCCAGAAAGGAGAAGGTACATTTAAAAGCCATGCAGATGATAAAAAGTTCAGTTCTCAGTTTCAGTCTGCCTAAAAGCTGGAGGCTTCAAAGCGCTGAAACAGCAATCACTCCTCCATTTCCCCTCCCACCACATGCAGCATCGCAAACATTACATATTGGTGTCCTTATAAGCAGAGTTCAATAATACCTTAAAATAGACCATGACGTTTTGAGTGTAATTAATATCAGAAATTCGAAGGTTGACTTTTAACTTTTAGAAAGCCACAAATTAAAGCCATCTTCGCCAGCTTTAATGCCAATTCTTAGAAGAATAGGGGGGGGAAAAAAAAAACATTCATTGGAGGTTATAAAATCCATTTAACAGTTCCCAAATCTTCATACTCAAATCTCAACACACCAAATGCTTCCTGCAGGTGAGTGAAGGCAAGCAATTTACCTTCAGGTCCCTGCCAATGTCACACTTCAACCAGCCAACAGGAGACATACAATAACATCCTAGTGATGGCATTGTGCCTACTTCTACAGCACAAGTGAAATGGACAACTCAGTGAAGGGATTAACCCTGCTCCCTCTGTTTTGTTGCACAACGTACTGGTGCCTGAATGAGCTTGTACCGTTATGTTTTAACGACGTCAAGTGACAAATACAGGAAGATAAACTTGTATGCTCCAGATGTGAAAAGAAAAAAAGGTTCCAAAACTATAAATAAACATTTTAAATGAAAATAGTTACTTTCAGTAGCCCTCAACTTAATTTGACATCTGGTCTCTGCTTACTATTGAGGTAATGTTTTCTCATTTATAGAGCTCAACATAATTTTTGATCAATCAAAATGTCTTATGATATGACGCACATGATCCACATCAACCTCTTTGGCGGTGCTTTCCATTTTTGCAGGGCTTACAAATTCCATCTCACACTTTAATGTTAATAACATTAAAATAGGGAGAGTAGTACGGAAAAAGATGCATAGAAGGATGTAGGCAGCTTATATAATTTGTCAGACAAACATAACAATGGAAGGCAAAGTATTGCATATTGGGTAGAAAAATAATGTGTTCTAAATATATTGTCACGCACACTAGAAGTGTGATTATATAAATTATGGGTTAACTCTGAAGAATTATGAAAAACTGACATTATCCTTTAAAAAGGAAACTTTATTTTAAAAAATGAACCATGGAAATCTTGAAAGCTAAGAGGTGTCAATTGCACCCCATCCTAAAACATTCCAGAATTGAATGCCTTCTTCTAAAACAAAGAACGTGTGAAGTAGCCACATCCTGGGCCATTATATGATCAGAACATATCCTACCAAGAGGTGAGAAGTAACACAGCTTTAACTTAAAAAAGGATAGCCTAAAGAGAGAGAGAGCCAGCGAGAAAGAGAGAGAAGAGAAGCAACATCCAGCAGCTTGTTTTCCAGCAAACCAGAAGGCACATGCTCTGGTGTAGAATCCTACATCTACATTAGACAGCAGTGAGCTAGAAGTGATCCACCATCTTCAACTGAACTTTCAATCAAGAGAGAAATCTACAATCATCTCAGGCCTGCACTCAGCGAGAACTTAATATCCAAGAGAATTCAACATGTTGGGACCTGCCCCCACACTAAAAATCACTGTCCCTTTTTACCCATCTCTCAGTCTCTTTGTGTGTGTGTGTGCGTGTGTGCGTGTGTGTGTGCGCACAAATGTGAGTGGATGCAGTTGCGACAATTTCAGGATAAGGTGTATTGATCAATAAACAATTGATTTTCTGTGTTTTTAAACCTACAAGAAAACCCGTCGCTGTCTATTTATTTGAAAATTAAAACACTAAGAGGTTAAAGCCTCATAACAAAACATTTTCTGTGGTCAGGTGGGAAGTTGAACACTAGGAACTACCCATATCGCACCACGTGGCTGCAACAATATAATGAATGAATTTGGCTTGAGAGAAGGACTTAGACAGGGACTCACTGTTTTCAATACCTGGACAACACAGCAAACCCATTAAAGTAGAATGTTAGGTTAATTAGTTACAGCAACAACAGAATACAAGTCTCCCAACTTTATTCTGTGAAAACACAATCGTCAAGAAGTTCTTCACCATAAGGGACTGACTATACTTTATTCTTATAAAAAAAAATTCCATCAACAAACATTTACATATTTATATTTTTTTGCTGAAGGCAGTTAAAACTCTCCGGGCGTAACAATCTAAAACTAATAATTCCTGACTGAGCCCATATTCTAAAGTAACATTTTGAGTTTGAAATCTCAATCACTTGTGATCTACTTAATCTAATTTTTCACTTGCGGCTCCAAATACTTAGAGGTTCTGCTTCTTATTGTTGCTGGGATCTGGAACATTCAAGAAGTTTTTCAGTTTCCAAGCCTGGCACTCAACGGGAACCAAAGAGTGGCATTCAATTATATTCAACTCCTCATCCTCATTTATGTGCTACCCCCAATATCATCATCCACAGACATGGGTCAACTCCCACATGTATGCAGATGACACCCAGCGTCACCTCTCCAATGCTCCACCGCCTCTGTCCTAGTCTTGAGGCATAACTTTCTCTACATAAACATGGAGAAGACTGAAACAATCACTCTTGGTTCCCAACACAAATTCTGTATCCTTGCCACCAGCTGTGTTTCCTCATTCTGGTCACCATCTCAGGCTGAACCTGAGTGTTTGCAATGTCAGTCTCCCTTTCGACTCCACATATTCTCCCAATAAGACCTTCTACTTGCAACTCCAAACAACCTCAGCCCATTTGCCGCTCACCTCATCCATGCCTTACTCACCTCTAGAATCAACTATACCAATGCTCTCCATAATTCTACTGACCATTTTCATTCTGCACCAAGTCCCAAACACAAACTATGCCTGCCGTCACTGATATACATTAGCTCAGAGACCTCACCAGTACCTCCAATTTAAAATCCTTCTGTTTGAATTGCTCCATGACCTTGTCCCTCTCAATCTAACCTTTACTCCTACAATCTCTCCCAAACTCTCCTCTCCTCCAACTCCAGTCTTTCTGCATCCTTCTCCCTTTACCCCATTGTACAGTTGTGCCTTTAGCTACCCATGCCCCACACCCTAGCATTCTCTCCTTAAATCCTTCAACCTTTTCATCTCCCTTTCCTCATTAATACCAATATCTCCTCCCTTGCTTGTTAATTCTTTTCCATGCAGTTCTGTGAAGCATGCACTATATAAATGCAATTGCTGTTGTATAGATTCACAAGGTGCAAGAGAGTTGGCAGAACTCTATTAAAAATTCTGCTGGCTACCTTCACACTACCAAATCCTTTTAAATTCAAAGTTACTGACCTGCAAAACAGTTACATGACCTGCCAATCTTGACTATTAAATCTATGTTTGCTCCAGGAGTCAAACAAAATTAACAAATTAGCCCCAAATCAACACATGTACACTCCGCAAAAGCTGGTTCCTGTTCAGTTCACAATCTATTGCTAGAAATCAAACTTGGGTTTCTCCCTTTTTCACAACTGAGTAGTGACTGTAACATTGGATGAAAAAAATCATAGCTGCAAGACATTAAAACTATCAACTTTAGTCACTATTGATCAAACAGAGCCATCTAAAAGAAACAAGCATTGTGAAGCAGAAGTATGCATTTGCAATACATCTATTCTACATGGGTGGCGCAGTGGTTAGCACTGCCGCCTCATAGCTCCAGCAACCGCCTCACAGCTCCAGCGACCCAGGTTCAGTTCTAGGTACTGCCTGTGCGGAGTTTGCAAGTTCTCCCTGTGACTGCGTGGGTTTCCACCAGGTGCTCTGGTTTCCTCTCTCAGCCAAAGACTTGCAGGTTGTAAGGTAAATCGGTCACTCTTTGTGTGAGGTATGACTCCAACCAGTGGAGAGTTTTCCCCCGATTCACATTTACTCCAGTTTTGCTAGGGCTCCTTGATGTCATACTCGGTCAAATGCTGCCTTGATGTCAAGGGCAGTCACTCTCACCTCACCTCTGGAGTTCTGACCTCTTGTCCATGTTTGGACCAAGGCTGTAATGAGGTCAGGTGCTGAGTGGCCAAGGCGGAACCCAAACTAAGTGTCAGTTAAAATCGAGATCATCAAGAGGCCAGAATTGGAAGAGTGCAGATATCTCAGAGGGTTATAGGGCTGGAAGAGGTTACAGATATAGGGAGGGGCGAGGCCATGGAAGGATTTGAAAACAAGGATGAGAATTTTTAAATTGTGGCATTGCTTAACCAGGAACCAATGTATGTCAGTGAGCACAGGGACTATGAGAGATCAGGACTTGAAATGAGTTAAGACATGGGCAACAGAGTTTTGGATAATCTCAAGTTTACAGAGAGTAGAAGGTGGTAGGCCAGCCAGGAGTGCATTGGAATAGTCAAGTCTAGACTTAACACCAGCAGATGCGCCAAAGCAGGGACAGAGTCGGTCAATGTTACAGAGGTGGAAAGAAACGGTCTTAAACGAGGGTGCGGATATGTGATCAGCAGCTAAACTCGGGGTCAGATATGATACCAAGGTTTCAAACAATCTGGTTTAGCCTCAGACAGTTGTCAGGAGAATGATGGAGTAGGTGACAAGGGAACAGTTAGTGGCGGGGTCCTAAACCAATTGCTTCGATCTTCCCAATATTTAACTAGAGGAAATTTCTCTGCCCATCCAGTACTGGATGTTGGGCAAACAGTCCAACAACATTGAGACAGTGGAAGGGTCGTGAGAAGTGGTGGTGATGTGGAGCTGGGTGGCATCAGTGTACATCTGGAAATTTACGCTGTGATTTCAGATGATGTCACCAAGAAAATAGGAGGGGGCCAAGTATAGATTCTTGGGGACACCAGACATAACAGTATTGGAGCAGGAAAAGAAGCCATTGCAAGAGATTCTCTGGCTATAAATGAATAAGAATTGAACCAGATGAGAGCAGCCCCACCCAGCTGGACAACAGTGGAGAGGCTTTGGAGGGGGATGGTTTGGTCAACCATGTCAAAGGCTACAGACAGATCAAGAACAGATTGTGCCAAAAATAAACTCTCACATAGGATATCATTTTTGACTTCGATAAGATCTGTTTTGTAACTGTGGAGGGGTGGAAATCTGATCGGAGCATTTCAAACAGGGAGTTCCAGGAAAGATGGGCACAGATTTGGGAGGCGACAACACATTCAAGGACTTTGAAGAGAAAATGGAGAATGGAGCTGGGACGGTAGTTTGCAAGGATGGAGGGATCAAGCCTTTTGTTTTGAGGAGAAAAGTGATAACAGCAGATTTAAAGGAGGGACACAATTAAAACGAGAGAGAGAACTGTTCACAATATTGGCTAACATAGGGACCAGGAGGGGAAGTTAGGTGGTCAGCAGTTTAGTGGGAAACAGGTTTAGCAAGCAGGAAGTGGGTCATGGACAAGATGAGCTCAGAAAGAGCACGAAGGGAAATAGCTGAGTAACTAGAGAAAGATCCAAGTTCAGGGCTGGGGCAGGGAGGGAATCTTTAGATAAAGTTTGGCTCGGTTTAGCTGGGAGAAGGAAGGGAAGCACCAGATACAGCTGATCAGATGGTCTCAATCTTAGTGACAAAGAAGTCTATGAGTTTCGCAAACTTATTGTTGGAGGTGAGGGAGGGGACAAGCGAGAGGGGTTTACGAAGAATGTTTGCATTCCAGGATGATTTGGCAAACAAGTGCTTTGTGTAGTCCATCCATATCTGGCATAGAAACATGGAAAGTAGGAGGGGTAGGCCATTCAGCCTTGCAAGTTTGCTCAGACATTCATAATAATCATGGCTGATCATCCAACTCAGTAACCTGTTCCCGCTTTCGCCCCATACCCTTTGATCCCATTAGACCCAAGAGCTATATCTAACTCCTTCTTGAAAACATACAATGTTTTGGCCTCAACTGCTTTCTATGGTAGCGAATTCCACAGGCTCACCACTCTGGGTGAAGAAATTTCTCCTCATCTCAGTCCTAAAAGGTTTACCCCGTACCCTTAGACTATGACCCCTGGTTCTGGGCTCCACCACCATCGGGAACATCCATCCTCCATCTACCCTGTCAAGTCCTGTTAGAAATTTTATAGGTTTCTATGAGATCTCCCCTCACTCTTCTGAACTCCAGCGAATATAATCCTAACTGACTCAATCTCTCCTCATACGTCAGTCCTGCCATCCCAGGAATCAGTCTGGTAAACCTTCGATGCACTCCCTCTATAGCAAGAACATCCTTCCTCAGATAAGGAGACCAAAACTGCACACAATATTCCTGATGTGGTCTCACCAAGGTCCTGTATCATTGCAGCAAGACATCCCTGCTCCTGTAGGCGAATCCTCTCGCTATGAAGGCCAACATACAATTTGCCTTTTTTACCGCCTGTTGGGCCTTCATGCTTACCTTCAGCGACTGGTGTACAAAAACATCCAGGTCTCGCTGCATATTCTCCTCTCTCAGTTTATAGCCGTTCAGATAATAATCTGCCTTCCTGTTTTTGCTACCAAAGTGGATAACCTCACATTTATCCACATTATACTGCATCTGCCATGCATTAGCCCACTCAATCAACTTGTCTAAATCACCCTGAATCCTCTCTGCACCCTCCTCACAACTCTCTCTCCCACCCAGTTTTGTATCATCTGAAAATTTGGAGATATTACATTTAGTTCCCTCATCTAAATCATTAATATATATTGTGAATAGCTGGGGTCCGAGCACTGATCCCTGCGGTCCCCCCTAGTCACTGCCTGCCATTCAGAAAAAGACCCATTTATCCCTACTCGGTTTCCTGTCTGCCAACCAGTTTTCTATCCATCGCAATACACTACCCCCAATCCCATGCGCTTTAATTTTACACGCTTATCTCTTACGTGGGACTTTGTCGAAAGCCTTCTGAACGTCCAAATAAAGATTTGTCAAGCATGATTTCCCTTTCGTAAATCCATGCTAACTCTGCCCAATTCTACCACGGTTCTCTAAGTGCTCTGCTATAAAGAATTTTCCCCACTACCAACGTCAGGCTGACTGGTCTATAATTCCCTACTTTCTCTCTACCTCCCTTTTTAAATAGTGGGGCTACATTATCTACCCTCCAATCTGTAGCAACTGTTCCAGAGTCTATAGAATCTTGGAAGATGACCACCATTGCATCCACTATTTCCAGAGCCACTTCCTTAAGTACTCTGGGATGCATACAATCAGGCCCAGGGATTTATCGGCCTTCAATCCCATCAATTTCCCCAACACCATTTCCCTACCAATACTGATTTCCTTCAGTTCCTCTCTCTCACTAAGCCCCGTGTTCCCCAACATTTCTGGTATGATATTTGTGTCCTCCTTTGTGAAGACAGAACTAAAATATGCACTTAGTTGATCAGCCATTTCTTTGGTCCCCATAGTAAATTCCCCTGTTTCTGACTGCAAGGGACCTAACATTTGTTTCCACCAATCTTTTTCTCTTCACATACCTATAGAAGCTTTTACAGTCAATTTTTATGTTTCCTGCTTGCTCTCATACTCTATTTTCCCCTTCTTAATCAATCCCTTTGTCCTCCTTTGCTGAATTCTAAACTGCTCCCAATCCTCAGGTCTGTTGTTTTTCCTGGCAAATTTATATGCCTCTGACTTGGATGTAATGCTATCTCTAATTTCCCTTGTAAGCCATGGTTTGGCTACCTTTCCAGTTTTACTTTTGCGCCAGACAGGGATAAATAATTGTTGCAGTTCATCCATGCGCTTTTTAAATGTTTGCCATTGCCTATCCACCGTCATCTCTTTAAGTAACGTTTCCCAATCCGTCATAGCCAACTCGCTCCTCATACCTTTGTAGTTTCCTTTACAAAGATTCAGGACCCTTGTCTCAGAATTAACTACGTCACTCTCCATCTTGATGAAGAATTCTATCATATTATGGTCACTCATCCCCAAGGGGTCTCGCACCACTAGATTGTCAATTATTCCTCTCTCATTACACAATACCCAGTCTAGGATGGCTTGTTCTCTAGTTGGTTCCTCAACGTATTGGTCCAGAAAACCATCCCATATACACTCTAAGAATTTCTCCTCTACGGTATTGTGACTAATTTGATTTGCCCAATCTATATGCAGATTAAAGTCACCCATAATTACAGATGTTCCTTTATCGCATGTGTCTCTAATTTCCTGTTTATTGCCATTCCCAACATCACCACTACAGTTTGGGGGTCTATATACAACCCCCACTAACGTTTTTTGTCCCTTAGTGTTTCTCACATCGTCAGAGCTAATATCTTTCCTCACTATTTCGTTCATTTCCTCTTTAACCAGACATGCAACTCCACTGCCTTTTGCTTTTTGTCTGTCCTTCCTAAATACTGAATACCCCTGGATGTTTATTTCCCATCCCTGGTCACCTTGCAGCCATGTCTCCGTAATCCTGACTATATCATACCCGTTTACATCTATTTGCACAATTAATTCATCCACTTTATTGCGAATGCTCTGCGCGTTAAGGCACAAAGCCTTAAGGCTTGTCTTTTTAACATTACTTGTCCCCTTCCCACTATTTTTCACTGTGGCCCTGTTTGATTCTGGCCCTCGAATTCTCTGCCCATCACTTTTCCTATTCCCCTTACTGTCTTTTGTTCTTGTCTTTGATTCGCTCCCCCCCCCCAACCCCCACTCCCACTCCTTGCAAAGGTTCCCATCTCCCTGCTATTTTAGTTTAAACCATCCCCAACTGCTCTAGCAAATACTTCCCCTAGAACATCAGTCCCAGTCCTGCCCAGGTGTAACCCATCCAGTTTGTACTGGTCCCATCTCCCCCAGAACTGGACCCAATGTCCCAGGAATCTTAAACCCTCCCCCTCACACCATGAATGGATAAACCAGTTGTCCACCATATCCTTTCAAATCTGCGCCCCTTAGACTTAAGGGAGCAGAGATGAGGGCCAGACCATGGGGTGCAGCCAGGGTGAGAAAGTAATGGGGACATGGGCATCAAAAGGTGGATATGAGGGTGTGGTATCTACTTAAAGTGAGTAAAGCAAATGTCAAAGCAGAACATTTAGGAAATTATGGGTCTAGCAGAAATGAACTCAGATGAAAGAGAACATCTGTATGAAGCCAACTAAATAAGACAAATACAACAAATATCTGAGGTAAATGAAAAGTAAATAGAAGAAAAAAAATCAAATGGGATAAAATGAAGTTAAACCAAAAGTGGGCAATGGGAAAAATGTAACAAGAAAGAGCAACATCTGAAAGAAGATCAAAATTGGAGACCTTGAGCTACATTTGCTGTGATGTGCATAATTGGAAAGGCAGATTTAATAGAGGAGTGAGAAATTCAAAACCCATCTCTATCCTTAAAACATTAAAGGTACAGGAACTTATAAGCATAGGCAGAAGCAAGAGGATTTCTGAGGTCAAGTGGATATTATTAGATTCAATAAGTAAGTGGTTTCAGGGATGGGATATGACCAGGTTAGTATCAGATGTCAAGAGTGAACATTCAAGGATTGGAATAAAAACAAAGTGCTGGAAATATTTAGCATATTAGGCAGCATCTCTGGAGAGCAAAAACAAATTAATGTTTCAGGCTTGCACAGTTCATTACAACTGCAGATGAACAGCATTTAAAAAGGAACAGACAAGGGGAAGTGGGAAAAAAAAAAGTGGGAATAAAAACATACGCAAAGAAAAGAAATGGAATGACAATGTGCTTCAGTGGAAAACAAGAGATGGTGAAATGGCACAAGTTCGAGAAATATGATGCAATGATTGTTTCAAGAACCAGAACTGACACTAAACAAGCAGCCCAAGGCAGTCCGAAGTTGGGCCTTAGGCCGCATTAATGCATTACACGCGTCCTGTCGCACCTCCACAGGCAGCTCGCACATTTGCAGGGGATGAATGTCGGGCTGCTTACCTCAAGTTGGACAGGATGTAGGTTATGGAGTGTTGGACAAGTTTATGGAGAGTGCAGCTCAGAAGCCTGCAAATAGGGCATTAGAGAAATCGGGTACAGAGATATACACAGGGATAAAAGTTTCAGTGGCTGTGAGGAGGTTGTAAGGCCTGAAACGTTGCCTTATATTGGAGATCACTGCTTAGGCTGCAGTGGCCATCAAAACTCCTGAGTGAGGCATGCCAACGCTTTCCCTGCACATTATAGCCCAATTTCTGAGGGGACCTCAAACAGACATTAAGCCTCTCATTTATATGTGTTTTAAATGTTTTAGGTAGCTGCCTACACAAAAGAAAGAACAACTTTCTCTAGTCCCCTGTGGTCTAACCAAATTCAGATTCAGATGCATCACTGTAGAATCCAGTCTGCAGCAGCATTTCACGACATTAGAGGTTGAGAGAAATGTGTGTAACTAAGAGGGTGTGTGTGAGAGAGTGTGAGAGTACACAGTTGACGATTATGAGGACCATTTTTTTTTTCAAAAACCAAGTTTTTACATTTTGACCACCAAATCAGCTGTTAAGCAGAAAGGCAAAGGTTAGAGACAATGTTTTGCAACGAAAATATGTGTGACAGACGAGGGAACAGATGCTGTGCTGGCTCAATATGTCTGGCTTGCTTGCATTATGATGCAGTTACACTGACTTGCTGAACGAACTAGTTGCCTTTAGCAGACCATGCAGGAGTCATTCGTTAGGATGTAGAAAACAAGATCGTGGTTTTATGCTCCCACCAGCTTTTACGAGATGTCCACAATGCTTTGAAATACGCATTGGCAGAACTGCACTTGACTTAAAATATCCGAAAACAGTTTTGAGACAACAGCATCAGCGGCCTGTATTAGGAAGTGGTTTCTCAATACAAGTGTAACATTTAACAATCTACTTTGTCGTCTTCAGATCATGAACATTAAAACTGGAAAATGTCATGAGTTACCATTCATTTATTTCCACCCAATAGGCATGTTTATAGTGCAGCTTGGTACCAAGAGCGCACTACTCAAATAAAGATCATTACCTCCCTACACCCCAATTTGACTCAGAATCTTACAATATTGCTCATAAATCTTTGACCATAATGGCTCTAACCTCACCAGCTAAACAATTCACTTATTAAACTTGAGCAGTAAAGCTTAAAAGGCTAAATCACATTTTAAAAATCCCCTTGAGAAACAATGCAGATGATTTCTTTTGCTCTGAGTTTGTAGCCACAAACTCATTCTTTTCAACTAAAGGAAACCTTCCTACAATAGCAAGTCACCCTCACAGTTAAGTCAAATTTAAATTCACTCCAGGACAGTTTTCACCTTAGAACTGTAGCCACTGAAATAAAAGCCTGAAGGCCTAGCTGTACATTTTCTCACGATGGTGTAAGCCACTGAGACAAGACTTATCCAAGAATTTTCCACACAGATTTGTTTAGTATGTTCAATGGCTATTTTAATTGGACAACTTACATGTGGCAGATTATGAAGAATCAGGGGCTGCAGAGTAAGGAGAATTGGGGAGGCTTCGCAAAGCTTGGACAAACTGATAATCCGATTTGGACAAAGTCAATGGACTAAAAATGTGATATGCCCATTTGCAGGCATGGGAATTACGATGTGCAGTTACCCTGCCCCCGATCAAGGTGATGCAGGCAGCAGGCAAACTTCGTACTATGTGCTCATCGCCATGATTGCAGAGCGCAGCCTAGTGCTAAACACACTGCTGGCTGGCAGCACACTCAGCAGGGGATCAAGTTGTGATGAGGCTTGCATGAGTCACAGCTAGCCTGCACTTCTGAAAGGCAGCTGGCACCTCTAAAGGGGAGGTGCATTCTAGCTGCAGCAGTTGTTGGAACTGTCTCAAAGTGTTTCTCACAAGGAATGAGTAGCAATGGAGCAGCAGGCCAGAGAGAGAGGTGTTCCAGGCTCGCAGATGCAGCTCTGGTAGCCTTAAGTCCAGGGGAGGCGGAAAGAAGGAGAGATGTCATGTTTCCGCAGAGGACCAGTAGGCTCTCCAGGCATACACTGTGCAGGGAATGGGAGCAGGTAGCCAAGGTAAATGCAAGGAGCATAACCCAAGGGCCTGGCTGCAGTACCAGAAAAGGTTTAATGACTTCACACGAGTGGTCAAAGTAGGTGACTGCATCTCCAATTACCATCTCCTACCAACCTCACACACCGCTCAATGCATCACATCTCCCATCACTCACCTATCAGCACTCATAGGCATAAGTCCTAATTACTGGCATGCATATGCTCAACTTCCCCCTCACACACTTCCCACTTTTGCAAATCTTACACGCACACATACTTCCCACTATTCAGCTATGAGACACATGTCCCTAACACATTGAAAGACACTCACTGACACTTATCCCTCTCTCATGCAGGACAAGGTGACATGTAAGCACAGGGAACAGCACAGAACCGGCAGGTGGACAAGCATGCCTGCATCACCTGAACTGCTTGAAGGAGAAGGTGCTCTGAATTATTGGCAAGGCAGTGACCAAGTCCATTGCAAACGGCACTGCTGAAACCTGCAGAGGATAAAGTTATGTTCCTGCATTGTGCAGCTTCTCAAATCCCACTTAACCCTCATCTCGCAATCTGGAATGTACAAGTTGCCTATGGTGTAACCACAGACCTCTTGCTTCCCACCCAACCCTTTTCCCTCCCCCTAATCCACCCCTTATGCATTTAAGCTTTCAGGAGAACCAACAACTGCCATCTGGCCAACAAGTGCAGACTGACTCTGAAGGGTATGAATAAAAACAGGCATCTGAAGCAACAGCACCATCACTTGATCTGACACTTGCAGCAACCAGCTCAGATATTAGCATTGCATGTACTTTAGAGGGTAGGAAAGAGGCAGGATCAGCACATGGTGAGTCAGTGGGCATGAGTGGGCTGCAGCCAGGCCAGGGGAAAGGGTAGCGCATGCACCAGCTCACCATAGGGTGAGGTCACAGACAAGTTCTGCAGCAGGGGACTCAGATGAGGACTCGTACAGGAGAATGCTGATTGGCATTAGAGAGAGATGCATGGTGCACTGGCAAGCCTGCCATAGAGTCTAGTGTCACTGTCTAGGAAGATGGAGGAGTCCAGTTCCAACATGGCATAAAAACCCATCCTTTCCAGTGTGGAAATGGGGGCCAAACCCATGACAGCACCTGTGGACCCAGCCATGATGCAGCATCTGGTGGCTGATGTCTCAGCTTTCATTGCAACACAGGCAGAAACAACCCAACGTCTGGATGTTGCAGTGGAAGTTTAGACTGAGACCATGAGATCTATGCTTGTTGCCATCCGAACCTAGGCCCTCTAGGGCCAGAGCTGCTCGAGGTCATCCTGCTAGCCTCTCTGCATCTCCCCCACTGAAAATCAGCAAACTTCCAGCAGTCATGCAGCAGCCACTGGGATAGCACAGTGTAGGAGCTCTAGGACAGGTAAAGGCACCCACAAAACAGGTACTAAGGGAATACACAAGGGTGAATAGTTGAGTATTTCATTTTTATTGGACGTGTTGTTGGACAATGTTGTGAAAGAATTTTTTTTGTGGCTTCTTTTATTTCAGGACTTTGGCCAAGAGGACGCTGTGATAGTCCTTAGCAGTGGGATGGAAAGGTGAGGAACTGTGGCAGAGTGGTAATATGGGGATGTTTTCAGGGGTACCGGACTCTGGTGAATTACTCATGGACAGCCTATCGGGAGCAACAATATCCCAGATGCCTCCTCCCTTCCCTTCTTCCTCCTCACAAAGTGCTTGCCGAAGGCCTGGTGGCAAGGGCTACACCCTCATGAGAGCTAGGTTGAAGGGAACCATGAGCAACTGTGGCCCTTGCCCTGCTCTGCAACTGCAAGTCCTGTTCACTCCCTTGGTGAAACATAGCCATCTCAGATGCTGCTCCTGCCTGAGGCGGAGGCAGGAGACATGCTCTCCGAATATCAGGTGGGTATGGCCTGCCACTGAAAGCCCTCCTCCTCCCTCTGCTGCAGCCCAAGAGGGACTGCAACTATATCCCCGCTAAGTGAGAACAAGCTTTCTGCTAGGAAGCCTTCAAATTCCACTCAACTACTTGCAAACATCAAGCATTACTCCCTTCTGACTGCAACATCTTGTGAGAGCTCTTCCAAAAACACAGTACCACGAATTCCATAGCCGCAAAAAAAAAATTCAAAAGTATCTCACCTAAAGGTCCGATGCTGATGCTGATGCCTTTAAACAGCACCAGTGATGGGTCCCGAGCACCTGAATGCATGTTCAGTTGTGTTTTTTTGAGATAACGTTAATGGGACCTTCAAGGTGCAAAGTGGCAGGCTGGGTGCCAACAGCATTAGACATTGACTGACATCACAATCTGCCCACTCTGTATGCTTTCGGCACACATGCGGCA
This sequence comes from Heterodontus francisci, assembly GCF_036365525.1. Taxonomy (NCBI): domain Eukaryota; kingdom Metazoa; phylum Chordata; class Chondrichthyes; order Heterodontiformes; family Heterodontidae; genus Heterodontus; species Heterodontus francisci. Next base: position 76,993,681 of record NC_090371.1, on the reverse strand, counting down.
TGCCGCACAATCGCATGGCTATCCACCCAGGTCATGCCGGAAATGGCTCCGTCGCCATTTTTGGCCCCTGTAGCCTAAGATTGTGACCACTACATTTTCTGTATGCACTAAGTTTACATTTCTCTTCTACCTAAAAGTGGAGTTCACAGTAGTCACATTATAAGATGGAGCTATAAATAGGGGTGGGGGGGAAAATACTTTTAATAAAGCAGACATTTACAAATTAGAATTTTTCAACTAGTCCCCTCAAAAACTGGAAGAAACTAAATCCACACACAATTATAATTAATGCCTCAGTTACATTACATATCAGAGGAGTAGGCAATTCAACCCCTCGAGCCCGCTCCGCCATTCAATTCGATCATGGCTGATCTCATCTCGGCCTCAACTCCATTTTCCTGCCCGTTCTCCACACCTTTCAACCCATTACTAATTAAAAATCTGTCTATCTCCTCCTTAAATTTACTCAATGTCCCGGGATCCATCACACTCTGGGTTAGTGAATTCCACAGACTCACGACCCTTTGAGAGAAGTAATTTCTCCTCATCTCTGTTTTAAATCTGCTACCCCTTACCCTAAAACTATGACCTTTCATTCTAGATTGCCCCACCAGAGGAAACATCCTCTCTACGTCTACTTTGTTAATCCCCTTAATTATCTTATATACTTCAATTAGATCTCCTCTCATTCTTCTATATTATATATCCCCAATTTCTGTCATCACAGCATCTCAAAATTTCATAAAAGTGGAATTACTTTTTGAAATGTAATCAATCATTGTTTTGTAGGTAAACATGGCAACCAATCGCGTACAGAAAGATTCTACAAATTACAAATGAAAGAACAGGTAATATGCTTTTTTTCATGGTGCTCATTGAGGGAAGAATGGCCAGGACACCAGAAGAATGCCCACTCTCCTTTACCATCATGGGATCTTTTATGTTCACCTGAAAAAGCAGATGGACTCCTGGTTGAACATCTTGTCTGAAAGACAACACCTCCGACTTAAGTACTAAACTGAAGGGCCAGCTTAAATTGTGTGTTCAAATCCTGAAGTGGGGCTTGAACCCATGCCCTATCAATCCATAGCAAGAGGGCTACTGCTGAGCAAAGCCAACATGCGCAGGTTAGACAGTTTTGAGTAATGCTTGTACTAAGTGTCACATGGAAGGCGTGTTGCACTGTCGAGGTTGACATCTTTCAGATGAGACATTAAACTGACCTCTGGTAAATGTAAAAGATCTGTCACACACATCGGAAGTGTGATGATACAACAAAGCAAAACTCTGACGTGCCAAAATTTAATGATGAGGAGGTTGAGTCATATTTTATCTCATTTGAGAAAGTAGCAATCAGGCTAAAATGACCGAAAGAATTCTGGACCCTCCTCTTACAAGGCGAGTTTGTGGGCAGGGCTCGAGAAGATTTTTCCCTGCTGCTATCAGTGGCGCAGTGGTTAGCACCGCAGCCTCACAGCTCCAGCGACCCGGGTTCAATTCTGGGGACTGCCTGGGTGGAGTTTGCAAGTTCTCCCTGTGTCTGCGTGGGTTTCCTCCGGGTGCTCCGGTTTCCTCCCACATGCCATAGACTTGCTGGTTGATAGGTTAATTGGCCTTTATAAATTGCCCCTAGTATAGGTAGGTGGTAGGGAAATATAGAGACAGGTGGGGATGTGGTAGTAATGTGGAATTAGTGTAGGATTAGTATAAAATGGGCGGTTGATGGTCGGCACAGACTCGGTGGGCCGAAGGGCCTGTTTCAGTGCTGTATCTCTAAAACTAAAAATTAAAACTGATTATGAACAAACTAGAACTGCAATTCTAAACACATGAGCTGGTACTGGAAACAGAGATAGAAATTCCAACACACTCAGAAAAGACCCACACAAACATGCATTGAATTCAAAAGAATCAAGCATATGGCTTTTGATCACTGGATACGGTCCATCAAGCTAGAACCCTCATATGAAAATTTGAGAGAAGTGATGTTGCTGGAAGAGTTTAAAAATAGCATCCCAAATAGTAGATGAACCTACATTGAAGAACAAAGAGTCACAAGAGTAAGGGAAGTAGCAAAAATGGCTGACGACCACAAATTCATGCATGAATCCCTAACTCCAAATAAATTTGGGTCTAGTAACTCGTACAAGCTAGGGAGAGATAGCAGGGATGCAGAGCAAGCAGAAATGGGCTCGAGCGTGTGGCAAATCTGGGCATGTCCAGGCCAATTGTTGGTATGCCAAAAGACTAGCAGCAGGCACAGCAGTCAAGTCTGTGTCTGTGGCTTTGAAAGTGATAAGCCGGTGTTCTAATATAATGCAAGAGCACAGCACATATCAGAACTTGTTGCACAAAGAAAAAATGACTCCTCTCGTGTCCCAGGCACCATACAAGGAGATAACCATCCTCAGGGATACCGCTTGTTTTCAAACTGGCGGCCAAACTGACAGAAATGCCACCGGAAAGCAGAACAAATTCCACAGTATTAGTAAAAGGGCTAATGCTTGAAAATTCCCTTTGTTAAAACTTTCTTAGAGCAAGTTGGTCACTGGGGTACTGACAGTTGGAATCATTCCGACCTTATCCATGCAGGGTGTAGACCTATTACTGGGCAATAACTTGGCAGGAAGCACAGTATTGTACCCAGAAGGTCCAGAGCAGTCCACAAAGACTGGAGAAACTGAGGGGAGAAAACAAAACTCTGTACAACTGCAGAGGGCTGGGGAAGTCCCAAAAATCCCACAGGGGGTGATAGAGCCAGAAGAATTTAAAGGAGCCCAGATAGAGCCAAAAGAAGCTACGATAAAAGCAGAAAAATGAAAAGCAATAGAGAGATGGTTAGCTGAAATCTTTTATTAAACGCTTTAAATAGGGATGAGGAAAGTTCTCAAACAGGAAAGCCAAGAGTGAGAGAGATGCCTCACCTAGTCAAAGTGCCACAGGGGAGTGCAGTGGAAGCTGGACAACCACCTCCAAGCAGTAGTGTCCCAGAGGACATGGGGCAGATTCAGGAAACACCTAGCTCTGAAGTAAAAGTGAAACACACTTGTGAAAATCACAAGAGAACTGAAAGTGAAGTCAGTGTGGATCTACCCACTGAAGATTCACACAATCAGGTTCCAAATCCTAAACTAATCAAACCACCAATTTAGAGTCAGAACAAGGGTCAGGAAGAAATCCCAGATTTGGGACATGCCTAAAAAAAATGTATCACCCACTATCACCCTAGAAATAAGAACTATCATAATGTGCCATAACTTGAATGGTTAATGCCATGTATTGTGGAAACAGTAGTTAAGGGGTTAAAGCTTGTACAGAGCGGGAACTTTGCCAAAAGCAGGAACAAAAATTTGCATAGAACAAGCTTCACCAACAATCACATGGTCCTGGAGATTAACATTCCCAAAGTAATATAAACTGGTGCGAGAGAAACGACAACCCCATTTGACCACATGTAACCAAAAGAAATGCAATTTTTAATGGCACTTCATCCAAAGAAAGAATGATAAAAAAAAACATAGGCTGGAAGTCTAAGGAGTAAATGAAATGAATGTGTAAAGTGGTGTGGCCCTAAACTTTCTTACTGTTTCTTGTTCCCTCTTTCCAAACCCAAAAAACAGATAAAAATGAAATCAGAGGAATTTCATTTTTTTTCCCTTTTGGGGGAGGTGTCACGCATATTGGAAGTGTGATGATACAACATTCACGGACCAACTCTGAAGAGTTCTGAAAAAACAGACTTTGACTTTAAAAAATGAACCTTTATTTTTAAAAGTGAAACAAAAACAAGAAATGCTGGAATCACTCAGCAGGTCTGGCAGCATCTGTGGAAAGAGAAGCAGAGTTAACGTTTCGGGTCAGTGACCCTTCTTCAGAACTGACAAATATTAGAAAAGTCACAGATTATAAGCAAGTGAGGTGGGGGTGGGGCAAGAGATAACAAAGGAGAAGGTGCAGATTGGACCAGGCCACATAGCTGACCAAAAGGTCACGGAGCAAAGGCAAACAATATGTTAATAGTGTGTTGAAAGACAAAGCATTAGTACAGATTAGGTGTGAATACACTGAATATTGAACAGCAGCAAGTGCAAACCTGAAAAAAAACCTGAAAAAAAGTGGGTAAGCAAACTGAACAAACTAAGATAAAATGAAATAAATGCAAAAAAAGATTGTAAAAAATGTAAAAATGAATGTAAAAAAAAGGAAGAAAAAATAACTAAAAATGAAAGTAAAACGGGGGGCTGTCATGCTCTGAAATTATTGAACTCAATGTTCAGTCCGGCAGGCTGTAGTGTGCCTAATCGGTAGATGAGATGCTGTTCCTCGAGCTTGCGTTGATGTTCACTGGAACACTGCAGCAATCCCAGGACAGAGATGTGAGCATGAGAGCAGGGGGGAGTGTTGAAATGGCAAGCAACCAGAAGCTCAGGGTCCTGAGCCTTGCGGACTGAGCGGAGATGTTCCGCAAAGCGGTCACCCAGTCTGCGCTTGGTCTCCCCAATGTAGAGACCACACTGTGAGCAGCGAATACAGTATACTACATTGAAAGAAGTACAAGTAAATCGCTGCTTCACCTGAAAGGAGTGTTTGGGGCCTGGGATAGTGAGGAGAGAGAGGAGGTAAATGGGCAGGTATTACACCTCCTGCGATTGCAGGGGAAGGTGCCCTGGGACGGGGACGAGGTGGTGGGGGTAATGAAGGAGTGGACCAGGGTGTCGCGGAGGGAACGATCCCTTCGGAAAGCTGACAGGGGAAGGGAGGGGAAGATGCGACTGGTAGTGGCATCACGCTGGAGGTGGCGAAAATGGCAGAGGATGATCCTTTGGATATGGAGGCTGGTGGGATGAAAAGTGAGGACAAGGGGAACCCTGTCACGGTTCTGGGAGGGAGGGGAAGGGGTGAGGGTAGAGGTGCGGGGAATGGGTCGGACACGGTTGAGGGCCCTGTCAACCACAGTGGGGGGGGAATCCTCGGTTGAGAAAAAAGGAGGTCATATCAGAAGCACCGTCATGGAAGGTAGCATCATCAGAGCAGATGCGTCGGAGACGGAGAAACTGGGAGAATGGAATGGAGTCCTTACAGGAGGTAGCGTGTGAAGAAGTGTAGTCGAGGTAGCTGTGGGAGTCGGTGGGCTTATAATGGATATTGGTAGACAACCTATCCCCAGAGATGGAGACAGAGAAGTCGAGGAAGGGAAGGGAAGTGTCAGAGATGGACCATGTAAAGGTGAGAGAAGGGTGGAAATTGGAAGCAAAGTTGATAAAGTTTTCTAGTTCGGGGTGGGAGCAGGAAACAGCACCGATACAGTATTTTGCTTTTATTTTTTTTTAAAGTGAATATTGGTCCAAAATGGCCACCAAAGAAAAAGGGAATTAGCCTTTTGTGTATTCAAACAATCTGACAAAGAAAAGGACAAATCTTCAAAGCCAAAAGGTGTTAATGGAACCCTCTTATACCTATCCTAAAAACATTCCAGAATTGAATGTCTTTTTCTAACACAAAGGAGGTGTAAATTAGCCACGTCCTGTGTGATCACCGTGGGGAAGAAACCAGAGTGTATCCTAACAGAAGGTGAGAGGTGACACAGTTTTACCTTAAAACAAAGTCACAGAATCATATAAAGTTTAAAGGCATAGCGAGAGGCCACTTGGCCTATCGTGTCTGTGCTAGCTGAAAAACGATCCACCCATTCTAATCCCACCTTCCAGCATTTGGTCCATAGCCCTGCAGATTACAACACTTGAGCTGCATATCCAGACTCCTTTTGCATGAGGTGAGGGTCTCTGCCTCAACTACCCTTTCAGGCAGTGAGTTCCAGACCCCCACCACCCTCTGAACAAAAAAGCTTTTCCTCATCTCCCTTCTAATTTTTCTACCACTTTAAATCTATCCCCCCCAGTCACTGACCTCTCTGCTAAGGTAAATAGGCCCTTCACCTTCACTCTATCCAGGCCCCTCAAAAATTTCTACATTTCAATCAGATCTTCCTTCAGCCTTCTCTGTTCCAAGGAGAACAACCTCCACCTATCCAATCTTTCCTCTTAGCTGCATTTTTCCAGTCCTGGCAACATCTTTGTAAATCTCCTCTGCACCCTCTCTAGTACAATTACATCCTTTCTGCAATGAGGTGGCCAGAACTGCAGACAGTACTCAAGTTGTGGCCTAACCAATGAGTTATACAGTTGCAGCATAACCTCCATGCTCTTATATTCGATACCTTGATTAATAAAGGAAAGGATTCCATTTGCCTTCTTAATCACCTTATCGACCTGTCCTGCTACCTTCAGGGATCTGTGGACATTCACTCCAAGGTCTCTTACTTCCTCTACACCTCTCAGTATTTTTCCATTAATCATGAATTCCTTTGCCTTGTTTGACCTCCCCAAATGCATCACCTCACACTCCTCCAGGCTGAATTCCATTTGCCACTTTTCTGCCCATCTAACCAGCCCATCAATATCTTCCCGCAGCCTACAGCTATCCTCCTCGCTATCTACCACACGGCCAATCTTTTTCATCTGCAACTTCTTAACCATGCCCCTTACATTTACGTATTTACGCCCAAATCATTAACATATACCACAAAAAGCAGGGGATCCAGTACTGAGCCCTGTTGAACGCCACTGGAAACAGACAGAGAGAGGCAGAGACAGAGAGAGGCAGAGAAAGAGAAAAAGAGACAGAGACAGCAGGTGAAGCTATTTATAACAGCTGGCATTCCAGAAAGCCAGAAATCACATGTCCTGCTGAAAAAATCCAACATCTAAATTATACAGCTTGGAGCTGGAAGTGACCCACCATCTTCAACAGAACCTTCAATCAACAAAGAAATCTACAATCGTATCAAGCCTGCAACCATCTAGAACTTGAGTCTCAAGAGAATTCAACAGGTTTATCATAACCCTTCTCCCCCCTCCCCCCCCCAAAACTAAAAAAGAATACCTTCCTCTTTCCCTTTTCTATCTGTTTCTTGTGTGTGTGCGCGTGTGAATGATTGGATGCGGTTGCGACAATTTTGGGATAAGGTGTATTGACCAAAAAACAATGGACTTTCTGTTTTTAAAACCTACAAGAAAACCTGTTGCTGTCTTTTTATTTGAAAGATAAAACACCAAGGGCTAAACTCTTTAATACAAATACACTTGCTGCAGTCAGGTGGGGAATTGAACAGTGAGAACCTCCCAAGTCACACTACATGGCCCTAACAGATCCCATGGGACTATTCAGACAGCAGGAGTTCTCTGGGTGTCCTGGTCAATATTTATCCCTCAACCAACAGATTATATGGTCATTGTTAAATTTCTACTTGTTGGATCTTGCTGTGCGCAAACGGCTGCTACAACAGTGATTACACTTAAAAGTATTTCAATGGCTGCAAAATAGTTTTAGACCTATTGAGGCTGTATAAATGCAAGATCATTATTGATAAAATTCAAATACTTAAAGTAAATTGCTTCAGGAACTATTAAATGAATGTAACACAAAGAATTGATCATTTTATCTGCATTATGTATAGAAATGTTGATCCATAAGAACAGTTAAAACAAACATTTCTGACCAACAAAATTTTCCAGTTAACCTAATATTGGTAGTAGTTCAGTTCCATTCACAGGTCCTCAGATACTGAAGCAGACCGTGTCCACGTGCAGCAAAACCTGGACAACACAGTCAGGCTTAGGCTGATAAGTGGCAAGTTAATTCACATCACACAAGTGCCATCTCCAACAAGAGAAGATCTAAGCATCTCCCCTTGACATTCAATAGCATTATCATCACTAAATCCCCCAACATTAACATCCTGGAGATCACCATTGACCAAAAACTTAACTGGATCAGCCACATAAATACCGTGGCCACAAGAGCAGATCAAAGGCCAAGTATTGTGTGGTGAGTGACTCCCCTCCTAGCTAAACTTTTTGCCAATCTTTTTTTGCAGTGCACAGGTGATTTATTTAAGTGCGTGGCCCTTTTAAATTTTTTTGCATGGTAACTTAAAGGGGTTGACTTGTGTGCAGACTGCACGGGGACTTTCAGGTTTTCAGCACAGCCGTGCAGCTTAGTGGGAACATTGCTCCTGATTCCCCAAAGCCTTTCCACCATCATCTATTACTACTTATTTATATCACACTTTTAATATAATAAAACGTCTCAAGGCACTTCACAGCAGCGTTATAAATCAAAATTTGTCACCAAGCCACATAAGTCGACATTGTAGCAGAAGACCAAATGTTTGGTTAAAGAGGTATGTTTTAAGGAGCATCGCAAAAGGAAGAAACAGAGAAGAGGTTTAGGGAAGTAATTCCAGAGCTTAGGGCCTTGGCAGTTGAAGGCACCAAATGGTGGAACGATTAAAATTGGGGATGGTCAAGTGCCAGAATTGGAAGAACGCTGATATCTCGGAAGGTCATGGGGCTGGAGGAGATTGCAGAGATAGGGAGGGGCGAGACGATGGAGGGATTTGAAAACAAAGATGAGAATGTTGACAATATGGGTCAGTGAGCACAGGGGTGACAGATGAATGAGACTTGGTGCAAGTAAGGACACGTACAGCAGTGTTTTGGATGACCTCAAGTTTAGGGAGGGTAAAATGTGGGAGGCTAACTAAGACTACATCGGAATAGTCAATTCTAGACATAAAGGCACGAATGAGGGATTCAGCAGATGAGTTGAGGCGGGATGGAGTCGGGCAATGTGAAAGAGATGGAAATAAGCGGTCTTGGTGATGACGTGGATATCATAGAGTCATACAGCACAGAAACGATGGGCCCTTCGGCCCATCGTTTCTGTGCCGGCCATCCAGCACCCAACTACTCTAATCCCATATTACTACACTTGGCCCGTAGCCTTGTATGCTATGGCATTTCAAGTGCTCATCTAAATACTTCTTAAATGTTGTGTGGGTGCCTGCCTCCACCACCTCTTCAGGCAGTGCGTTCCAGATTCTAACCACCCTCTGGGTGAAAATGTTTTGCCTCAAATCCCCTCTAAACCTCCTACCCCTTACCCTAAATCTATGCCCCCTGGTTCTTGACCCCTCCGCTAAGGGAAAAAGTTTCTTCGTATCTAACCTATCAATGCCCCTCATAATCATGTCCCCCCTCAGCCTTCTCTGCTCCAAAGAAAACAACCCTAGCCTTTTCAGTCTCTCTTCATAGCTGAAACGCTCCAGCCCAGGCAGCATCCTGGTGAATCTCCTCTGCACCCTTTCTAGTACAATCACATCCTTTCTATAGTGTGGTCAGAAGCTCACAACGGGGTCAAAATGTTATGCCAAGGTTGCTGACACTGCGGTTCAGCCTCAGACAGTTACCAGGGAGAGGGATAGAGAGTTGGTGACAAGGGAATGGAGTTTGTAACAGGGACCACAAAGACAATGGCTTCTGTCTTCCCAATATTTAATTGGAGGAATTTTTTGCTGATCAAGTACTAGATGTCATGCAATCAGATAATTTAAAGATAACAGAAGAGTTAAGTCACAAGACAGAGGAGTGTGATGGAATACTCTCCACTTGTCTGGATGAGTGCAGTTCCAATAACACTCAAGAAGCTCGACACCATTCAGGACAAAGCAACCCATTTGACTGGTATCCCATTCAACACCATTACAATTCACTCCCTCCACCACTAGTGCACCATGACTGCAGTGTGCATCACAGCAACTTGTCAAGGGTTCTACCACAGGACCTCACAAACCCACAACCTCTACCACCTGGAAACACAGACGCATGGAACACCACCACCTGCAAGTCCCCCTCCAAGTTACAAACCACCCTGACTTGGAAAGATATTGCTGTTCCTTCACCATCACTGGGTTAAAATCCTGGATCTCCCTCCCTAACAGCACTATAGGAGTACTTGCACCACATGGACTCCAGCAGTTTAAGGAGGCAGCTCACTACCACCTTTGCAAGGACAATTAGGATGGATAATAAATGTTTGCCTTGCCAGTGATACCCACATCCCATGAATGAATAAAAAATTTGTTCTAGAGACCATAATATGGGAATAGATTAATAGGCACGTAGAGGGATGGGTTAATTCGGGACAGTCACTAGAGACGTTTAAACGGAAAGTGATGCATATTCCATAGTCTGTGTAAATTACATATTGAAAGTAAGTCAGTGTGTCATTCCCTTGCTGATGCAGGTGTTGAATATCTGGTGCGTCAGTATCTATTTAAATTACTGCTATAGCCCTTTACAGGCAATATTTCATCATTTTGATAATAGAGCAAGGCAGAGTTCAGATCTGCAGATGCAGCAATAGATATGCCACAAGGTGAGGAAACAACAGAACATTGTGTTCAACTGTAAAGTCACTAGAAACTTGAATGTTGGAACTCTGACTGTATTTTTAAGCGTAAACACGCAGTCTTACGTTGTTAGGGCAATGAAACATACCATTCTGGTCTTTAGAACAATGGAGGCTTGTGTTACTTTAATAGTTTACAAGACAAGGCGACGCAGAGTTACAGGAATCTCTTCCTCCATCGCCGCCCCTCCCCCTCCCCTCCCCTCACCCCCAAACACTAAGAAGAAATCTCTAAGAAAACAGTGATGGATTGAAGGGAGATGAGGCGGGGGGAGATTGGTGAAGAAAGTACCTGCAATCTCAGACCTCCTCCTTAGTATTACCCAATATTTAATTATCCAATACATCAGTTAAGTTTCATAAAGCTAACAGCAGAGTAAAATTGCCATTATATTTGCATAAAATTCATTTATGTGCAATTTTAATACTGTTGTTAATCCATTTAAGTTAAACACAATACAAGTTCGGTAGGACAAAATCTAATTTAATAGTATGATTTGATGTTGTTCCACAGGTTAAATATAGTATGAGAATTTAGTACTGAAAATCTAGTGACAGCACCAATTATTCTACAGTACAATTTTTGAACTATTGTGTTCATTTTCAACTAAATCTTAGTGTAACATCAAAATGATTTGCTTGAACTGTATTTTTCATTTACTATAAAGTACCCTAAACATTGCTCAGCTTGTATGGACTGCATGTAAAGTGAGCCAATCAGAAGTTCCAGGCTCCTAAACTACGCTAAGGTAAAAACAGAAAATGCTGGAAATAAGGAACAGATTACTCAACATCTGCAAAGGTTAGCATTTCAGGCTTGTACCCTTCATCAAAACTCATGAAAGATATGCCGTGTTAATCTATCTTTTATCTTGACAGATGCTAACTTCCAGCGTATTTGTTTTTCATCAAATGCAGTTTGCCTTTGTCCTGTTCAGTTAGGGGCTCTCAGCAGGGGTGGCAATCAGGCTACATTTTGTCTCCGCATTCTGGGCTGGCAACAAAGAAAATCATCTGGAGTTGTCACTTCTGATTGCTATCCTGCTGTAAAAGTGCACGAGTGCAGACCTTGGTGAAGCCAGATTTGGGCTCAGTTGTGATGGCACCCACATTCAAACAGCCTACTAAGCAGTCACTGCCTGAACTCACTCATCTTGAACGCTCACTTAGATATGATACAAACAGGCAGTTAATGACTGCTGGGGTACAATTGCACAATGTGTTAGCACCTTTTGAATAGAAGGGGAATTTGTAAAGAAACTGTAAACCATTATCTAGTGCTGTAGGAAAAACATGTTTATTTGGTATTGACATTTCTTTCTTGGTGATTGTATATATCTCTTCTCTTTTCTAATTTCCCCAAATCAGAGCATTTGCACCCAAGAGACTCCTCACCACAATAAACTGGTCGCTAATCAGCATCCCCTCTTAAAATGCTGCTGAAATAGTCAACTTTGTGGTGTGAAATGCCATGGATGTGACATTTGAGGGTTTCAACATGTTGCCCCAAGTTAAGCCACATAATCACAGATCAGTGATCATGAAGGAAAGTAATCCAGCTTGAAACAATTAGCCAAACAGATACTGATGGAACATGCTTCAACTTCACAGTAATTCCAGTTAGTTTTATTTAAATCCCATTCAACGAGGATTAGTTTGAAACTTCACAAGAAACTTCACAAGGCTCAGTTAGGGTGCTTGAGAGTTACAAGCTAGCCAGGAAGGATCTAAAGGGAGAGCTAAGAAGAGCAAGGAGAGGACACGAGAAGTCATTGGCGGATAGAACATAGAACATAGAACAGTACAGACCCTTCGGCCATAGGATCAGGGAAAACCCTAAGGCTTTCTATAGGTATATCAGGAATAAAAGAATGACTAGAGTTAGATTAGGGCCAATCAAGGATAGTAGTGGGAAGTTGTGTGTGGAATCAGAGGAGATAGGGGAAGTGTTAAATGAATATTTTGCGTCAGTATTTACAGTAGAGAAAGAAAATGTTGTCGAGGAGAATACTGAGATTCAGGCTACTAGGCTAGATGGGATTGAGGTTCACAAGGAGGAGGTGTTATCAATTTTGGAAAGTGTGAAAATAGATAAGTCCCCTGGGCCAGATGGGATTTATCCTAGGATTCTCTGGGAAGATAGGGAGGAGATTGCAGAGCCTTTGTCCTTGATCTTTATGTCGTCATTGTCGACAGGAATAGTGCCGGAAGACTGGAGGATAGCAAATGTTGTCCCCTTGTTCAAGAAGGGGAGTAGAGACATCCCTGGTAATTATAGACCTGTGAGCCTTACTTCGGTTGTGGGTAAAATGTTGGAAAAGGTTATAAGAGACAGGATTTATAATCATCTTGAAAAGAATAAGTTAATTAGCGATAGTCAGCACGGTTTTGTGACGGGTAGGTCGTGCCTCACAAACCTTATTGAGTTTTTCGAGAAGGTGACCAAACAGGTGGATGAGGGTAAAGCAGTGGATGTGGTGTATATGGATTTCAGTAAGGCGTTTGATAAGGTTCCCCACGGTAGGCTATTGCAGAAAATACGGAAGTATGGGGTTGAAGGTGATTTAGAGCTTTGGATCAGAAATTGGCTAGCTGAAAGATTAGATTAGATTAAGATTAGAGGTACAGCACTGAAACAGGCCCTTCGGCCCACCGAGTCGGTGCCGACCATCAACCACCCATTTTTATACTAATCCTACACTATCCCATATTCCTACCAAACATCCCCACCTGTCCCTATATTTCCCTACCACCTACCTATACTAGTGACAATTTATAATGGCCAATTTACCTAACAACCTGCAAGTCTTTTGGCTTGTGGGAGGAAACTGGAGCACCCGGAGAAAACCCATGCAGACACAGGGAGAACTTGCAAACTCCACACAGGCAGTACCCAGAATCGAACCCAGGTCCCTGGAGCTGTGAGGCTGCGGTGCTAACCACTGCGCCACTGTGCAGACAGAGGGTGGTGGTTGATGGCAAATGTTCATACTGGAGTTTAGTTACTAGTGGTGTACCGCAAGGATCTGTTTTGGGGCCACTGCTGTTTGTCATTTTTATAAATGACCTGGAAGAGGGTGTAGAAGGGTGGGTTAGTAAATCTGCGGATGACACTAAGGTCGGTGGAGTTGTGGATAGTGCCGAAGGATGTTGTAGGGTACAGAGGGACATAGATAGGCTGCAGAGCTGGGCTGAGAGATGGCAAATGGAGTTTAATGCGGAAAAGTGCGAGGTGATTCACTTTGGAAGGAGTAACAGGAATGCAGAGTACTGGGCTAATGGGAAGATTCTTGGTAGTGTAGATGAACAGAGAGATCTTGGTGTCCAGGTGCATAAATCCCAGAAGGTTGCTACCCAGGTTAATAGGGCTGTTAAGAAGGCATATGGTGTGTTAGTAGGGGGATCGAGTTTCGGAGCCACGAGGTCATGCTGCAGCTGTACAAAACTCTGATGAGAGCGCACCTGGAGTATTGCGTGCAGTTCTGGTCACCGCATTATAGGAAGGATGTGGAAGCTTTGGAAAGGGTGCAGAGGAGATTTACTAGGATGTTGCCTGGTATGGAGGGAAGGTCTTACGAGGAAAGGCTGAGGGACTTGAGGTTGTTTTCGTTGGAGAGAAGGAGGAGGAGAGGTGACTTAATAGAGACATATAAGATAATCAGAGGGTTAGATAGGGTGGATAGTGAGAGTCTTTTTCCTCGGATGGTGATGGCAAACACGAGGGGACATAGCTTTAAGTTGAGGGGTGATAGATATAGGACAGATGTCAGAGGTAGTTTCTTTACTCAGAGAGTAGTAGGGGCGTGGAACGCCCTGCCTGCAACAGTAGTAGACTCGCCAACTTTAAGGGCATTTAAGTGGTCCTTGGATAGACATATGGATGAAAATGGAATACTGTAGGTCAGATGGTTTCACAGGTCGGCGCAACATCGAGGGCCGAAGGGCCTGTACTGCGCTGTAATGATCTTAAAAAAAAAGCAAATTGCTGCAGGTTGTTCGCAATCTGCAACAAAGGAGAGTTTTAAATTTTTCAACAAGTTGAGCAGATATAGAATCACTGCAATCTGCACTTAACCTCAATGAATGCTTCACAACAGCTTCTTGCTTCTCACAGCATCTGTTCCACTTATTAAGACCTAGTGGGCTGGATTTTAAGCGCCCACCGCCAATATCAGCCACTGGTGGAAAGAATGGCAGCCCGCATGCATCGGCTCATTTAAATAACTCAGTCGGCCCACACCAGCTACCCGACCCCCCACCCAAAATCACGTGGAAGGGGCAGGCTCTCTGACGCCGGCAATGGCATCAGCAGCCTGTGCGCAGGCACTGGCGCCATTTTTAAAAGGGCAGCCCACCCTGCTGGTTAATTTAAATTTTTAAAGAGATATCCCCCCAACAACTTACCGAATGAAATTCTAATGCCTTTCTCCCACCCCCTAATAATAAAATTAAGTATCTACCCTTCCCCCCAAAACACTTGCCTTACAAATATGATCTTCCCCCCTTCACCGCCACCCCCCCCCCCCCCGCAGACTGCACAAAGTTCACAGTTCACCCCTTCCCACCATCTCCTACACTAATGAGGATAAGTTGACCCCCCCGCTCCCCACCCACCCCCCCCACACCCGTAATAAATATCTTATGTTCCCACCAGTGTCGCGCCTGCTTTCCCCACTCTGAAGATCGCGGCAGGCCCATAAGATGGCAGGTAAGTGTATTTTATTGTATTTATTAACATATTAAACACAGATCCTGTTGCCTTGCAGGACTGGGTCAGGCACTCCTGGCATCGGGGTCCGTGGCAGGCCTCTGCCGGAACGATCTTCCACCACCTCCCCGCCATGAAGCCTGACACCAGCGGCCCTGTAAAATCCAGCCCAATGAGTTGCCACGACAACGTCTTTGTTCCTTGTTAAAGACCATGGGTAAGTGGCATCCCTACAAACTTTCTACCTACATGAAGCGCACAGAGTGACATCATTTATACTTATTTTCATGACAGAATGTACAACCACACCACAACTTAATAGCAGCAAATCTCCCTACAAATTTAACATGGGAACTTGAATCAACATGGTTTACAATTTCCCATTTCTAATGAAAAGGCAATTAGTGAGAAAAATGCACACATGAAAGGTTGGAAGTGCTGGTTAACTTATCGACATGTCTATGCTACATGTGAACTTGCCTACGACCCTTGCTTCTAGTATACAAAGGGAAATTTAATTTGTCAACAACACCCTCAGTGTGGGTTAACCAAAAGATTTGTTCTTGTCTGGGGAGGGGAGGCAACCTATCAAACAGACTGTGGTGGTTAACTTTCTTACCTGAAGAACCTGTCGTTCTAATTGAGAATTTCCTTTGCAGAGCTCCATGATCTGTCGCAGCAGGAGCTTGGTGCTTTCAGTTTTCCCAGCGCCACTTTCCCCACTGTTAGTTTAAATGAAATAATAATATGTATGCATAATCTCAAACATGTTTACCTAGCCAGTATTAGGATTCCAGGGAAAAGTTTGAATAAGCAGCAATATTTACAGAAACATATATGAAACTTCAGTGTGTTGCTGGATGGGTGAATTAATGGAATTCCTTTGTGAACAGCACAAACACAAAATCATGGAAACCATTTCACTGTTTCTATGCTTTATTTCTTGATGAACTGTCATTCTAATGTACAAATCCTTAATAGATTTGCACACAGTGGAAGTTGATCAGCAACACAAAATTGTCAGATTACTCAATTTTTCAAATCAAAACAAAAAATAATTAAAAATAAAGTCTGAGAGGGGAGGCAAGGGGATATGGCACTATTTATCTCTATAAATGTCATTGTTAATGTTTCCTCAAAACCACCAAACTTATCATTTTGAAATAATCCCATTAGTGCCCATGACAAGAAGCCAGCATTTCCTTGCCTGGCATGGCAAAAGTCTTCAAAATGTCTCACCCAGATGTCGCAGAGCTAAAGCACCAACCCACACAAGGCACAATACCGTAAAATTTCATCTAGAAAAGGATAATTACTGCCACTGGTTGTGCAACAATATCTACTCTCTGGCATTCAATACCGTCATAAGCCACCCATTCATCAACAATGGAAATGTTCCAGTATTTCTGCCTTAACCAAGGTCAAAATAATATCTTGTTACCCCATCCATCTAACTCAAAACTCAAAGAATCCTAATCATATAGATGAAATGTTGGAAAATCGCCTTCTACTAGAAAAAAGGTAAATGCTTCTAAATTTCAGGCTCCAGGACAATGACTGGCTTTCTTTCTCTTAAAAGGTTAAAAATGTGTGACATCTGGTGTAGGACATATGGACAAGGCCAAATGCACCTAGACAACGTGCTTTTATAATACAGTTCTACAATTTCATCTATATATTCTTACCTGATGACTATACATTGGTTCTTGGGGCCAGTGGCTAAGCGTCCCAACATTGATCGATATGCACGATCAGCCACTGCAAAAATATGAGGTGGCAGGCTGTTTTTTGAACAGCTTTTGTATTTTTCAGCTTCCTGACAAACAGAAATACAGAAGTAGTTAAAATAGCATATTGTTGCATTTCATGAAAATGCTTTAATATAATTGGGTGCCATTTTAGATGACTAGGTCTCAGCTTCATGAAGTCCAATCACCTAGTACAGGAAATAAATCACATAACAAATCAAAAAGGAGTTCTCACTGGCAGATAAAAGACTTATCACCTATACCAATGAAAGAATACCTGGAAGTCACCCATGATGTGACGCAAGTATATGAAAAGTAGAAAGCGCAGTTTATTTCACTTATAATATAAAAACAAGAAATGCTGGAACCACTCAGCAGGTCTTCAGAAGAAGGGTCACTGACCCGAAACGTTAACTCTGCTTCTCTTTTCACAGATGCTGCCAGACCTACTGAGTGCTTCCAGCATTTCTTGTTTTTATTTCAGAATTCCAGCATCCGCAGTATTTTGCTTTTATTTTAGTGTTTATTTCACTTGTCTGATATCTTCATTGAAGCTCTCTAGCATTATTCAAACTACTTTCAAAACCATCACGTACTGCATTATTTCTGACCTACCCTGCTTAAAGTCCAATATATTGTCATCAGCCAAGTGTGTGCTTACCTCTCTCACCACAGCCCTGTTGCAGCCTTCTAATCCAGTGTCTGACCCATCCATAGCACCAACATCCTGCACAACTGTGACCATACTTGCTGCTGTTCCTCAACACCTCTTTCTCCCCTGCAAAATACTACAACTATACAGTTTTCTTGCAACACCTCTCCTGAATGGTCTATTTCCACAGCATTATCTCTCCTGGTTCTATTCATCTTTCCCATTGATGTTATCAGTTTTTTTTTTAAATCAGCTGTCTATCATGATCCCACTCTAATCAAACTTTACATGCTACTCCTCAGCAATATCATCCACACAAGATTAGTGACAACATAAAATTCTACTACTCTGCTAGAGACTCCAATGCTGTTGGCACCCGTCTGGCATCAAGACCTGAATGTGCCAAAGTGAGACCATCTCTTTTGGCCAACACCTACATGTCTTCAACACCAAGTATAAATTCATCCAACCCATTCATCGTGGGCTCATCGCCTTCATCCTGTGTAAACTTCTGCTAATCCAGAAACCAGTAGCCTAATTTCCCACGTCATAATCTTGTATATCAAGTTTCTGTGCCAGAAACAAAAAAAAACTTACTGCAGGGATCAGTATCTTCATTCTAAAATTCCTTAAAAAGCTCACTCCACCCTTACTGATAGATCTATTCAAGGCGAGTGCCTGTATACTTCTCTTCATTTGCCAGATTCTGGATTACTCCTTGTTCTCCTTCCTCACACTCCACCAATCACTGTGCCTGCCATCTATAATTCTCTCACAAAGGTATTTTGCCTGGCTACCTTTCAGACGCTCTTCAAAACCAAGCTCTTTATCATGCCTAAACAAATAAAAATAAATTAACCTTTTTAAGAATAGAGTCCTGCTTTTATTATGGTTACACTGAAAGATTGTGTCATTTCAGCCACGTGGCACAGCTCAGGCAATCTTGCAGCACTGTAAAGTTAATCAATTCAGTAGTTTTCATGCACTCCAGTTGAATTTTCACATGTCACTACATGAACATCAAGTTTGGTGCAGCACAAGTTCCTGCTGTCTTACACAAATTCCATTCAAGTTTAAGAATTGTCTTTTGGGATGCATCCAATGGTTTGGAAGGAATAACAATTTTTTTCCCATCATGTAAAAATTCACAGTTTAAAAATGTACTTTGTGGCATGGTGTGAAAGCTTTTATAAACTATAGTCATGTTTTTATTTCATTTTACATAGAAATTGAGACAATACTATTGATATGAATATTAATTAGCACAATTTATTTAAGTTTAAAAGCATTAGCTTAATACACTGGCAATTAAAATTTAATATTTTTATTTGTAAAATTAGTACCTACCGACTTTTCATATAACGGCAAATACTTGAAAGGATTGATGGCTACTAGAATGTCTCCAATGTAAGTCTGTAAAAAAAAAATTACACCCAGTTGAAGAACACACATTTCTAAAGATACTCTCAGAACTCTCTCCACTTTTTTTAAAAACTCGTTCTCGAGACCTGTGTGTCGCTGGCAAGCCCAGCATTTATTCCCCATCCCTAATTGCCCTCGAGAAGGTAGTGGTGAGCCACCTTCTTGAACCATTGCATTCCATGTAGTGTAGATACACCCACAGTGCTGTTAGAAAGAGTGTTCCAGGATTTTGATCCAGTGACAGTGAAGGAACAGCGATATAGTTCCAAGTCAGGATGGTGTGTGGCTTGGAGAGGAATTTGCAAATGGTGGTATTCCCATGCGTCTGCTGTCCTGTTCTCCAGGTGGTAGAGGTCACAGGTTTGGAAGGTGCTGTCGAAGAAGACATGGTGAGTTGCTGCAGTGCATCTTGTAGATGGCACACACTGCTGCCACTGTGTGCCAGTGGTGGAGCGAGTGAACGTTTAAGGTGGTGGATGGGAAGCCAATCAATCAATCAGACTGCTTTGTCTTGGATGGTTTTGAGCTGCTTGAGCATTAACGTTGCATCCATCCTAGCAAGTGGAGAGTATTCCATCACACTCCTGAATTTATGCCTTGTAGGTGGTGGACAGCCACAGAATTCCCAGCCTCCAGACCTGCGCTTGTAGCCACAGTATTTATATGGCTGGTCCAGTTAAGTTTCTGGTCAACGGGTAACCTCCAAGATGTTGATGATGGGGAATTCAGCCATGATAAGAAGAACATAAGAACTAGGAGCAGGAGTAGGCAATTCAGCCCCTCGAGCCTGCTCTGCCATTCAATACGATCATGGCTGATCTCATCTCAGCTTCAACTCCACTTTCCTGCCCGTTCTCCATAACACTTCAAAGCATTACTAATTAAAAATCTGTCTATTTCCTCCTTACATTTACTCAATGTCCTGGCATTCACCGCATTCTGGGGTAGGGAATTCCACAGACTCATGACCCTTTGAGAGAATTAATTTCTCCTCATCTCTGTTATACATCTGCTACCCCTTATCCTAAAACTATGACCTCTCGTTCTAGAATGCCCCACCAGTGGAAACACTCTCTCTACGTCTACTTTGTTAATCCCCTTAATCATCTTATATACCTCAATTAGATTTCCTCTCATTCTTCTAAACTCTCAAGAGTAAAGGCCTAAACAGCTTAATCTCTCTTCGTAAGACAAACCCCTCATCTCTGGAATCAATCTAGTGAACCTCCTCTGAACTGCCTTCGATGCAACTACATCCCTCCTCAAGTAAGGGGACCAAAACTGTATGCAATACTCCAGCTGCGGTCTCACTAATGCCTTGTACAGTTGCAGCAACACTTACCTACTTTTATGCTCTATTCCTTTAGCAATAAATGCCAATTCTATTTGCCTTCCTTATTACCTGCTGCACCTGAATACTAGTTTTCTGCAATTCATGCACGAGGACTCACAGATTCCTCTGCACCGAAGCACTCTGAAGTTTCTCTCCATTTAGATAATAATTTGCCTTTCTATTCTTCTGACCAAAATGGATAACCTCAAACTTATCCACGTTAAACTTCATCTGCCAAATTTTGGCCCAATCACCTAACCTATGCATATGTACATTTCTTATTTCTTTATTGCAACTTATTATCCCACCTATTTTAGCGTCATCTGCAATTTGACTATTGTAAATTGTATCCCTGCATCCAAGTCATTAGTATAGATTGTAAATAGTTGGGGCCCCGAGGACCAAACCCTATGGCACCCCACGAGTTACATCTTGCCAACCAGAAAAGGACCCATTTATCCCAACTCTCTGTTTTCTGTTGGTTAGCCAATCATCTATCCAAGCTAATAAATTGCCCCTAACCCTATGTGATCTTACCTTGTGTATTAACCTTTTGTGTGGCACCTTATCAAATGCCTTCTGGAAGTCCAGATACACTACATCTACAGGATCCCCATTATCCACTTTACCGGTTACATCTTTGAAGAACTCTAGCAAATTAGTCAAACACGATTTAGCCTTCATAAAATCATGCTGACTCTGATGGATTGTGTTTTGACTTTCTAAATGTCCTGTTATTACTTCCTTTCTAATGGATTTTAACAATTTCCCAATGACAGATGTTAAACTAACTGGTCTATAGTTTCCTACTTTCTGCCTCCCTCCTTTTTTGAATAAAGGGCATTATATTAGCATTTTTCCAATCCACTGGAACCTTTCCCACATCCAGGGAATTTTTGGAATATTATAACCAATGAATCCACTATCTCCGCTGCCACTTCCTTTAAAACCCTAGGATGTAGGCCATCAGGCCCTGGGGACCTGTCCTCCTTCAATTCCAATAGTTTGAGCAGTACTTTTTCCCTAGTGATGATGATTGTTCTAAGTTCCTCCCTTCCTATAACCTCTGCATTACTTTTTACTATTGGGATGGTACTAGTGTCCTCCACGTGAAAACTGAGGCAAAATACTGATATAGTGTCTCCACCATTTTTGTGTTCCCCACAATTAACTCCCCAGTCTCATCCTCCAAGGGACCAACATTCACTTTAGCTACTCCCTTCCCTTTTATATACTTATATAAGCTTTTGCTATCTGTTTTTATATTTTGCACTACTTTTCTTTCATAATTTACCTTTGCTCTTATTACTTTTTTAGTAACCCTTTGTTGATCTTTAAAAGTTTTCTAATCTTCCAGCGTGTCACTGGCCTTTGCAATATGGTATGCCTTAGTTTTTGTCTTTATGTTACCCTTAACTTCCTTGCTTAGCCATGGATGTTTTTTCCCCCTCTTACAATCTTTTTTCCTCTCTGGGAGGATTTGAATATTTCCTTAAACATCTGCCACTGCTCATCAACTGTCATACCTTTTAGTCTTCCTACCCAGTCCACTCGGGCCAAATATGTCCTCATGCCTATGTAATTACCTTTATTTAACTCCAGAACGCTAGCGTGGAATTCCAGTTTCTCATCCTCAAACTGAATTTGAAATTCTAGCATGCTATGATCACTCTTCCCTAGAGAATCCTTAACTATGAGATCATTAATTAATCCCACCTCATTACACAATACCAAATCTAGTATAGCTTGCTCCCTGGTTGGTTCCACAACATATTGCTCCACAAAACAATCTCTAATACATTCAATGAACTCGCCCTCAAGGCTCCCCTTGCCAATATGATTAATCCAGTCTATATGCATATTAAAATCCCCCATGATTATTTCCGCACCTTTCTTACAAGCCCCCAGTCTTTCCTGGTTTATACTGTGCCCCACTGCGGAACTACTGTTTAGAGACATATAAAGTCTTCCCACCAGGGTCTTCTTTCCCTTGCTATTTCTTATTTCTGCCCAGACTGATTCTACGTCTTGATTCCCAGTG
The DNA here is from genome assembly GCF_036365525.1 of Heterodontus francisci. NCBI lineage: Eukaryota > Metazoa > Chordata > Chondrichthyes > Heterodontiformes > Heterodontidae > Heterodontus > Heterodontus francisci. Next base: position 76,971,466 of record NC_090371.1, on the reverse strand, counting down.
CCTTTATCATTTCTCACTACAGCACTGATCTTTTCCTTTACTAAAAAAGCTACACCACCTCCTTTTTCTTCCTGCCTATCCTTCTGAAATACTGAGTACCCTCGGATATTCAATTCCCAAACCTGGTTTCCCTGCAAACACGTCTCCATAATCGCCACTAAATCATACCCATTCATCTCTATTTGCGCTGTTAACTCATTAATTTTATTCCGAATGCTTCATGCATTCAGATACAAAGCCTTTAAGTTTGTTCTATTATCAAATTTCCCTACTCTTGTTCGATTCCTTGGTGCAATACCAATGATAATGCCGTTGAATGTCAAGGGGAGATGGTTAAAGATTCTCCCCTGTTGGAGATGGTCATTGCCTGGCACTTGAGTGGTGCAATGTCACTTGTCGCTTATCAGCCCAAGCTGAATGTTGTCCAGATTTTGCTGCATGCGGGCATGGACTGCTTCAGTATCTGAGGAGTTGTAGGTGGTACTTAACATTGCGCAATCACCAGCAAACATCCCCACTTCTGATGTTATGTTAGAGGGAAGGTGATTGACGAAGCAGCTGAAGATGTTTGGGCCTAGGGCACTACCTGGAGGAACTCCTGTAGTGATATCCAGTGGCTGAGATGATTGGCATCCCAAAGCAAAACCATCTTCCTTTGTGCAAGGAATGACTCTACCCAGTAGAAGGTTTCCACACCCCCGATTCCCACCGACTTCAAATTTTGCCAGGGCTCCTTGATGCCACACTAGGAAAATGCTGCTTTGATGTCAAGGGCAGTCAGTCTCACCTCACCTCTGGAATTCAGCTCTTTTGTCCATCTTTGGACCAAAGTTGCAATGAGGTTGGAGCTGAGTAGCCCTGGCAGAACCCAAACGGAGTGTCACAGAGCAGGTTATTGCTAAACAAGTACCATTCGATAGCACTGTCGATGACATCTTCCATCACTATGCTGATGATTGTGATTAGACTGATGGATCGTTATTTGGCCGGATTTGATTTGTCCTGCTTTTTGTGGACAGGACATTCTTGGGCAAGTTTCCATATTGTTGGGTACGTGCCTGTACTGGAACAGCTTAGCTCGGGGCGTGGCTAGTTGTGCAGCACAAGTCTTCAGTACTATTGCAGGAATGTTGTCAGGGCCCATGGCCTTTGCTGCATCCAGTGCCTTCAGTGTTTCTTGATAGCACATGGAAAGAATCAAATTGTCTGAAGACTGGCATGATGCTGGGGGCCTCAGGAAGAGTCGAGATGGATCATCTGGCTGAAGGTAGTTGCAAATGCTTCAGACTCGTCTTTTCCATTGAGGTGCTGGGTATGATTTTGGACCCTTCTCTTCCTGTTAGTTGTTTAATTGCCCACCACCATTCATGACTAGATGTGGCAGGACTGCAGAACTCATATCTGATCCATTGATTGTGGGATCACTTAGCTCTGTCTATTGCATGCTGCTTCTGCCGTTTAGCATGTGCAAAGCCCTAGGCTTTAGCTTCACCAGGTTGACACCTCATTTTTAGATATGCCTGTTGCTGCTCTTGACATGCCCTCCTACACTCTTCATTGAACCAGGGTTGTTCCCCCAACTCGATGGTAATGGTAGAATTGGGGATATGCCAGGCCATGACGTTACAGATTGTGATTGAATACAATTCTGCTGCTGATGGCCCACAGCGCCTCATGGATGCCCAGTTTTGCAGTTGCTAGATCTGTTCTGAGTCTACCCCATTTAGCACAGTAGTTATGCCACGCATCACAATGGAGGGGGTCTTCTGTGTGATCATGAGACTTTGCCTCCACAAGGACTGTGCAGTGGTCACTCCTATCAATATGGTCATGGACAGATGCATCAACGACAGGTAGATTTGTGAGGACGAGGTCAAGTAGGTTTCTCCCATGTATTGGTTCTCTCACTACCTGGCGCAGGCTCAGTCTGGCAGATATGTCCTTCAGGACTTGGCCAGCTCTGTCAGTAATGGGGCTACCAAGCCACCCTTGGTGATGGACACTGAAGTCCACCACTCAGATTACATTCTGTGCCCTAGCTACTACAGTAAGTCTTCCAAGGGGTGTTCAACATGGAGGAGTACTGATTCATCAGCTGTAGGGCTGTAAGTGATAATCAGCAGGAGGTTTCCTTATCCATGTATTACTTAATGCCATGAGACATGGTGGAGTCCGGAGTCAATGTTGAGCACTCCGAGAGCCAGTTCCTCCAAACTGTATGCTTCTGTGCTGCCACCTCTGGTAAGTCTATCCTGCTGGTGAGACAGGACATACCCAGGAATGGTGATGGAAGAGTTTGAGGCATTGGCTGCAAGGCATGATTCATTGAGTATGACAATGTCAGGTTGTTGCTTGACTAGTCTGCGGGACAGTCCTCCCAATTTTGGCACAAGTCCTCGGATATTAGTGAGGAGGATTTTGCAGGGTTGACCAGATAGGGTGTACCTTTGTCATATCTGGTGCCTAGGTCGATGGCAGGTGGTCTATCCTGTTTTATTCTTATTTGACTTTTCTGCAGCAGTTTAATACAACTGAGTGGCTTGCTAGGCCATTTCAGAGGGCAGTTAAGAGTCAAACACATTGCTGTGGGTTGGAGTCACATGTAGGCCAGACCGGGTGAGGAAGGCAGATTTCCTCCCCTGAAGAGCATTAGTGAACCAGTTGGGTTTTTAGGACAATCCTGTAGTTTTATTAATAATGAGACTAGCTTTTTATTCCAGATTAATTTCCCCAGCTGCCATGGTGGGATTTGAACCCTCCTGACTCACCAAAACTTTGCCACAAGGCACAAACCAGATGTATGATGGAATACTCTCTACTTGCCTGGCAGCTGTAACAACTCTCAAGAGGCTCAGTACCATCCATGATAAATCAGGCTGCTTGACTGGCAGCCCATCCACCACCTTAAACATTCCCTCCCTCCACCACTAGTGCACCATGGCTCCAGGCAGCACTGCAGCAACTCTCCAAGTTTCAAACCCACAACTTTCACCACCTAGAAGGACAACAGCAGCAGATGCAAGGGAACACCATAAACTCTAAGTCGCCCTCCAAGTCAGACACCATTCAACTAGGATATAGAATCGGTGCTCTTTCATTGTTACTGGACAGGGAGACATTGGCATCGTGGTAATGTCACTGGACTAGTAATCCAGAGGCCCAGGCCAATGCCACAGGGACACAGGTTCAAATCCCACCACGGCAACTGGTGGAATTTACATTCAATTAATTATTAATTAATTTTAAAAATCTGGAATCGAAAGCAAGTGACCAGGAAACTATCATCGATTGTCGTAAAAACCCATCTGGTTTACTAATGTCCTTTAGGGAAGGAAATCTGGGGTCCTTACCAGGTCTGGACTACATGTGACTCCAGACCCACAGCAATGTGGTCGACTCTTAACTGCCCACTGAATTCAGTGGTCAAGGGCAACAAATGCAGTCCTTGCCAGCAACGTCCACATCTCATGATACAAATAATCAAAATCCTAGAACCCGCTACTTGAATCCACTATGGGAGTACTTTCACCACATGGACTACAGCGGTTCAAGAAGGTGGGTCACCACCAAGAAGCATCTTGCAAAAAGGCTAAAACTTCTATGCAAATAAAGTCATTTAGGAACAGCAGTAAAACAGAACTGACTGGCATTATGCTTGTGTATGTTTTGAGCAGGATTCCTGAAAATCCACCAGTGTGTGAATTAATAGGGCACAAATTACAACCAAGAAATGCTAAATACAGGTCATGTGGCCCAGTTAGTTTATCATTAAACTAACAGTGCAGAACATTGTCCCACAATGAGAAATCAAATAGATTTACAATAGGAGGTCAATTCTTGTTCCATGCAATGTTCACGTCCAATTTCACTGTACTTTGATCTTCCTTTTCAGAGGAAATTACATTGCCACCAATGAATTACTTCTGTGACTCACTGTCATAAACCCTGATCTATCCACACCTATTTTTAGGATTCCTTTATCCTGTTTAAACTTGGTCAGGTGTACGTTTTGCTTGCCTCCCAAATTTAAAGTAAGGCTAGCATCACATTACACTCAGTGGCTTCTTTTCTACGGAAAATACAATTTATCAATTTGTACCAATTTATAAATGGTAACCAATATGACAGCTCGAGCTTTGAGGTGGTTTAGATTAGTTTTATTTAAAACCTAAATTGCACATTGTGCAACAGTTTATAATCACTTAACAATCTATACTAGTAAAGCATACCATAATCAAAACCTCAAACTATACACTAGGCAAAATGCAAAGACAGTAACTGAGATCACAAAGCTCTTATAAATTCAAAATATGAACTTGTGCAAATAGTAAAATGTTTTTTCACATTTAAAGCTCGAGGGTGTCTCAATTATATATATAAAAAATCCATTTGGCATGAGCAAATTCAGTTTTTGTTGCAACACAGAACAGAATAAAAAACAAAAGGTAATGCCGGGGGGTGGTGTTTAGGCCTAACAGCTGATCCAAATCTCATATATCAGTCTTTTTTTGGAACTCTCAAAGGCAATTTGTCAACAACACGTATTTATATCGGAACTTTAGCATAATAAGATATCCCAAGGCGCTTCAAAGTTGCGGGGTGGGTGCGGGGGTGGTGGGTTATAAAGCAAAACTTGTGATCAAGCCAAAATGAGATATTCGGGTAAGTGAAAGAGGAAGGTTTTAAGGAGCATCTCAAAAGGAGGAAAGAGAGGTAGACAGGCAGAGATATTTAGGAAAGGAATTCCAGAGCTTAGTGCCAGGGCAGCTGAAGGCATGGCCACTAATGGTGGAGCAATTAAAATCGGGAAGGCTCCAGAATTAGAGGAATACAGAAATCTCAGAGGGTTGAGCGGCTGGTGGAAATTGCAGAGGTAGAGAGGGGCAAGGACATGGATGGATTTGAAAACATGGGTGAGAATTTTAAAATTGAGGTGTCACTTAGCCAGCGCGCACAGGAGTGATGGCTGAACAGGACTTGGTGCATGTCAGGACACCTAGGGCAGCAGAAGGAAGGTAGAATGTGGGAGGCTGGCTAGGAGAACACTGGAATAGCCAAATTTAGAGGTAACAAAGGTATAGATGAGGATTTCAGCGGTAGATGAGCTGCGGCAAGGGTGGAGTCAGGCGATGTTAATGATGGTGCGGAAATGTATCTGAAAGCTCATCTCGGTTTCAAGTATGACATCAAGGTTTCAAACCATCTGGTTTAGTCTCAGACTTTTGCCAGGGAGTGGGATGGAGTCAGTGGCTAGAGAACAGAGTTTGTATTGGGGATCAAAGACAATATTTAATTGGAGGAAATTTCTGCTCATCCAGTACTAGATGTTGGACAAACCACAGAAACAGTGGAGAGGTCAAGAGATGATGGTGAGATAGAGCTGGGTATTGTCAGCGTACATGTGGAAACTGTTGTGTTTTTGCATGATGTCGCCAAGGGGCAGCATGCAGATGAGAAGTAGGAGGATAGATCACCACTAACCATACTTTACCAAAATCAATATTGTACGGTAAAAGACATCCAAAATAGATTTACTGAATTCTTAAAACAGTGAAAGGAACATTTCTCCCTCCCAAAATAATTCCCTAGAGAATTAACTACATGCACCTTCTAAAACATTTAAACTTAGAACAGTGAAATCTTGATTCTTAATGCAAGATTTACAGGCTAGTAATTTAGTTTCTTCCCTCCATCAATTTTCTCCCTTCCTAAAACAACTGACTGTTCCACAGATGCTCCTGGGACCTTACCGAAGTGGCCACTATTCTTGGGAACCCCACAGTAAGCAGGCTTTTCGGCTGCACCCCTGAGCACCATTTGGTCCTAACTAACATCCATGAAAGTGATCAAGATCAGGAAACCAAGCTGATTTTTACCAGTTAACCCCAGGCACCAAACCAATTAAATCACTGTTTTTGCCCCAGATGAGATTAGGCAACTCAAATTCGGAATTGAACTTGGGACCTTTCTGGTGTTGTATAGTTCAGCAATTCACTGGATCAATTTACTGATTCATTATGTGAATCTTAAGAGGTCAACTTCATTATATATGCACAGATGCAAAACAGTTTAAGCATGATTTACTGCCCCTTCAAGTCGGTTGTCATCTCTTCATTTCTCAAAAAGCTCCCCTTAGATCGCCGCCATTTTCTCAAACCACTCCCTATATCTGACCTCCCCAAAATTGTGATAGTGACTGTGGTGCGTTATCCCTTTTCAATCTCTGTGACATGCAATATATTCAACCACTTCTTCCTCATCCACTACATCTCCTTCATTCCTTCCCACAGGACTGTTCTCATTTGGTTCCAATCTTACACTTTACAATGTTATCAACATGTCAGCAATGTTTTCTTCTGCTGCCCCCGCAGTTACCTCTAGAATGCCAAGTTTTCATCCTCAGCCCCCTCTTCATTTGCACATTCCTGTCAGTGATGTTATACTTTAGCATGGGTCAGTTTTTACAAGTATGCTGATGACATCCAATTCGATATATGCACCATTCTTGATTCCAGCACTATGTGCTATTAAGACTGCTCGCCTTCCAAGTTGCAAATAAGCAAGAAAGGTTTCCAGAAGCCCACCGTTGTCATCTTATTCAGCCAAAAGCTTTGTTCTTTTGCCATCAACTCACACTCTCACTGGCTGCTTTCTTTGATTGAGCCTTAGACTTCTTTATTCTTTAGAACTCAGTCCCAGCAAGGACTGCATCACACCAATTTAAGCTTCACATACACTGCCACTAACTGCCACTAGTACAGAGCCAAGTTTAAGGAGCTTCTGTTGGCTTTCTCCCAACATTAAAATTTAGCCAGCATTTAGATGCCAGTGTTCAGGCCTCCACATCCGTTTTGGAGACTGGTACTTAGTAATATAGCTTTTCCTGCAACATCTTGCTACATGCTCAAAACTCTGATTTTCAAGGTTTAAAATGCAAATACAGTTTAAGTGGTAAATGCTATTCTTGTGTGATTTTTTTTCCCCATTTACCTCAGAAACTTGTTTACTTGTTACCATTAATAGCCCTGTTGGAAAACTGCTGATCTAGCTCGAAACAAAAACATGGTAATGCTTTCCCGCCACCTTTTAAAACAGAACAAAGAAAAGGAAGGCTCCACGACATCTATCAACTGTGCAACCTCACCTGACACAGCACAAACCTGAATATTTTACGAAAAATACATATAAATCATCTAACAGTATTTTAAATATATTTAGAAAAGGAATAAGTTGGTGCAAAATATTGAAATACAACAGTGACATGTCACCAACTTTATGATGTTAATTTGTCTAAATTATGTTTGACTGTGTGTAACTGAATCAAAATAATAAACAATGATACTAAAACATTAGAACGGACATGTACTAAAGCACATTACAAAGAAGCAGGCCATTCGGCCCAACCAGTCTGCTCTGGTGTTTACACTCTGCACAAGTTTCATTCCATTCCAGCTACCTCATCTCAGTATATCTCTTTATTTCCTTTTCTCTCATATACCCCTTCTGAAAGCATCTAAGCTATTTGCCTCAACTGAGTTCCATATACTAACCACTCCAAGTAAAGAAATTTCTCCTTATTTCTTTATTGGATTTATTAGTAACGATTAGTAGTTATGGCCCCTAAATTTGAATTCTCCCACAAGAGGAAACATTCTCTCCACTTCTACCCGTCCAACTCTTTTTTTTATTCATTCATGGGATGTGGGCGACGCCGGCCAGGCCAGCATTTATTGCCCATCCCTAATTGCCCTTGAGAAGGTGGTGGTGAGCTGCCTTCTTGAACCGCTGCAGTCAATTTGGGGTAGGTATACCCACAGTGCTGTTCCGAGGTCGATGCCGGGCAGTCCGTCCGGTTTCATTCATAATTCAGTAGTGAAATTAGGAAGTACTTTTTGTACACAAGGGGTGGTGGCTATCTGGAACACTCCCCCCAAAACATGATGGATTCTGGGTGAGTTTAAATTCTCAAGATAGATCAATAGGTTTTTGTATGATAAGGGTGTCAAGTGATGGGGCAAAGGTCAGTAAATGGAACTGAGGTACAGATCAACCATGATTTAATCAAATAGCAGAGCATGCTTGAGGGGCTACTCCTGTTTCACTATGTTGTTAACCTTATGTATACTTTTTAACATCTTGCCTATTTCTGGAAGATCTCCTCTCAGTTGCCTTCTCTCAAGGCTGAAGAGTCCCAGTTTCTCCAATCTTTCCTCATGACTCAATTCTTTGAATGCTGTGAATCAACCTCAAGGCTTTTCTCTGCACTGCTCTCCTACCCTGAATGTTTAGTTTCAGTCATAGGGAAACATCAGGCTTGATACAGGCTGCACCCTGAGTACAAATTACTAGCCAGCAGTAACATTCTTTTTTTTTCACGTCTGTACTTACTGCTGTTCAACCTTCAGTCCGTTAACACCCTATTTGTACTAATGCTTTGTCTTTCAACACACCATTAACATATTGTTTGCCTTTGCTCCATGACCTTTTGGTCAGCTACGTGGCCTTGTCCAATCTACACCTTCTCCTTTGTTATCTCTTGCCCCACCCCCGCCTCACTTGCTTATAACCTTTGACTTTTCTAATATTTGCTAGTTCCGAAGAAGGGTCACTGACCCGAAATGTTAACTCTGCTTCTCTCTCCACAGATGCTGCCAGACCTGCTGAGTGGTTCCAGCATTTCTTGTTTTTATTTCAGATTTCCAGCATCCGCAGTATTTTGCTTTTATACTTTGAACTTCCTGGAGATGTGAAACGCACAATGGAAACGTAATTCCTTTATTTCTTTCACTGTACAATTTTACCATGAAATTTCCCCCAACTTACAACAGCAAATGTTACAAATGCAAGTAGCCCAGCATGGAGCCTCTCCCACCAACAAAGGAATTCATGCATGCACCATGTAGAATTTTATATCTATCACAATTAATAGGGCATTTTGTTCTTTGTTCCACATTTTCTGTTTATATCTTCACCCAGCCCCAATAGTACAATTCAAGAAAATGTGGACACAAACCTGCTGCCTATCACTCCACAGCACTGTGCAGTAGAGCTCTAACACATTATTTGATCACATCAGGAAAAGAAAAAATTGCTTTTCTTGTGAAGGGTCATAATCCCGACCTTCCTTTCTCTACAGATGCTGCCTGATCTGCTGGGTGTTTTCTGCATTTTCTATCTAAAACAGATTTTCAGCCTTTCCAATATTTTGCCCTTTGTCCTTCTATAGCACTGGCAATGAAATACATTTATTTAATACAGTATTTTACTAATCACAATTTGTCATCTTTACTGATCATAAACAAAAGGCAGATGATGGCAAGGGCAAAAGCAAATGTGAGGTAATTTAAGTCAGCTCTTCAGATTAATTTGAGAAAATCCGAATTACTTTGGCGGCATAAAGATATCTTACTTTGTGTTACACACCAGAAAAATCCTACAATTGTCTAACACCCTACGAAATGAAAAGTATCCACCATGGCATGCATCAAGGTCACTTCTTTAGAATTGGGTATTTAACATGCAGTGACTGGGAAGTAGTGTCCGCCATATGGGCGGCACAGTGGCGCAGTGGTTAGCACCGCAGCCTCACAGCTCCAGCGACCCGGGTTCAATTCTGGGTACTGCCTGTGTGGAGTTTGCAAGTTCTCCCTGTGTCTGCGTGGGTTTCCTCCGGGTGCTCCGGTTTCCTCCCACATGCCAAAGACTTGCAGGTTGATAGGTTAATTGGCCATTATAAATTGCCCCTAGTATAGGTAGGTGGTAGGGAAATATAGGGACAGGTGGGGATGTGGTAGGAATGTGGGATTAGTGTAGGATTAGTATAAATGGGTGGTTGATGGTCGGCACAGACTCGGTGGGCCGAAGGGCCTGTTTCAGTGCTGTATCTCTAAACTAAACAAATCTCATTGCAGTTGAAGTCTAGCCACCCTGTGGTGAGGCCATCTGCATCCGGATATTGGGGGGAGGGGGAGGAACAAGTGGTTTAAATTCCCTATCTAATAGTAACTTAGGGTGTACATTTGTCCCCACGGTCCTCCAGCAATGTCGAATTATGTCAAAGCTCCTAGAAATGCAATGAAGGCACTATTACTCATGCATAACAGAACAAAAATTGTAGAATCTATTCAGAATATTCCCTGATGCTAGAACAGGTCGTACACCTTCTCTCCAGAACACGAGGGAGGAAATCGACTGCATTATCCTTACTCAAGGAACATTAAAGTATTAACACGTCTCCAAAATCCAGTCAATACATGAACACTCATACACAGCGACATTAGCTGATTCGATGAAAACACTTGGCCAGTTTGATAATTCAGTGTCGCTCAGGTTCAAACTTGTTGAAAACAAAGCTTTGCTCAGCTTGCTGTCGGAATCCTCTGGCACATTGTACATGTTGACTAAACAAAAGATGTTCATGGGCAAGAACACCTCGGTCAGCTTAGAAGAGAGTGAATAATATAAAATTGCCCCTCCGCAGTCATCCTTAACCGGCTCAGCTCAATGAAAGAAAACAAGTTTCCTTGTACTGAGTTTGCTAAACTGAGACTTTAAGTGGAGCCTGAAACCCGGAGTATGTCAAGTAAACTTTCCTTTCTCCCCCCACCCCGGACTACATTGTAGGTTTAAGTTACTTACATATATTTGGTCATGCCGGAATCTGGTGCTAAGTACGTCCAGGAGAGAGCTCTCATCCAGCTGGGACAGAGTGGCCAGGTCCTCCGGCAGGCTAGAGACGGACATCTTCGGTGACTCCGGAGCGGGCTGCCCGGGGCTCGCTCACTCTCTGCCGCAACACTCGACTCCTGTGCTAAAAGATGCTGCTCATGCCCCGGCTCTTGCTACAATATTCAACAAAGTTTCTCCACACACCCCGACCTACTCTTAAAGGAACTCTTTCTCTGTCAAAAGATTTTGCTGGTTGGCAGTAGCGCGCTGCGCAGTTTTATCCTATCCTATTCTTTTAAATGTTACATTATTTGTAATAATTCTGGATTTTAAAATGATACACTATTTTCGGAAGATTTTTTTTAGGAGAGCATTACTGCTTGTGGAGGTCCCCTCAATAGGAGAGCTGAGGTACTCCTCGGCGCCCCCTAACACAGTTACACCTAATGGGGTTCCTCTAGGGGATCACTGACTGACTACTTCATACACACACATCACTGCCATCACTATCAACACTCACAAACATAGCTCTTCCTCAGTTAATCAGCACAATCCTTCTTAATGAGCCTGACATCTTCTAGGTTGTTCTCAGGATCTAATGCTGACTGTAAATATCACAAGTTGTAAGTATAAATTTTTTGTGTAACTCTCTGGTATTTTCTTCAGCCTTCGTTGTTCTGAGCAGGGGAATGGAGCCAGGGCAGCCTGAGGATTCCCCACCGGCAGAATCTCGGATCTTGCTGTCGTAGGGAGGAACCAACCCAGAAACTAGGTGTTGCCCTGGGAAATAGGAAGTCAAAGAGAGAAACTGATGCTGGTAATCTGAAAAAGAAGTACACAATGCTGCTAATAAACAGCAGGCAGGTGGTGGCGAAGTGGTATTGTCACTGGACTAGCAACCCAGGGTATTGCTTTGGGCTCAAATCGCACCACAACAGAAGGTGGAATTTGAGTTAAAACATAAATCGAATGATGGCCACGAAGCCATTGTTGTAAAATGCCCTCCTGTTAGGGAATGGAATTCTGTCCTTATCTGGCCTAGCAAGCCACTAAGTTGTATCTAACTGCTACAAAGTCAATAAAGAATGAAACCGGACGGACCACCTGGCATCAACCTAGGCACTGGAAATAGCAAACCAGCACTGTCGACCCCGCAAAAGTCCTCCTTACTAACATCTTGTGCCAAGGTTGGGAGAGCTGTCCCAGAGACTAGTCAATCTTCTTTGGCCTCCTTATCTCGAGAGACAATGGATACGCGCCTGGAGGTGGTCAGTGGTTTGTGAAGCAGCACCTGGAGTGGCTATAAAGGCCAATTCTAGAGTGATAGGCTCTTCCACAGGTGCTGCAGAGAAATTTGTTTGTCGGGGCTGTTGCACAGTTGGCTCTCTCCTTGCGCCTCTGTCTTTCTTCCTGCCAACTACTAAGTATCTTCGACTCGCCACATTTTAGCCCCGTCTTTATGGCTGCCCGCCAGCTCTGGCGAAAGCTGGCAACTGACTCCCACGACTTGTGATCAATGTCACAGGATTTCATGTCGCGTTTGCAGACGTCTTTAAAGTGGAGACATGGAAGGCCGGTGGGTCTGATACCAGTGGCGAGCTCGCTGTACAATGTGTCATTGGGGATCCTGCCATCTTCCATGCGGCTCACATGGCCAAGCCATCTCAAGCGCCGCTGACACAGTAGTGTGTACAAGCTGGGGATGTTGGCCACCTCGAGGACTTCTGTGTTGGAGATACGGTCCTGCCACCTGATGCCAAGTATTCTCCGGAGGCAGCGAAGATGGAATGAATTGAGACATCGCTCTTGGCTGACATATGTTGTCCAGGCCTCGCTGCCATAGAGCAAGGTACTGAGGACACAGGCCTGATACGCTCGGACTTTTGTGTTCCGTGTCAGTGTGCCATTTTCCCACACTCTCTTGGCCAGTCTGGACATAGCAGTGGAAGCCTTTCCCATGCGCTTGTTGATTTCTGCATCGAGAGACAGGTTACTGGTGATAGTTGAGCCTAGGTAGGTGAACTCTTGAACCACTTCCAGAGCGTGGTCGCCAATATTGATGGATGGAGCATTTCTGACGTCCTGCCCCATGATGTTCGTTTTCTTGAGGCTGATGGTTGGGCCAAATTCATTACAGGCAGCTGCAAACCTGTCGATGAGACTCTTCAGGCACACTTCAGTATGAGATGTTAAAGCAGCATTGTCAGCAAAGAGGAGTTCCCTGATGAGGACTTTCCGTACTTTGGACTTCGCTCTTAGACGGGCAAGGTTGAACAACCTGCCCCCTGATCTTGTGTGGAGGAAAATTCCTTCTTCAGAGGACTTGAACGCATGTGAAAGCAGCAGGGAGAAGAAAATCCCAAAAAGAGTGGGTGCGAGAACACAGCCCTGTTTCACGCCACTCAGGATAGGAAAGGGCTCTGATGAGGAGCCACCATGTTGAATTGTGCCTTTCATATTGTCATGGACTCGTCAATCATAGCCTGACATACTCATACTCACAGAATCATACCTTCCCGACACTGCACTAAGTCCCCCTGGGAGTCCTCAACATTAACTCCGGACCCCTGAAGTCTCATGGTATCAGGTCATGGGCAAGGAAACCTCCTGCTGATTACCACCTACTGCCCTGCGTCAGCTGATGAATCAGTACTCCTCCATGTTGAACACCACTTGGAGGAAGCACCGAGGGTGGCAAGGGTGCAAAATGTACTCTGGGTGGGGGACTTCAATGTCCATCACCAAGAGTGGCTCGGTTGCATCACAGCTGGCTGAATCCTAAAGGACATAGCTGCTAGACTGAATCTGTGGCAGCTGGTGAGGGAACCATAAGAGGGAAAAACATACTTCGTCCTCACCAATCTGCCTGCTGCAGATGCATCTGTCCTTGATAATATTGGCAGGAGTGACCTCTGCACAGTCCTTGTGGAGATGAAGTCCCATCTTCACATTGAGGATACCCTCCATCGTGTTATGTGACACTGCCACTGTGCTAAATGGGATAGATTTCAAACAGACCTAACAATGCAAAACTGGGCATCGATGAGGTGCTTTAGGCCATCAGCAGCAGCAGAATTGTACTCAACCACAATCTACCATCAAGCCAGGAGACCAACTCTGCTTCAATGAAGAGGCAGGAGGGCATGCCAAGAGCAGCACCAGGCATACCTCAAAATGATTGAAGCTACAAGCCAGGACTACTTGCATGCCAAACAGTGTAAGCAGCATGGGAAAGAAGGAGCTAAGCGATCCCATAACCAACGGATCAGATCTAAGCTCTGCAGTCCTGCCACATCCAGTCGTGAATGGTGGTGGACAATTAAACAACTAACTGGAGGAGATGGCTCCACAAATATCCCCATTTTCAATGATGGCGGAGCCCTGCACATCAGTGCAAAAGATAATTGCATTTGCAACAATCTTCAGCCAGAAGTGCCAAGTTGATGATCCATCTTGGCCTCCTCCTAAGGTCCCCAGCATCACAGATGCCAGACTTCAGCCAATTCAATTCACTCCGCGTGATATTAACAAACGACTCAAGGCACTGGATACTGCAAAGGTTATGGGCCCTGACAACATTCTGGCAATAATACTAAAGACCTGTGCTCCAGAACTTGCCACGCCCCTAGCCAAGCTGTTCCAGTGCAGCTACAACACTGGTATCTACCCGGCAATGTGGAAAATTGCCCAGGTATGTCCTGTCCACAAAAAGAAGGGCAAGTCCAACCCGGCCAATTACAGCCCCATCAGCCTACTCTCAATCATCAGTAAAGTGATGCAAGATGTCGTTCTCAATGCTCTGAAGTGGTACTTGCTTAGCAATAACCTGCTCAGTGACGCTCAGTTTGGGTTCTGCTATGGCCACTCAACTCCTGACCCCATTACAGCCTTGGTTCAAACATGGCCAAAAGAGCTGAACTCGAGATGAGGTGAAAGTGAATGCCCTTGACATTAAGGCAGCATTTGACTGAGTATGGCAACAAGGAGCCCTAGCAAAACTGAAGTCAATGGGAATCAGGGGGAAAACTCTTCGCTGGTTGGAGTCATACCTTGCACAAAGATTGTGGTTGTGGTTGTTGGAGGTCAATCATCTCAGCTCCAGGACATCACTGCAGGAGTTCCTCAGGGTAGTGTCCTAGGCCCAACCATATTCAGTTGCTTCATCAATGACCTTCTTTCGGTCAGAAGTGGGGATGTTCGCTGATGATCGCCCAATGTTCAGCACCATTCTCAATTCCTCAGATACTGAAGCAGTCCGTGTAGAAATGCAGCAAGACCTGGACAGTATCCAGGCTTGGGCTGATAAGTGGCAAGTAACATTCGCACCACACAAGTGCCAGGCAATGATCATCTCCAACAAGAGAGAATCTGACCATCTCCCCTTGACATTCAATGGCATTACCATCGCTGAATCCCCCACTATCAACATCCTGGGAGGTACCATTGATCAGAAACTGAACTGGAGTAGCCATATAAATACCATGGCTACAAGAGCAGGTCAGAGGCTAGGAATCCTGTGGCGAGTACTCATCTCCTGTCTCCCCAAAGCCTGTCCACCATCCACAAGGCACAAGTCAGGAGTGTGATGGAATACTCTCCACTTGACTGGATGGGTGCAGCTCCAATAACACTCAAGAAGCTCGACACCATCCAGGACAAAGCAGCCCGCTTGATTGTTACCCCATCCACAATCATTCACGCCTTCCGCCACCGACGCACAGTGGCAACAGTGTGTACCATCTACAAGATGCACTGCAGCAACGCACCAAGGCTCCTTCGACAGCACCTTCCAAACCCGTGACCTCTACCACCTAGAAGGACAAGGGCAGCAAATGGTTGGGAATACCACCACCTGCAAGTTCCCCTCCAAGCCACACACCATCCTGACTTGGAACTATATCGCTGTTCCTTCACTGTCGCTGGGTCAAAATCCTCGAACACCCTTCCTAACAACACTGTGGGTGTCTCTACCCCACATGGACTGCAGCGGTTCAAGAAGGCAGCTTGATGAAAGTGCTCATCACCACTTCTCAAGGGATGGGCAACAAACGTGATCCTAGCCAGCGATGCCCACATCCCATGAGTGAATTTTTAAAAAATCTGAATGTGCAAAGGAAGGTTAACTTTTTTGATAGAAACTATCAGCCCAGAGCACTTTCACACACTTTCCAAGCTGCAGAACTGGTGAGTGCCTGGAACCAGGGGTCCAGTTCACCTTTTCAATTGAAGAAGTTGTTTGAAACAGAATGATGAAATGGAAATTTTTTTTTAGACAGATGTTACTCCTTGCTTATCTGGTTGGCAATGTGGTTTCGAGATAAAGTTGCAACATAGATTTCTGTTCGCGTAATCCTTGCCTTTAACATATCTGACGTAATTGATGTAACTGAACGATTACTGTATCCAAAATTGTAAATTACATCATTTGAAGTCCATTAGAATTACACACTCAGTAATTGATATCGGTCAGAACAGATTCTTCGCAATCAAAAGTACCTTAGGTTATACTAAGCATCCCATTTCCCAAAATGAAATAGAATTGAATACAACCATAGAAGCTCACTGCCAAATCTAATGTAACCTTATTTTAAAATAGTTGAATATAAAACATTTAATCTAAATTTACATTTTGAAATATTATTATTTTGTATATTTAGAATTTATTATTTTTATTTCATATTAAACATGCGATGTACTGTACATTAATATATATTTCATGCTTTTGAGCTTACCAAAGTGGAATATTTTAAACCCAGTCACAAATTGTTGGCAATAAATACAGAAACTGCCTGCCAATCGGAAGGATGGGCCTTCTATCCAAAACATAAACCCATATTTTCTCTTTTCTGATGCTGATGAATTTGCTGTGTATTACCAATATTTTCTGATTTATTTTAGAATTCCAGAATTTCAGACATTGTCTGAGCAAAGATTCCCGAAGGTGAAAGTTTGCTTTGCCCAAACAATGAAGCTCTGCAATATTAACCTGTTAATCAACCCAGGAAACCATAATATGCAGTCTAAAATGATCGCTTTAAAGAACTTATTGTAAAGCACTTTTGAATTTATCAGATATGGCATTCAATGTGACCCTTCGCCTCTTCTCACTGGGCTTACAGTTGCCAATCCTGTCCCCACTGGCTGAGAGGCCAGGAACATAGGAATGTCTGATGTTGGTAGATCTCCCCAACCTGTTTGCACTCTGGCCTTGTGAAGCATGTTGAAGTCCTGAACTCAGCGTATTTTGTAGCCATCCTGCTGCACTACCAATGGAGTTACGGGAATATAGAGATAAGAGTAGGAATTCAGCTCTTCAAGCGTGTTCCATCATTCAGTTAGATCATGGCTGATCTGTACCTTGGATCCATATCACTATTATAACAATTAAGGATTGAATGTTTCACTTTATCACAGTTCATAGAGTTCAGGATCTATACATGTGTTTGCAGTCATGACTTTCCCATTGCGTAATGATACCAGTCTTTCTGCTAATGTTTTGTAATCCCACTTGCTTTGTTCAACCAGCAGCTCAAATGCCTGTGAAAATCTACTTATGACTTCCTCTGCCACTAAAGCTAGAAATAATATTAGATTGGGCTAAATTTTCCTTCCCTTTACATCCATTGTCATATGGTGTTGGGGCAGATGCAGGAGGCAAATCAGCCAGAAAGCGGCTGAATTTTACCAACCCTCCGATGACAGGAGTCGTGGCCTGGAAAATTCTTCCAGGAGAGGCATGCCACGACCCCCGATGTTGGGAAGGCCCCACTGCATTTTACTGGCAGCGGCGAGGCCTCAGTGCGGCCCACACCCATCGCTTGGCAGCGGGGCCTTCATTTAAATATTGAAATTAATTAAAATAAAGACAAAATAACTCACCTTGACCCAACAGTCGTCCCACGCCGATATTCCGGCCAGTGGCTGGAACTGGGGAGGGGGGAGAAGTGAAATTTTCAGAGTGGGGGGAGGAGCAGAGAAAACTGTTTCCATTGGCTGAGGGGATGGTGGGATGGTGGGAACGGGTTCAAGGGCAAAGGTGACTAAGTTCAGGGGAACGTTCGGCTTGGGAATAAAGTTTTTTTGGTGGGAAAGGCCCAAAAATAATGTATGTGGTCATTGGAGGGGGTGGTAGAGGAGCTTTCAGCTTTTATTGCATTTGATATAATTAATGTCAAAGAAATGTGTCTTTAAAAATGTAAATTCAGATGAAGGGCTTGAAACCCTTTAAAAATGGTGCCGGTGTCTATGCAGTCGCATCAGACGCTGTTGCTGGGGACAGAGCAGCTGCCCCCTCTACGTCATCGGGGTGGCCATTTCCCCCCCTCCATTTAAATGAGCCCCACGTGAAATATCGCGGGGTCTCAGTGGTGCACAAGTCGGTGGCGAGCTTATAAAGTTCAGCTATCAGCTCCCTTTCAGTCCAAAGCAGTTCTGAGATTTTCTTCTGTGTAGATAGGGAGTAAGGAGTACACCTGTCCAATATTTGACTGGGTGTATTGAAATTCCACAAAAATGAAGATGATAATTCATCTGATGTATTTTCCTTCATTTGCGCCTGTACAAATATAGGTGGCATGAGCAGCATTGTGCTCTGTTGTCCAGCTTTGCCAAACAGTGGGTTTTTCTGATATTAAATGGCCTGCAACCTGAGTATAATAAATTGAGGGAATTGATTGGACTTGCCATAGTGCCAAATCCCTAAAGCCTCATCCTGCCACCCACCCACTCAAAGGCCGGTTCTCTGATTCCACCAGAAATCCTTTAATGTGAACGTCCAATAATATTTAAGTTAGCTGACCCAGATAAATGCATCTGGCTCATTATCAGAAACCATGGGTGGCAGACAAAAGACACTTCCTGACAGGATTACTACTGAAAAGAAAAATAAGGCCCTAAAATCTATTATCTACCAGATCATGGGCTAAACTTTCTGTACCTGCACTCACCTGGACTGATTCATTGCAAACTTTTCTGCTATTCTGAGATTTCACTGTCATTGATTTTCCATTTCTGCAGAGTCATGCTTGCGCAAAACCTCCATGTGCTGGCACTAATGTTCATTTTCTTTGAGTTTGAAAGGTTTGTTTACTTCCTCAAATTTATGCTGAACTTGTTCATGCTTGAACTATGTTTTTGTAGCTTCCAGTCTAAATATTTCTGACAGGTATGGGTAACCTTGTCCCTCTTTGCTGTTCCCACTGGATTTTTTTTCCCAATAGTATTTTCCTTGTTTCCCTTGTTAGTTATTCATTTTCAGCCTTTGTTTTAGCTTCTCTTTATGCCACAATGGATTTGGGAACTTTGGATCATTGTAACTGCTATTTGCTTCTGGTAATATTAATTAGAAAAAAACTGTATGGCTTGCAGCTGATATCCCACTTTGGCTCCCACTACAATTTGGGCTGTCTTGAAAAACTCATTATATTGTGCACACGGCAAACGTCCACACCTGTAGGCAAGCCCTCAACTCCTATGAACTGTAACACAACCTCATGAGGAAAGTAATCTAGGATCTAGTGAGCCACAGAGTGAACAATAAACCCTTTTATGGATGATCTATGGAGTGGAAATTTTTGTACAACAGCCCTGAAACTGATGGAAAGTGTCATGCACACAAATCACATCATTCAGGCTGAGAGATGGACTTAAAAAAAAGACTTGCATTAATATAGGACCTTTCACGACCTTGTGATGTTTCAAAATTAGTTTCAAGTTAGTTTTATAAGGAGACCCAAATAACACAAACAAGGGGCGGCACAGTGGCGCAGTGGTTAGCACTGCAGCCTCACAGCTCCAGCGACCCGGGTTCAATTTTGGGTACTGCCTGTGTGGAGTTTGTAAGTTCTCCCTGTGTCTGCGTGGGTTTTCTCCGGGTGCACCGGTTTCCTCCCACAAGCCAAAAGACTTGCAGGTTGGTAGGTAAATTGGTCATTATAAATTGCCCCTAGTATAGGTAGGTGGTAGGGAAATATAGGGACAGGTGGAGATGTGGTAGGGAACATGGGATTAGTGTAGGATTAGTATAAATGGGTGGTTGATGGTCGGCACAGACTCGGTGGGCCGAAGGGCCTGTTTCAGTGCTGTATCTCTAAACTAAACTAAAAGAGCTCATGCAACAGACTGAGTACAATATCAGAATGCTTGATTCCTCATCAGTTTGGCTCATTTGTAGCACACTTGCCTCTAAGTCAGAGAGTTATGGGTTCAAACCCCTTTGCACTGCAGGACTTAAGCTCATAACTCAGGCCAATATTTAAGTGCAGTACAGAGGGAATGCTGGCTTGTAGGAGATGTGGTTGTTCAATGGAGGTGGTTAAACTGAGGCCCAGTCTGTCTATTTAGATTCCTTGGCACATTTTCAAAGAGCAGGAAGTTCTTCTGGTTAATGTTTATGCTTCAACCAACATCACAAAAATTGATTGACTGGTCAATCTTGCTGCCATTTGCAGGACCTAGTTATTGATAATTTGGCTGCCTCTGTAACGATAATGATTGCACTTGAAAAGTAATTCATTGGCTGTGACGTGATTTGGGACATTCTGAGAAAATGAGGACATGAAAGGTATTATGTAAATGGAAGTTCCTTCTCTTCCTTTTCAGCATTTTAAAAGCATGACTAAAGCCAAAAGAAGTCTTGGAATCTTGTCAAACAAGCTTTTAACGGAAACATTTTAAATGAGAAAGACAATCAAGAGTCATGTACCATCGTATGGCAAGAAAGGAACTGAGGAGCACAAAGCACCAAATGGTTGGAGCTAAGGGAGGTTTCCTGGACTGGCAGAAAGTGGGAAATGGTGTTCCACTAGGATCCGTGCTCGGACCATTGTTGTTCACCATGTGCATTAATAATTTTGACTCAGGAGCTGTGAAGTTACAATCTGCAGATGATATCAAATTGGGGAGAATAGCAATGTAGAATACTGCACCACAATGTATGGACACAAACAGATTTGCAGTGTGGGTAGACACCTGGACAATGTATTCAGTTTTGGGCACTACACCTTGGAAAGGATATATTGGCCTCAGAGAGGGTAGATTCACCAGAATGATACCGGGGCTAAAAGATTTAGATTATGAGGACAGGTTGCATAGGCTAGACTTGTATTCCCTTGAATATAGAAGATGAAGGAATTATCTAATTGATGTGTTTAAGATGATCAAATGGGTTGCTAGAGTGGGTAGAGAGAAACTATTTCCTCCGGTGGTGGAGTCCAGAATATGCTGGCATAACCTTAGAGCTAGGCCATTCAGGGGTAATATCAGAAAAGAATTCTTCAGACAAAGCTTAGAGAAAACCAGGAACAAAAAGCTGTTGAGGCTAGGTCAATTGAAAATTTAAAAACTGAGATTGATAGATTTTGTTAGGCAAGGGTACTAAGGGTTACAGAACCAAGGCTGGTCGATGGAGTTATGATACAGATCAGTCACAATCTAATTGAATGGCAGAACAGGCTCAAGGGACTGAGTGGACTACTTCTGTTCCTATATTCCTAAAATGAAATTCACTGTAGCAAAGTGTGAGATGGTTCATTTGGTGAGAGGAACAAGGAGGCTACTTATTTATTAGAAGATATGAAACTAAATGGGGTAGAGGAGCAGACAAATCTGGCAATACAGATACAGAAATCACTAAAAGTAGCAATACAAGTTGATAAGGCCATAAAGGGCAGAATTTTTGTCAAACAGACCCACTCACAGCAAGGGTGCCGGCTGAGGGTCAGCTTTGCTATGGCTCTTTAACTTAGCCACAGATTAGCATCTGCTTCTGGGTTTCCCAACCAATCACAAAAAATGGGCACGATCTGTCAAAGGAAGGATTTCTACTTAAAGATACCCCAGCCAGTGTCAGAATGACTGAATTCTCCATTGCTGCCTGAGGCTTCAGCAACCATAAGAATAGAAGAGAGAAGTTGGAAAGCTGCCCCCCAGGTCTCTGACTCTTTCCTGGAGGTCCTGCTATGGGGTCTGAGGAGCTGCAGTGAGGTGATGTTTGCCAAGGATGGGAGGAAGAGTCCAGCCTCTCAAATCAAGCAGGTATGGATGGAAGAACAGAAGAACTAGGAGCAGGAGTAGGCAATTCAGCCCCTCGAGCCTGCTCCGCCATTCAATACAATCGTGGTTGATCTCATCTCGGCCTCAACTCCACTTTCCTAATTGGCCGAAGAAGTGAGCAGCAGGAGTATAGTCACGCGAATCTGGATACAGTGCCCCAAGAGATTCAATGACCTCATAAGGACAGGAAAGATGAATGGTACCCACTTTCTGACTTCCCCAGCATTCTCATGCACAGCACTGCTCAGACCAGCATAAGCTGCTCCTGTGTACAGTGAATGTTGACAGCAGGGAAGATCAGATCAAGGTAAGTAAAGTTCAAGGTAGGTGAAATTACTTCCAAAAAGTTAGAAATTGCATAGGATGACACAGGATATACAGCACAGAAACAAGCCATTCTGACCAACCAGTTCATGCTAGCATTTATGCTGCACTCAAGTCCCTGCCAATCTTTCCTCATCCAAATCTATCATCGTTACCCTCTACTCCATTCTCCCTCATATGCTTGTCTAGCTTCCCCTTAAATGCATCTATACTGTTTGCTTCAACCACTCCCTGTGCAAGTGAGTTCCACATTCTCACCACACTTTGGGTAAAGAAGTTTCTTCTGAATTCCCTATTGGATTTACAGAGATACAGCACTGAAACAGGCCCTTCAGCCCACCGAGTCTGTGCTGACCATAACCACCCATTTATACTAATTGTACATTAATCCCATATTCCCTACCACATCCCCACCTTCCCTCAATTCTCCTACCTACACTAGGGGCAATTTACAATGGCCAATTTACCTATCAACCTGCAAGTCTTTGGCTTTGGGAGGAAACCAGAGCACCCGGTGGAAACCCACGCGGTCACAGGGAGAACTTGCAAACTCTGCACAGGCAGTACCCAGAACTGAACCCTCACTGGAGTTGTGAGGCTGCAGTGCTCGCCACTGCACCATTCCTTTTTCTTGGTGATTATCCTATATTGATGGCCTCTAGTAATGCCCTTCCCCACAAGTGGAACCATTCTCTCTGTATCCACTCTATCAAAGTCTTTCATAATTTTAAAGACCTCTATTAGGCCATGCCTCAGCCTTCTTTCAAGAGAAAAGAGACCCAGCCTGCTGTCCATCCTTTCCTGATCTGTATATCCACACATTGCTGTTATCATCCTTGTAAATCCTCTCTGCACCCTCTCCTGTGCCTCTATGTCCTTTTTATACTATGTCGGCATGCAGTATTTATGTATGATCTAACCAAGGTTTGACACAGATTTAGCATAACTTCCTTACTTTTTAATTCTATCCCTGTGGAAATAACCCAAGTGCTTGGTTTGCTTTTGTTATGGCCTTGGTAACCTGTGGCGTATCTTTTCGTAATAGGTATATTTGTTCTCAACGATCCCTTTGTTCCGCTACCACACCTAAATTCACACCTTCCAAGTAATAGGTGACTTCCCTATTCTTCCTGCCAAAATGTATTATCTCACATTTATCTGTGTTAAACTTCATTTGCCAATTATTTGCTCATTCTGCAAGCCTATTAATGTCCTCCTCAATATTGACTATACCCCCAATTTGGTGTCATCTGCAAATTTATAAATTGTGTTATTGATTCTAAAGTCCAAATCATGAATGTAAATTGTGAACAGCAGTGGCTCCAGCACTGATCCCTATGGATTACCATGGTCTCCTCTCTGCCACTGTGCATAACTACCCTTTACTCTTGCTCTCTGCTTTTTATCTTGAAGTCAACTAGCAATCTATTCTGCCATTTGTCCCCTGACTCCACATTATTTTACCTTATTAGTCTATTATGGGGCACCTTATTGAAGGCCTTTTGAAAATTCAGATAAATTACATTTATTGCATTGTCATTGTCTCCTCTTTCTGCTGCTTCCTCAAAAAGTTTAATAAAGTTGGTTAAGCGAGATTTTCTCTTTTGAAGTCCATGCTGTGTATTCACTATTATATTTTTCTTTTCTAGATTTTCCTTTATTGTCTCCTTTAGTATGGATTCCATTGTTTTTCCTACCATCAATGTTAAACTGACTGGTCTATAATTCTGTGAGTATGTTCTGTTCCCCTTCTTAAATATAGGAATTATGTTAGCTATCCAGCAGTCCTCTTTTTCTAACTAATTGTTAAATATCTGTAGTATGCCTCTGCATTTCATCCCTAGATTCTTTTAAAATGCATGAATGCAATCCATCCGGACCAGGGGTTTTATCCTCTTTGATATAAAAACAATAAATGCTGGAAATACTCGGCAGGTCTGGCAGCATCTGTGGAGAGAGAAGTAGAGTTAATGTTTCAGGTTTCATTCCCCAATGTAGAGGAGACCAAACACAGATTGGGTGACTGCTTTGCGGAACACCTCTGCTCAGTCTGTAAGCATGACCCCGAGATTCTGGTTGCTGGCCATTTCAACCCCCCCCCCCCCCCCCCCACACACCCCCACCGGCTCTCATGCTCACATCTCTGTCCTGGGATTGCTGCCGTGTTCCAGTGAACATCAACGCAATCTCGAGGAACAGCACCTCATTTACCGATTAGGCACCCTACCGCCTGCCGGACTGAACATTGAGTTCAATCATTTCAGAGCATGACGGTCCCCCCTTTTTATGTTTAGTTATTTTTTCTTTTTTTCTTTTTCCTTTTTTATTTGGTTATTTTATTTTAGTTTTTTTAGTTTGTTTAGTTTGTTTCTACTGTGCCTACCCACTGTTTTGATTTTTTAATGATTGTGCTTGGAGTGCTTTGTGCTTTACAGACAATTCATGCCCTCTCTGTACTAATGCTTTGTCTTTCAGCACACCATTAACATATCGTTTGTCTTTGTTCCATGACCTTCTGGTCAGTTATTCTCTGTGACCCTGTCCTATCAACACCTTCTCCTTTGTTATCTCTTGCCCTTGTTGCTTAAAACCTTTTACATTTCTAATACTTATCAGTTCTGAAGAAGGGTCTCTGACCTGAAACGTTAACTCTGCTTCTCTCTCCACAGATGTTGCCAGACCTGCTGAGTATTTCCAGCATTTCTTGTTTTTATTTCAGATTTCCAGCATCTGCAGTATTTTGCTTTTATCCTCTTTGAGTTTGATTAGTTTATTCACTACATCCCTTTTTATTTTAAATGCACTTATTTCATTACGCATCTCATTATTCAATGCCATGTCTACCTGTTCTATTTCCCTGATAAATACTGAAGCAAAATAATTACTTATATTTCTACCATCTATCATTACCTGTGGTATTATGTTGTCTATCCCTTAATGCTCCTGTTCCCATCTCAGCCTTCCTTTTTTATTGATCTGCCTGTAAAATATTTAACTATTTTGTTTAATGTTCCTTGATAATTTAACTTCATAGTTCCTCTTTGCCTTTCTATTTTTTTTTACTTCTTTCCGAATCTCTTTGTATTCTCTCTTACCATGCACTCCTCGACTGTCTATGTACTTGATGTATGCCACTTTCCTAACCCTCAATTGTTCCCTTATGTCTTTCTTCACCTCTGCAGTCGCACAAGCATTTAGTTTGTTCTTTCCTTTTAGCGGAATATATTTTTCCTGCACTCTGTTGAACATTGTTTTAAATGTTTATCATTGTAGTTCTACATCGTTGTTTGCCAATATTGTTGCTCATTTTATTTTCCCAAGTTCTATTCTCAGCCCCTCAAAATCAACATTTCTTCAAGCTATGAACACAGTTTTCATCATACTTATCACTCATGAAGCAATGAAATTAGGCTGACAGAACAAGTGCTATGTTCACAAGCCTTTCACCTTGTAGGGCAGCATCTATGCAGTTTCACTGTTTAATAGCTTTCCAGCTTGTCAGTTTCATTGATCAATGACTCCCCACTGTGCTGTCATCTGGCTGACCCTGGCAAGTTCTACACAACTCAAGAAACCCATTCCCTGGCTATTAATGCCAGAATTCTGATGCAATTAATTGATTATATAAGTATTGAAATGACTGACCTGGCAGCTCCACAGGGGTATCCCGCTCTCCGCCAATCGCGCCTCAATGACACCTAGAAGTGAGCGGAATCATGTCAGGTTTCCAACCTGTTGGCATTTTTTGGTGATTTTTACCCCTGCTGCACCAGAACCCAACCCTACCCTCAACTTGGCAGTTAAAATTCTGCCCAAAGGGAGCAAACAAAGTGCTGTAGTTCAATTCTATGGGAATAGATTACAAAATCAGGGAGGTAATGCTGAATTTATATAGAATCTTGGTTAGGCCACACTTTTTTGTGCAGTTCTGGTCTCCATACTACACACAGACGTTAAATCACCGTAGAAAGTGCAGAAAATATTGACAAGAATGTTGTTAGTAATGAAAGAATGTAATTATCAAGAAAGATTGAGCAGTCTGGGGCTCTTTTCTTTGGCCTTTAAAACTATTAAAGCGTTTGATAATCTGGAAATTAACAATGAACGAGATTAGTACAAGGCAACATGGTTTTACTAAAGGGAAATCCTGTTTGACAAATTTATTAGAGTTTTTTGAGGATGTAACTAGTAGGGGAACCAGTAGATGTAGTATACCTGCATTTCCAAAAGGCATTTCATAAGGTGCCACACAAAAAGTTAATAGGCAAGATAAGGGTTCATGGAATTGAGGGTAATATATTAGCATGGATAGAGGAATGGTTAACAGACAGGAAGCAACAGGTGGGCATAAATGGGGCTTTTTCAAGTTGGCAGGCAGTAAATAGTGGATCAATGCTGGGGTCTCAGCTATTTATAATTTATATTAATGACTTAGAGGAAGAAACAGAGAATAATGTATCTAAGTTTGCTGATGATACAAAGGTAGGTGGAAAGTTAAGCTGTGGGGAGGACACTGAGAGGCTGCAAAGAGATATAGACAGGTTAAGTGAGCCAGCAACAAGATGGCAGATGGAATATAATGTAGGGAAGTGTGAAGTTGTGCACTTTGTAAGAATTGAAAAGCAGAATATTTTTTTAAAGGTGTGAAGCTAGTAAGTGTCGATGTTCAAAGAGACTTGGGTGTGCTTGTACAAGGAACGCAGAAAGTTAACATGCAGAAATAAGTAATTAGGAAGGCAAATGGCATGTTGGCCTTTATTGCAAGGGGATTGGAGTACAGAAATAAGGAAGTATTGCTACAATTGTACAGGGTTTTGTTGAGACCACATCTGGAATACTGTGTGCAGTTTTGGTCTCCACATTTACAAAAGGATATGCTTGCATTGGAGGCGGTGCAGCGAAGGTTCGCTAGATTGCTCCCTCGATTCAGGGGGTTGTCCTATGATGAAAGACTAAGTAAATTGGGCCTGTATTCTCTGACATTTAGAAGAATGAGAGGTGATCTCATTGAAACATATAAGATTCTGAAGGGGCTGGATAGGGTAGACACTGAGAGATTATTTCCGCTGGTTGGGGAATCTAAAACACGAGAGCACGGTCTCAGGATAAAGGACAGATCATTTAGGATTGAGATGAGAAGAAATTACTTCACTCAAAGAGTTGTGAAGCTTTGGAATTCTCTACCCTAGATGGTTGTAGATGATCCATCATTGAATACATTTAAGACAGGATAGACAGATTTTTGCTCCCTCAGGAAATCAAGGGGTATGGTGAACTGGTGGGAAAATGCAGTTGAATCCTAACATCAGCCATGATCGTTTTGAATAGTGGAGCAGGCTCGATGGGCCTTTATGCTCCTGCTCCCATTTCTTGTGTTCTTGTGAAGAAACCGTTTCCACTTTAGTCCAGAGAAAGAGAACATAAATATAAGGTAGCCAACAGATTTTTTTTTTCAAAAATATACTTTATTCATAAAATTTGTAAAAATACATTACATAAAAGTTCAAATTTGACATTACATAAAGTGCTATACAAATCAGCTTCTTTCAATACAGTGCCTAAGGTGCCTCACTACATTTCCCATTACAGATTATATTTACAATGTGCATTTACAATTCATGTTGAACATTCTCTGGTGGATACAGCCTGAGGGGTTTTACACAGGTTCCAACCCCTCGGTATACCATGGCGGGAGGGCCTTACACAGTGGCCTTTCCCCATTGAGCCTATGTGATAGCTGCCCCAAGCTTTAGTGCGTCCCTCAGCACGTAGTCCTGGACCTTAGAATGTGCTGGTCTGCAACACTCAGTCATGGACAGCTCTTTTCACTGGGAGACCAGCAAGTTTCAGGCAGACCAAAGATTGTCTTTCATTGAGCAATTGATGTTTATCTCAGTGTGCGTCCCTGGGAACAGCCCGTAGATCACAGAGTCCTGCATTATGAAACTGCTCGGGATGAACCTCGACAAAAACCACTGCATCTCTTTCCAGACCTGCTTTGCAAAGGCACATTTCAGAAGGAGTGGGTGAGGGTCTCTTCTCCACTGCAGCCACCTCGAAGGCAGTGTGTGGTGGAGGTGAGACTCTGACCTGCAGGAAGGATCTGATGGGAGGGCCCTTCTCACCAGCAACCAAGCTATGTCTTGGTGCTTGTTTAAACATTCTGGCAGTGAGGCATTCTGCTAAGTGAGTTGACAGCCTGCTCGGGGAACCATCTGACTAGATCCACCATCTTCTTTTTCCGTGCGACCTCAAGGATGTTACGCGTAGACCACTGCCTGATGGACTTGTGGCCGAAAGTGTTTTTCTGCAAAGACTTTTCCACAAGGAACAGGTGGTGCAGCATGGTCAAACTGAATGGTGTGTTCCGTAGCAACTTGGCCAGACCCATCCTTCACAACACCGGGGACAGATAAAACCTCAGCACATATTGAAACATAGTGTTTGCATACATCAGATCTAGATGATGCAGCCGCACACATAGGTAGCCATCAGGATGAGGGCGACATTTGGTATGTTTTCTCCCCCTTTATCTAGAGGATTATACATCGTGTCCCTGTGGCCATGGTCCATTTTCGATCTCCAGATAAAGCAGCAGATGGCTTGTGTGACAGGCAAGGGGCAGGAGCAGGGTGTGGGCCTGACCTGCGTCACGTACAGCAACACTCAGAGCGCCTTGCACCTGATGACCAGTTTCTTACCGCAATGGAGAGGGAGCACCACTCCCATTTGCCCAGTTTCTGTTTCATCTTGCCTATACGCTCCTTCCAGTTTTTGGCGCATGCCCCAGCCCCTCTGAATCATATCCCCAGCACCTTCAGGTAATCTGACCTGACGATGAAGTGGATAAAAGGTCAGTCAGCCCTGTTACCAAAGAACATGACCTCGCTCTTGTCGCAATTTACTTTGGCTCCTGAAGCCAGTTCGAACTGGTTGCAGATGCTCATTGGTCTGTGAACCGACAGCAGATCAAGGAGAAGATGGAGATGTCGTCTATGTACAGGGTGGTTTGACCTGAGTGCCTCCGCTGCCTGGGATTGTCGCCTCCTTATACCCACATCCTTCCTGATGGACTCGATACTGCACAGGAACAAGACAGGGGAGAGAGAACAGCACTACCTGACTTCTGATTTGATTGGAAAACTTTCTGATTTCCACCCATTGATTGAGACTGCGCTACTGATGTTAGTGTAGAGCAGTTGGTTCCAATTGCGAATCCCTCCCCAAACCCTATTTTGGAGTGCATGTCCATCATGTGGGTGTGCAATATTCTGTCAAAGGCCTTCTCCTGGTCCATGCTGTTGAGTCAGGTGTCCCCCCCCGCCCCACCCCTCACCGCCATACCGTACATTGGCGATCATATCCCTGAGTAGCACAGTGCTATCAGAGACCTTCCTGCTGGGTACAGTGCAGGTCTGATTGGGGTGTATCACCAACTCCAGAGCAGACTTGACCCAATTGGCGATGACCTTGGACAGAATTTTGTTGTCTACCTTAAGCAGTGAAATGGGCCACTAATTTCTGATTTCCTCCTGCTCTGATTCCGATGAGGGTGATGATGCTTTTCCTCGTGGATTCTGACATGCTGCCAGCCAGAAGCATACTCTCGTACACTTCCAGCAGGTCTGGGCCGATTCAGTCCCACAGCGTCGAATATATCTAAGCCGATAAGCCGTCACTTTTGGGAGCTTTACTCGTCTTGAAGGTCCTGACGGCTTTTGTCAGCTCATCTAGAGATAGCGGTTGGTCCAGACTCTCCCACGTACTGTTGTCTAAGGCCTCTTTGATAGAGGACAGGAAGGACTGTGGGGCCATGCTGTCTGTGGGCTTCATGTCATACAGTCCAGTATAAAAGGATTTTCTGATCCTCGGTATGTCAGGCTGCGATGACGTTATCGAGCCGTCTTCTTCCTTCAGGCTACTGATCACAGAGCTCTCTGTGTGCATTTTACAGAAAAAGAAATGTGAGCACATCTCATCTTCTTCCACGGAGCAGAATCTGGACCAGAAGATGATCTCAGAGGCCTCTGCAGTAAAGAGTGAGGCCTGCTGGCTCTTCACCTCTTAGAGATCCTCGTTGACATCGACTGCAGATTCTGCTTGCTTTGGAATCGGGACATTTCCCTCTGTTTCTCTCTCGCCTGAACACCTTTGAGGATGAAAAACTTCTTGATGCTCGCCATGATCGTTTCCCACCAGTGTCAGGGACTCAAAGAGGGGTTTCAGGGTTCTCCAACCTTGGTAATCCCTGATGACTTCCTTGATGTTTTCTGGGGTCAACAGTTCAGCTTTCGTGTCCCTGCCAACCTTCTATTCTTCCTGTAAGTGACAGTCAGCCAGTAGGAGGCTACGGTGAGAGAAGAATACCGCTTGACGTTGGTGGATCTGATCGTGAATGCGCAGGTCACAAACAGGAAGTTGATCCTGGAACATTTGGACCATCTAACCTCGCACAGATGTATCTACGCGGTGCTCCATCTCCAGGGTTGCTGAAGATGTCGTATAGCTTGGTACCTTTTACCGTTTCCATCAGGAATCTGAACGTGGTGTCAAGTTTGCTGCCAGCTCTGCTGGACCATTCAGCCGCATTGATGATGCAGCTGAAGTCACTGCCTAGAATGATTGGCCTGTACGTCGCCAGCAGCAGTGGGAGCTGCTGGAGGATGATCAGTCGCTTGCTGGAGCATACAGATTAACCAGAGCAGAGTGTTTTTGTACATTACATCTGCTACGAGGAAGCGACCTCCCACCACCACCGTAACTTTGGAGATGATGACGTTGCCTCCCCACAGCTGAATTCCCAGGCCAGAGGAATGGGAATCGTTTCCCCGACCAGATCGATGGCCCGTGGGACCACCATCATGACCATTGCCTATAAGTGCTGAGCTGCAGTATCCCACCCTCCTGCAGAAAAAGCAGGTCAGCTTTGACCTTGGCAAGGTACCACAAGGGTGAAGCACATCATATAGTGGCCTTTAACGCCACACACGTTAATGGGGGCAATCTTTAGACCCATTAAAACTGTATGTTGCTTACCAGTCCAGTTGACAGTTCTAGTCCCAGTCCTTGGGTATGTTCCTGATTCCCATAACCTTCAAAAACTGTTGTTGGGCTGAGAAAATCATTCTGGTCTCCTACAGGAGGGTTTTTCTGCCAGGTGACATCAAAGTGGGGGTTATGCAAGCAGGGCGGTTTGGACTGTCCTCCATTATCGCTGTCTTTCTCCTCTGTTCCTCATCAATGTCTTTGTTGCTCCCAGCTTCCTGGAGCTGGGGTGCGCTGGTCATCTCATTCATTCAGTACTTTGGGCTTGGGGTATGCTGGACCCTTCACTGCTTCCAGTGTTTCAGAGCTGCGGCATAAGGGGCTGGGGGTGGGGTGGGTGCTGTCTTCTCCTCCAATCCATTGTGTTCTGCTGCTTTTTTTGCTGGTGTTGTCTTTCTTGCCATTCCTCATACAATGAGGAGCAGCCGCAGTAGTCCGTTTCGGACATGAGGCGCCTCTTGCCACTAGTTCGGGTGGTGGTCTGTTCCCTTTGTTGATCCTTCTTCTTTATGGTTTTCCTCTTAACCATTTGCCACTCACCCAGTTGCGCCTCTGCTGACTCCTTTTCCATTGATTCTGCCTTCTGTAGAGACGGCTCAGGGCACAGTGTTGGTGTTTGGCAGCTTGTTGCAGCACCCTTTTCCCTCCCCTTGTCTCTCTCTCTGTCCTTCTTTGTCACGTTTTTCCTCACTAGGGGAGTTGGTCAGGGGAGGGTTGTTGGTCTCCTTTGCAGCAGACCTATTCTCTGTTCCATCCTCATGCCCCTCCATGATTCTCGATGCCTGTGCATTAATGAGGCAGCATTTTGGGCAGGTCTTGTAGAGGTGGCCTGCCCCATCACACAGGTTGCAGCACTTACTCTGCTTGCAGTCCTTTGTTGGTGGCCTTATTGCCTGCAGTTGCAGGTGAGGTGAGAGTGACTGCCCTTGACATAAGGGCAGCATTTGACTGAGTATGGCATCAAGGAGCCCTAGCAAAACTGGAGTCAATGGAAATCAGGGGGAAATTTCTCAGCTGATTGGAGTCAAAACTAGCTGTACCTGCATGCTAACTTTTTGTGTTCCTTGTATGAGTTACACCCAAGCCTCTCTGAACGTCAACATTTAGAAATTTCATACCTTTTCAAAAATATTCTGCTTTTCTATTCACTACCAAAGTGAATAACCTCACATTTCCCCACATTATACTCCATCTGCCACCCGTTGCCCACTCACTTTGCAGCAACTTTGGGTCCTCCTCACAGCTCACATTCCCACCTAGCTTTGTATCACCAGCAAACATGGACACATTACTCTAGGTTTGTTCATCTAAGTCACTAATATAAATTGTAGCTAGCTGAGGCCCCTGCGCTGGTTCTCGTGGTACTCCACTATTTACAGTCTGCCAACTTGAAACTTCCCCGTTTATCCCTACTCTTGGCTTCCTGACCATTAACCAATCCTCCATGCATGTTAATATATTACCCAAACTCCATGAGCCCTTGTGTATTAACTTTTTGTGTGGCACCTTATCAAATGCCTTTTGGAAATCCAAGTATATTATATTGACTGGCTCCCCTTTATGTACCCTACAAGTTACATCCTCAAAAAAGCTTTTTGGTTGACCTTTGCTGGTTTCTAAATCTCTCCAAATCTTCAGGCTTATTACTGTTATTCGCAACATTATAAGCCTCTTCTTTTAATTTATACTATCCTTAGCTTCGCTAATAAGCCACGGATGGATCTTTCTCAGGAGTTTTTCTTTTTTATGGAATGTATTTTACTTGAACATTTTCAATCATTTCCTTAAATCTCTCCCACTGTTTATTTACTGCCTTACCTTTTAATGTATTTACCTAATTAACCTTAGCCAGCTCTCCCCTCATACCTATGAAATTGGCTTTGTTTAAGTTTAAGATTCTTGTTTGGGACTTGAGTATGTCACTCTCAAACTTAATATGGAATTCAGTTGTATTATGATCACCTTTATCCAGAGGGCCTTATACGAATCTTTTACTTCTAGAAGGCATGTGATACAGTACCGTACAACAGACTTGTGAGCAAAGTTATAGCTCATGGAATAAAAAGGGCAGTAGCAACATGGATACATAATTGGCTATGTGACAGGAAACAGAGAGTAGTGATTAATGGATGTTTTTAGGGCTGGAGGAATGTTTGTAGTGAAGTTCCCCAGAGGTCAGTTTTGGGACCCTTGCTCTTCCCAATATATATTAATGACATAGACCTTGGGGTACGGGGCATAATTTCAAAATTTGCAGATGATACGAAACTTGGAAGCATTGTGAACTGTAAACAGGATAGTTTCAAACCTCAAAAGGACATAAACAAGTTGGTGGAATGGGTGTACAAGTGGCAGATGAAGTTCAGTGCAGAGAATTATGAGATGATTCATTTTTGTAGGAAAAACATATAGAATAAAGGGTACAACTCTAAAGGGGGTGCAGGAGCAGAGGGACCTGGGTGTATATGTACATAAGTCAGTGAAGGTGGCAGGAGAGATTGAGAGCAGTTAATAAAGCATACAGTATTCTGGATTTTATTGGCAAGGGCATAGAGTACAAGAGTAAGGAGGTTATGGTGAACTTGTATTAGACAGTATTTGGGCCTCAGCTGGCGTTTTGTGTCCAGTTCTGGGCACCGCACTTTAGGAAAGATGTGAAAACATTGAAGAGAGTGCAGAAAAGATTCATGAGAATGGTTCCAGGGATGAGGAACTTCAGTTATGAAGCTAGATTGGAGAAGTTAGGACTGTTTTCCTTGGACAAAAGAAGGCTGAGAGGTGATTTGATAGAGGTGTTCAAAATCATGAGGAGTCTGGACAGAGTAGTTAGAGAGAAACTGTTCCCACTCTTGAGAACAAGACAGCAAAGATTTAAAGTAATTGCCAAAAGAAGCAAAAGCGACATGAGGAAAAACTTCTTCATGCAGTGAGTGGTTAAGTTCTGGAATGCATTGCCTGAGTGTGTGTTGGAGGCAAATTCAATTGAGACATTCAGAAGGGAATTACACTGTTGTCTGAAAAGGAAGAATGTGCAGCGTTACAGGGAGAAGGCAGGGGAATGGTGCTAAGTAAATTGTACATTAGGAGAGCCAGTGCAGTAACAATTTTGTAATTCTGTGAATAACTAATTAAACCTGCCTCATTGCAAAATACTAGATCTAAAAATGCTTTATCCCTAATTGGTTCCACATATATTGTTTCAGGAAACTCATTAAAACATTTTACAAACTCATCTTTCAGACTACCTTTGCAATTTGATTTGTCCAGTCTATATTAAGATTTAAATCCCCCACAATTATTACATTGCCTTTGTTACAAGCTCCAATTATTTCTTGCTTAATACTCTGTCCAACAGTATAACTACTGTTAGGGGACCCATAAACTACTCCCACTAGCGATTTCTGACCCTTGTTATTCCTAATTCTGCACCCTTACTGATTCCACTTCCTGATTTTCTGAGCCAAGTTCCTTTCTTACTATTGTCTTCTTTTTCCATTCTGATTGTCTTTGTAAATGTTGTGTATCCTGGAATATTTGTTTCCCAGTCTTTGTCACCTTGCAATAGTGGGCCAGATTTTGGAAGGGCCTTGGAGGTGGGAATGGAGGCGGACGGGCCAGCAACTTCCCACTGCCGGTTGTCATGGCAGTTTGCAGAGATGTTCCCACTTCAGGGTCATTTTCAAAGAGGCTGGTTGGGGGGAAGTGGGGTGGGGAGATGACAGCTACCCGCCCACAAATGGCGAGTCGCCAATTATGCCTTGTAAAGGCCCTATTAAGACCATTGTGCAGATGCCAATTCGAATTTTCCAGTTGGCAGTTGGGCTTCCCTCACTGAGACTGAATCCTGGCCAATGAATGGAGGTGGTCGACCAGGACGCCAGCGCTCTATCTAGTATTTTTAACCCTCCCCCCACCCAACCCCGTGGCCGCAATTGTGATTTGGCCACAGTTATGGCCATTGGCTGTCCTGTGGAGGGGGTCCCCCTCCATGACAACAGTCTGGCAGCTGTGGCCACTTTTTATTTTACCTTTTTAAAAAGTCTTCAGCGTGTGCCTCCATCTTGAGATACTCTCTCTTTCTCCAACCGACATCAGCAGCTGCAACCTCTGACAGTGGGGCTGCCAATCTACCAGTGCAGGAGGGCATCCTATTGACCCTCCAGACTCAGGAGCCTGCCCACCTTCCTTACTTAGACGGAACTTCCTGAGGCAGCCACTTAATTGGCCGCCTCCTCAAAGATACTTTCACAATCCCGCCACGGGCAGTTCCACGTTCCTGACCCAGAATTCAACCCGACGTTTACTACTATTCTTTGCATGGACCTCATTCACTGATGCACTATTAGCGTTAAACTCTCTGTCCCTTACTGTTCCATTCTGCTTGTCTTTATGCAAATCGCTACACTCCTCTATTGCCTCAACTTTTCTCTTTAGATTTCTAAATCTCCCTTCACCTGACCCCTCCCCCTCTTCTAGTTTAAAGCCCTATCCACAGCCCTAGCTATACGATTTGCCAGGATGCTGATCCCAGCCTGATTTAAGTGGAGCCCATCCCAATGGAACAACTCCCTCTTTGCCGACTATTGGTGCCTGTACCCCATCAATCAAAACCCCTTTTTTCCCACACCACTCTTTGAGCCATGCATTTAATTCTCTAATTTGCTTGAACCTATGCCAACTGGCACTTGGCCCAGGTAACAGAGATTATTACCTTTATATATGTCCTATGACTGGTCTTTGTCCTTCAATGCCAACTCTGACACTAAAAATATAAAACATGATACACCACCTGTATGCAAATAATATTGGCCAAAAACAACAGCTAAACTTCTCTAACCGATATGGTGAAACAAAGGCAGTATAAATATTGGCAAAGTATGATGACTTATGGAATAATAGGCACTGTTGTATCAGCTTTATTTTTAAATTTGATATGTCAAATATATAATATTTAACACAATATTCTATGTAAAAACGCACAATGATTATAGTCTGTGGCTTCAAAAAATATAAAATTTGTTTAAAAATTAAATGGCATTTGTATTTTGCCAAATTCAATTGCATAACTAATTCACAGTTGAATTTATTAAATATTAAAAGAATTAAGGGCCCAATTTTCAAATAATGTGCAACTCCACCAGGCTATTTACAGATTTTTTTTTACTGTACATATTTCTTATGCTTTGCAGTCACAAGGTCTACATAACCAGAGGAATTTGTATTATTGGAGCTCATACCAGGCTTTGTATGAAGAAACTCATGTTGTTATGATGTCTTCTTAACTGAAGATTTTTCAAGCTTTAAAAAGTCGGTACACAGTTTCTTAATATACTGAAGGATCTCCTATTGTGCTCCTTGTGGTAGGTTTGGTAGTGTGCTGTTTTGAAAAGATAGGAACATTACAACAATGCAAATTGCATTATTCTGCGGCTCAGGTGGAGCTGTGTCTCATGTGGGATCCGTTTAAGCCAGAGTTGTATTACTTCCTGAGGTTTAAGGTATTCAATCTTATGCAACTTTGTGAGCGGGAACATTTTTGGAGCCTTTTGAAGGCCCAGCATGGAACCAACAGCTATACTCAGTTGATGTGACTTCCACTGGGCCTAAGGAGGATATAGTGGATGGAACTCCTGAGGTAGCCAGAAACTCTCCCAAATGTAGACTCAAAGGCAGTAGACATAGGGGGGAGTCAGGAGGTGGGCAGGCAGATTAAATTTTATTTGATACTCATCTTCACATAATAAAACAGAAGTTATTAGTAAAGATGTTGAAGCTTGGTGAATATTTCCAATAGATGCATAAACCCAATGAGTTATATCTGTATCACTGAATATTTGAAAATTTGGCCAGTGTTCTTCTGCCTGAATTTTCAAAAGCAATAAGATCCAATTTAGTGCTCCTGCCTGTTCACACCATTTAAAGAGGCAGAGGAATTCTAATTGATGTAACAACAAGGAAAAAAGTGATCATATTGTATTACACAGTACAAAAATATGACACATGACCACTGTATAAAAAAACTGTATTGTTTAAAACAGGTTTCATCATTTATACTTTGACATGATTTCTTTCACAGAATGTTTTACTATCCCAAATAATCAAAGGTATTTGTAGACCACACCCAATTTAGATTGAAATATGTTGAAAGGTAGCTACCAAACAGGACATACTTATGTACATATCTATGGCTGTTTCACAACCCTACTATATCTGGAGAATTGCTTTCTAGTTAACTTCTGTGCATGGCACAAAACTAAAAAAAATTTAAAGTTATTTTAGTTAAACGTATCCATAAGTTGAATATTCTCCTATATAAGTAGGGACACATGTGTTTGTGTTTATATTTTATGTTTATTACATTTTTAATATTTTGTAGTATGTTTTTGTTAAAAAGTATTCTCCATAAGAGGTTACAATTTTCTTTTTCTCACAAAATAGTCAATTCTTAAACATCAGAGTACACACAAATTCAAAGGTATAGTCCTCATTTAATCTAAACTTTAGCAAAAATACAGGTATAAGCAAATGTAATCAAATTCCAACTTGTTTCTCACTTAGTTAATGTACCGTTAGCCTTCTTATTACACACATACTCACATATATATATAATAGATATATGGAGATAAGCAATATAATAGGATTCCCCACTGGTAATAACACAGATGCAAAGATGATGAATTGTGTTCTTTGCATTTGTGAAAGAGAAGCACAAGTAGATTTATGGAGTATGTGACACAAAACATTCTATTCATCTGGTTTAAAAAAGTCAATGTACAAAATCATTATCTAAAATAAAGAAATTCAAGGAATCTTTCCAACAAATGACTGTAGATCCCCAGGACACAGCAATTTCTTCCTGATCTTGGCAGATTGTACAGTGTTTTACTGCATCTCTACTTCTGTTGTTCCTTTTGACTTGCTTCTCTGGCTTTTATGCTTTTTCCTAGTGAAGAGAAGGAATGTTTAATGAGTCATATATATAAAATCATAGACATTTGGCAGTGACAGTTACATTTCAAATCAATAGTTCTGATGCTGTCTACAAACTTGAACACGAAGGGGGAGAAATTTCTCTGTCTGCTTATTTTAGCACACTGTTTAATGTGTTCACATCAAATTCCTGTCTACACTTTTTGAACAAAAGCACTAATCTGTTTATTTCAAATGCGCATGGAGTAACTCGACAAAAATATGTTAAACAGTTCACTAAAAGTAGAGCAAAAAGGAATATCAAATCCTTGTATTGATTTATACCCTTAAACTCATTTCCAGATAATTAACAGTGCATGTGCACTGCAGCTTTCTAGTCAGATAGAACCCTGTTAAATTACCTTGCCCCTGCCTTATTGTAACTGTAAGTGTCATGTTTAGGAAAGAGATCTGTGCCTGCCATGATATATGCATGTGAAGCGCTGTCTCCCAAAAGTTATGAATTTAATACATTTCAAGCTGAAGATAAAGCCGCATTTCTCCTCCTTGGTGTTTTTACGTCCGATCCAACTTTCATCCCCTGCTTGACCACATTATCTTCTGCAGCAACTGCCACACCCAATCCCCCCCGCCCTACCCCCCCTTTTACACTCTGTCCCCCAATGTGAAAATCTTTACTCATTCTATGTTTTCTTATGAAATAATTATTCAAGCTATTAATCTTGCCCAGAGGCATGGAGCTATCCAGTCAGTCCCACTCTAGTTCCTTCAAGTGGCCATCCAAAGATGCGGTAATTAGGCATATTGGAATGCAGGTAATACCAGCAAAGGCTGTCCTCCATAATTGCTGTTTCTAGAATGGTTAAACAATATGTATTTCTAACTGTGTTTACACATAATTGACGTTATTATGTCTGAATTAGATCAACATACCTCTGAATGACAAAAGCAACCACAAAGCCAATGACAGCAATACCAAAAAGACATCCGAACACAATGGCAACAGTATCACCTGGAAAGAAAAATATTATAACTTTAAGGAGAGCTATTTCATTAGGAACATAGGAAGATAGGAACAGGAGTAGGCCATTCAGCCCCACGAGCCTGTCCCGCCATTCAATGAGATCATGGCTGATCTGCGGCCTAACTCCACTACTACATCATCAGTGAAGCCCAAAAGAATTCAGCATACAAATGCCCAGTTTTGTTTACTGATAGATATAAAGATTATGTTAGTGGAAGAAAAAAGGCAAATAAAACAATATTGAATCGAATCTCCGGTGCAGTACGGACAGAGTGCTGCACTGTTGGAGGTGCTGTCTTTTGGATGAGACATGAACCTCATCTGCCCTCTCAGGTGGATGTAAAAGGTCTTATGGCACTATTTTGAAGGGCAGGGGAATTCTCCCAGGTATCCTGACCAACATTTATGCCTCGGTCAACATCACAAGAATCAGATTATCTGGTCATTATTACATTGCTATGTGTGGGACCATGAAGTGTGCAATTTGATTGCCGTGTTTTCTCCATTATTAAGGTAACTGCACTTTAAATGTACTTCATTGGGTATAAATCGCTTTGGTTCGTCTTGAGGTAGTAAAAGACGTTATACAAATGCAAGTCTTTCTTTATGGGAGACAGAAGTCTGGTGTTGATTTTCCCATTTATCTTTCCTTTTGGGGAGGAATGCCTTAAGAAAGGTTAGCCCTCTTTATGGGATGTAAAAAAGTAATATAAAAATGACAAGATAAAATTGCCACGCATCATCAATGAAGTATGGAGTAAAGCATTTAGCAACTGCTGTACATCACATTAAAGAGGCAATGCGCATGTGTGAGTGACGGGGACAGTGGCGTCGTGGTAATGTTACTGGATTATTAATCCAGAGGACCAGGCTAATGCTTTGGGGACATGAGTTCAAATCCCACCATAGTGGAATTTAAATTCAATTAATAAATCTGGAGTAAAAAACTGGTGTCAGTAATGATGACCATGAAACTACCAGATTGTTGTAAAAACCCATGTGGTTCACTAATACCTTTCAGAGAAGGAAATCTGCCTACATGTGACTCCGGACCCACAGCAACTCAATGTGGTTGACCCTGAACTGCCCTCTGAAATGGCCTAGCAAGCCACTCAGTTGTACCAAACTGCTACAGAAAACCAGAAGGACAACCTGGCATCAACCTAGGAACACCCTGCCCAGTCGACCCTGCAAAGTCCTTCTTACTAACATCTGGGGGCTTGTGCCAAAATTGGGAAAGCTGTTCTACAGACTAGTCAAGCAACAGCCTGACATAATCATACTCACAGGATCAAACTTTACAGCCTATGTCCTGTCCCACCAGCTGGACAGACCCAGCAGAGGTGGGGGCAGAGTGGTATACAGTCAGAAGGAAGTTGCCCTGGGAGTTCTCAACATTGTCTCTGGATGCCATGAAGTCTCATGGCATCAGGTCAATCATGGGCAAGGAAACTTCCTGCTGATTACCAACCTACTGCCCTCCCTCAGCTGATCAATCAGTGCTCCTCCATGTTGAACAACACTTGGAAGAAGCACTGAGGGTAGCAAATGTTCAGAATGTACTCTGGGTGGGGACTTCAATGTCCATTACCAAAAGTGGCTCGGTAGCACCTCTACTGGCCAAGCTGGCTGAGTCCTGAAGGCCATATCTGCCAGACTGGGCCTGTGGCAGGTGGTGAGGGAACCAACAAGAGGGAAAACCTACTTGACCTCGTCCTCACCAATCTACCTGATGCAGATGCATCTGTCCATGTCATTATTGGCAGGAGTGACCACCGCACAGTCCTTGTGGAGACGGAGTCCCATCCTGTTGTGTGGCACTACAACTGTGCTAAAGGGGATAGACTCACAACAGATCTAGCAGCTCAAAACTGGACATCCATGAGGTGCTGTGGGCCATCAGCAGCAGCAGAATTTTATTCAACCACAATTTGTAACCTCATGGCCTGGCAGATCCCTCACTCTACCATTCCAATCAAGACACTGGGTCAATGAAGAAAGCAGGAGAGCATGCCAGGAGCAGCATCAGGCATACCTCAAATGAGATGTCAGCCTGGTGAAGCTACAATACAGGACTACATGCATGCCAAACAGTGGATGTGGCATGCAATAGACAGAACTAAGCAATCCCACAACAAATGGATCAGATTTAAGCTCTGCAGTCCTGCCACATACAGTCATGAATGGTAGTGAACAATTAAACAACTAACAGGAGGAGGAGGCTCCACAAGTATCCCCATCCTCAATGATGGGGGAGCCCAGCACATCAGTGCAAAAGACAAGGCTGAAGCATTTGCATCCATCTTCAGCCAGAAATGCCGAATGGATGATCCATCACAGCTTCCTCTGAGGTCCCCAACATCACAGATGCCAATTTGATTCACTCCACATGAAATCAAGAAGCAGCTGAAGCCACTTGATGCCGCAAAGGCCATGGGCCCTGACGACATCCCGGCAGTACTACTGAAGAGTTGTGCTGCAAAACTAGCCACGCCCCCAGCCAAGCTGTTCCAGTACAGCTACAACACTGGCATCTACCCAACAATGTGGAAAATTGCCCAAGTATGTCCTGACCACAAAAGCAGGACAAACCCAACCTGGCCAATTACTGCCTCATCAGTCTACTCTCAATCATTAACAAGGTCACACTTGTTGCCCATCCCTAATTGCCCTTGAGAAGGTGGTGATGAGCTGCCATCTTGAGCCACTGCAGTCCATCTGGTGTAAGTACTCCCAAAGTGCTGTTAGGGAAGGAATCCCAGTATTTTGACACAGCGATGATGAAGGTACATCAATATCTTTCCAAGTCAGGATAGTGTGTGACTTGGAGGGGAACTTGCAGCTGGCATTCCCATTGTGTCTGCTTTCCTTGTCCTTCTAGGTGGTAGATGTCACGGGTTTGGAAGGTACTGTCGAAGCGGGCTTGGCGAGTTGCTGTAGATGGTACACACTGCTGCCATTGTGTGCCGGTGGTGAAGGACCAAATGTTTAAGGTGGTGGATGGAGTGCCGATCAATCAACTGCTTAGTTCTGGATGGTATTGAACTTCTTGAGTGTTGTTGGAGCTGCACTCAAGCAAGCAAGTGGACAGTATTCAATCACATGCCTGACTTGTGCCTTGTAGATGGTGGACAGGCTTTGGGGAGTCAGGTGGTGAGTTACTTGCCGCAGAATTCCCAGCCTCTGACCATCATGGCCATGATACCAGTGTTCCAAGGGCTTGCAGGCTCTCACAGCAGCCCAGCAATCTATCCTCCAACAGATTACAAGGAAGGCTGAGGCACCACCTTGGGAGTGTGGCAGTGGCTCCATAGAGCACACTCCTACTATCCTGTTTCTGGATTACAGCATTCATGATCCCACCACTGCCACTCCACCAGCTCCATTGTTGTTGCCTGTCAGTTAGCCAGACAGGACTGCTGCTACCCATGCTGAGGTGGTGCAGTCT
Source organism: Heterodontus francisci (assembly GCF_036365525.1). Lineage (NCBI taxonomy): Eukaryota > Metazoa > Chordata > Chondrichthyes > Heterodontiformes > Heterodontidae > Heterodontus > Heterodontus francisci. The sequence goes on along the minus strand of NC_090371.1, from coordinate 76,928,975 downwards.
GAAGCTAGATCTCGGAAGGCCTAAATCTTCTTGAGGTCATCCTCCAAGGCCATCTGCAGTGTCCTCCACTGAATGTCAGCTGCCTTCCAGCAGCCATGCAGCAGCCACTGGGGTAGCACTGCATTGGAACACTAGGACAGGCAAAGGCAATGCAAGACAGGCACCAAGGGAATGCAAAAGGGTGATTAGTTGAAATTTGTGTACAATATAGCATTGTTTAATTTATATATGTGATTTGGAATGTGTATTTTGAGTTGGCTTTTATTTTTGCATTTTTTTGTTAAGTGGACAATTGATGGTCAGTGACAGAAAGAAGGTGAATATTGTGGAACTTTTTGTGAATGGGGAATTGGGCTTGAGGTTATTGTATTGCACTCGAATTAGGTCTTCACATACAGCTCAGGGAGAAAGGGGCTGTCTAGATTGTAGCCTCCCTCCTCTTCCTCCTCCACCTCCACCTCCTTCTCCTCGTCCTCCTGATCCTCAGCTTCTCACCTGATAGATGGTGGCAAGGGCTTTTCCCTCCTGTTGGCAAGGTTGTGCAGCATGCAACGCACCACCACAGAACTTGCGACCCCACTCAACCAAGTACTACAAGGCTCCCCCAGAGCAGTCCAGGCAGCAACTTTTTGTTTCACCATGCCACTGGTGTGCTGTATCACATTTCTTATGGCAGCATGCCTGTTATTTTATGCATGCTGCACACATCTGCTTGGGTTGTGAATCAGAGTCAAGATCCATGTCATCCAGTTTGGTTTGGTTTGCCTTGGTGGATGAATTACAGCTGGCACAAGGACAGCTGCAGAATGAAGGTATCATGACTGCTGCCAGGATTTGATGGGCATTGCCTATGGTAACACACCAAGTGGATACTGAGGAAGTGGAATCCCTTTTGGTTCCAATTTATGGCAGAGTTGATATGCGATGCCCAGAAATCAGTGTTTATAGTCACTGGTACCCTGTCCCACAGGGAAGCCTGAAATCCTTGCAAACCCTGGTGCCCGCTCTTCCTGCTTCTCTCTGGCAAGAGGCAACGGAATGACGTTCTCCTTCTTTGAATAAAGAGCCTCCGTTACCTCTGTTATGTCACAATGGACTGCAAGCTTCAAGATGTGGCTGCAGCAGTTGGCAGATTTCAGTGATGACTTCCTACGTGAAGTGTAGATACCTCAAACATAGGTCGTCGCTGAGGTTCAGGTAGGAAAATTGCTCCCTGAACACCTTGGGTGGATATGACCTGCTGAGAGCCCTCCTCCCCCTTCTCCACCTCCTCCCCCTCCCCCGTCTCCACCTCCTCCTCCTCCTCCTTCTCCACCTCCTCCTCCTCCCCCTTCTCCACCTCCTCCTCCCCCTTCTCCACCTCCTCCTCCTCCCCCTTCTCCTCCTCCTTCTCCACCTCCTCCTCCTCCCTCTTCTAGCAGATTATCCTCTATGTGACCGCTATTCATTCTCTCAATCATGCTCTATTCCAAGAGGAAGGTCTATTTCACTCACATCTGGGAGGAACTGGTTTATGCAGAAGCCTTGAAGTCAGCACCTACCACACCACTTCTTATAGACTTTTGAAACTTGAAACAACTAAAATAAATCAGCCAGTGACTAACCTGAAAGTAGTTGATAATCTCTTTAAATTGTGCTGGTGGGGGATCCTTCCTTCCTGCTGCTTAATGCATGTTCAGCTTTGAGAGGTTAAGAGATGGCATCGGTTGGAGTGTGGAACTCCAAAATGGCAGCACTGGCGTTAAATCAACATTGCACGCTGATTGATGTCATGATGTTCCAGCGGATGTTAATTGTGCATGCTAACCCCTTAACCAAGATGGCATCTAGCCATTTCCTGTCAGAAGTGTGCATGCGTGCCACAGATGCCATTTTGGTAACCGAAGGGCACTGTAGAGCCTAAAAAATGGGTGCCTCTGAGCCCAATTTCATCCCCATAGGCTCTGAAATTTGTGTTGTGGGAAGGTGCTACAGTGACATAAGCTGGGTGGATGACTTTGAATTTGAGAAGGGACCAGATTCCGGTGGGTCACTGTGCTCCCATTAAAAATTCCCAGGGAATTAGGTTCTTACAGTCCTTGTACCGGGCTCCCTTTAATCCCTCATGCTGAAGAGGAGGTGGGGTCTGATGGAATGTTGCCACTCACTCCAGAAATCCTGCCAGTTCTTCCTCTTTTGCCCTGAACAAAATTGTGGTCAATTTAAAATAATGTAATGGTTTCCTCTGATCCCATCACCGGAAAGATACCTTTCAAAACTTGAATACAAATCTTTTTCAGTTTAAGTAACAATACCTTCATCTCTTTGTCGCGTTTCAATTTCTTCTTCTGAATCACGTCGTCCGTGTCCACTTAGAGCTATGGAAAAAATATTAGTTACAAAATTAAATAAACATGTAAATTCAGTTTCTCTTCATTTGTACTTTTCTTCTAATTTTCTCCTTTTTATTATTCTCCTCTCCTAACAATATTGACTTTTACTGAATTACAGTTGATTTGGATGTTGGGAGCCATTTATTACTTTGCTATAGTGGTATTTTTTCCTGTGAGGACCTGGACAGTGGCTGTTAGCAGGCTAACCAATCATGAGAGCTGAAAATTAACCTGTGTCCTGTCTGATACCTGCACACTTGCACACACTCACATGCATGTGAACACATATGCACACAGGTACACACACACTATTTCAAGCATGTGGCAGTTTCACTGGATAGTTATCAGGAGCAGCAACAAGCCCCATCTGCTGCACCCATTGAGATCAATCAGCTTAGCACTGCCAGATCTGGAAGCTTTTGATCAATATGACTTAATAGCACTAAGCCCTGAGAAGCCTGCCTCTACACTTCTGCCCACCACCATTGGCAGCCTCTGCAGTGCCACAACCTGTTGGTCTCAAGGCCTTCATATTAACCTTGGGTTGGGGGTAAGAAAAAAATTATACACTTGCCTAAGAAATCTTCAGGAGGCCCCGACCCACCCTCCCGCTGAGGTGCCCAAACTTTGTAACTGGAGAAAGAATGAGGTCAGAGGCCTGAACCTCTCTTTCCCACCTCCTCACCTCATTATAAAAGCAACTCCAGGCTCAGACTTAGTTACATTCAGAGGGAAAGCCCTGGGGCAGCATAATGGGGTGGAGACCAGACACAATTGTTCTTTATCCCTTTTTCCTCTCCCCTGCCTCTGAGGGATGTTGATTCTATCAGTGCTGAGAAGAGGAAAATTGAACTGATATTTTCTGAATTAAAGCAGAGGCTTTAAAACTCTAACCTGCAGAGACACCTAGTGGCTTTCATTTAGAAAAGCTAATATAAAAATAACTACATCAGTTCCAAATTCCAAATGTTATTAACTCACACAAAATAAAGAGAGCGCAATTGTATCATATAATGCACAAAATGGTCAGCTCTGCCCATTTTGAGTAGTCACTTGTACACTGCACCTTAAGCAAACTGTATAAAATAGCCAAAACTGTTTCAATTCTTGGATAACATTTTCATAAAACAAGAAAATGGGTTGTGCCTGTACCGTGTGTCTTGAATTTTAACCATATCTTGTTGATGAGCAGAGGCTAGGCATTCCCACACAGGAAGGGAAGAAAGTTAATAGGTGCTTGGTTTGGTCTTGGAAATAATTGGAGTGGCTCACAAAAAAACTACAAAAGCAGAGGTGAAGGTGCATAGTATTTTGTGATGTTTGATCCTTCTTGAAAAAAGGCATGTAGACCAATAAGGTCTAAGAAGATTTATTTGTTTATACAGTGTTTTAGCATATCTGCCTATCAACTCCGAGTATTTGTATTTTGTACAAACTCAGCAGTCCCAATTTTACCTCATGGTGGAATCGATTGCACAAGGGGCAGGGTTGGGCAGGTCACAAGCCTTCATGACATTGTTAGCTTGAGGTGCAGGTCTTTTTAACTCCGTCAAGTGCTCCACTCCTCCGAGGCACCAGCTCAGACATTGGCAGTTCACATGCACTAGTCAGTGAGCTTGCGGAGTCTGCACATGGAGAAACACCCAGCACCAGTGGTGATCGAAACCTCCCAGGTAAGACTTTGCTGGAGGGTTGCATCTGCCAAGCTCTGCTGAGGATGATAGAAATGAGGACTTCAAGGTGTCCCGCTTATAAGGAGAAAACTGCTGGCCTCACACAAACATCTGTACGAGGTATTGGAAAGTGTGAGAAGTTTCACCACTATGGCTGAGAGTGTGGAGGAGTCTGCATCCACCCTCTGTGGTGTCATCTCAGCCCCAGGGAGCCATAGTGATGCAATGAGAGCAGTCCATTCTGGCTTCTCTCAGGATGTCAGCAGGTTCAACCCCCCACCTAGCCCCTTCATTCAATAAGCCCCTGCTGAAAAGTATTTGCATTTAGTTGTCAGATGAGGACTGTGGCTGTAAAGATTTTGATGGATCACTGCAATTCTTTGAATGTACTGTACATTAATCATATTGCATTTGTAACGACATTCACCCTTCTGCACTTACAACTAAATGAAATTAGCTGCTGGTATTCAATCAGAGCATGTGCACAGATATGTTCAAATAACTTAATCTGCTGATGCTATGTTTGAAAATTGAACACTTTAATGTTTAGTAGGAAGATAAATCATATGTATTTGCCAGTTTTAACAATGTTCTAAACAGTTTACAATGCCAAAATAAAAACATGAATATTTACCGCATAGATTTCGACAACTCTTCTTGCTTTCAAATTGATTTCCATTACCATGGCAACCACTGAAGAGGAACGTTTCACAGCCACCAGTGGTCTCATCATAGTACCACATCAGTATGTTAGCTTTGCAATCCCCTCGTTCTTTTTGCAGTTTACATGCTGCATCTGCCAAAGAAATGAAATACGTCCATTTTGCTGACTGGAAAGAAAACTTCACCTGGTCCTTCCCCAGTTTTTGTTTTGCTATAATCTGAGGATTATTTGATTCATCAGGTTTTAAAGTAACGGAGAACAATGGATCCTAAAATATTATTAAAAATGAAAACTTTGATGCTGGAAGCTGTTGTTATTATTTTTATAGATGTCACTAACATGTCCAGCATGGGCAGGGTATCTATTTTTCTGTTCCTATTGTAAAAATGTATGGGAGTGAGTTACAGAAAGTTATTTGGTTCCAAGTTTGGTTTAGGTTCTATGTACATGCACACCAACTCCACAAAAATTTATATTCAAGGCTAGAATTTATAAGCTACCTATGCACACATATAATTAATTCTGCCTCTCTAATATTTCTACATTTACCCAGCATAGTGCATTACCTACTGGAGCATCTATCGGGAAATCATAGGTGTGCACTTTACAATTTTTTTGTCATTATAACAGACCCAGGATTTTACATGGATGAATTTGGTATCTTCTTCCTTGTCTTTTACCAGCTGCACAGCACCACAAGCTACTTTTCCAACAAGGGTGCATGTAGGAAAAATGAGAGAACCTCAACAGCTCCTTTTAACTTTGTGAGCGCGGTACATCCTGGGATTGGATCTATGGCTGTGTTTTAGTGCTGCAGGGACAAATCTGAACATGGAACATTGGGCTGGGTCTGCAGATTAACAAAAGGTCTCAGGCCTGGGCCACTATTAGGAGCATGGAGTCTATTGTCCATCTTGGGGAGTGAAAGGAAGGTATAACTTTACCCCACATGGGAGGGTCTGCCCTTAAGGTCATTTAAAATAAAAATATTTGAAATATATGTATACTCCTAGGTATGAATTTAGGATATACAGGGATATACAGGGTTGAAAATACAGTTGATCTTTAATGCATTCTAATGAACATTTAACATGATTGTATCAAATTCTTTTCTACTCAGTTTTAATGTTGATCATTTCAGATCAACAACTGCATTACATATTTTTGCCAGAACAGCATTGACCATAATTTCTACCCTATAATGTTCAAAGATATATGATGATAAGGCAGTTGAGTTTTCGTGGGAGTAGTATCAGAGAAAGTGGAAATGATCTAAGTGAAATTCAACCCCAAGGTATCCTGTACATATTTTAATTTTTTTAACAAGCTAAGCTTCACAAAAAAAACATCCTCAATCATCTTATGTTCAGGCATAACCCAATCTTAAACCCAATGGGGATAATTTGACTTTGTAAGATAGCGTAAAACAAATGATAGTAAATTGGCAGACCATTTAACGTCTCTCCATCTTTTTATTTTTATTTACTTCATGTGCTCCAATGTGCTGGCAAGATTGTTCCAAATCCTTTTCTCGTGGGCCTCAATCTGGTAACATTTGGTGTTGTCATCTATGATACGGGAGTACTACTGCTACTTGGACTGACTGGGACCAGGATCCCATCAACACTGTTTTATGAGGGCCAATCATTACATTCTGAATCACTATTTCCTATTTTAATTCAGCCCAACAGAGTTAACTGTTGACACCTATTTTACAAACAATCTATAATTCAGATATTTGAGTTGAAAAATAACACAAATATTTATTGTTCTAACCTTGTAATATTTTGATATAGCATCAAATATTGATAAAATACATAGTGCAATTAATTGATTCATTATTGATTAATTATGTATTCTGGCTGAAATATCTTAAGAAAAATTATGTTAATTTAAAAATAGACTTTCCAAATTAGACAGCAACTTTTCGACTCATCCCTTTTTCTTAAATTTTAAACTTAAATAAAAGCAATTCTAAATTTAAAAATTACAGTTATGGTATTTGAAGAACTTACCTCCCTCTGGAAATATTGCAAAATAATTCTCCGAGCAGGTTTTCAAACAGTCTGTCTCATTCAAAAATCTGTTTCTGTTGCCTCCTAACCCATGGTAGGTAAATGGTTGGCAACGGTCAGGAACTGGGTCATAGTACCATAGGATGCTCCTTAATTTAGGATCTGTCTTCTCTCCTTCCTGCTTTGGTTCCATACAGGCTTCATCTGCGGTCAGAGAAAATAGAGTGTTTTCCGAGGAGCTAATAGTTATACTTCTTTGTTACAAATAAACAATAATTGAAAGAAAGAACTTGCAATTGTTTAGTGACTTATCATGCCTCAAACAAAGTTCTGCAACCCATCTCTATCTAGTTTCTTCCACAAGTACCCCATTCCCTCTCCAAACTCCTGCTCCCTCAACTCCATTCCCTCCATGCTGCTGACCACCCAATATCATGCTGGCTGTCACAATGGGCTGAATTTTACTAGCCCTCCGACATGGGGGTTGTGGCGAGGGAACCTGGAAAATTCTTCCCTGACGCTGGGAAGGCCCCGTTGCATTTTACCAGCAGCAGCGAGGCCTTGGTGTGTGCCCCGCTACCCCACCCCCCGTCGCTTAGCAGCGGAGCCTTCACCTGAATATGCAAATGATATTACAATTAAAGACCAATGACCTAACTGGTAACGACGGTCGTCCCACGCTGATATTCCGGCTGCTAGCCAGATCTCCCGTGCCTTCGGAAGTCCATTCGGAGTTCCAAGGCGTGACACTGGTGGGGAGGGGGGAGGAGTGAAATTTTCAGGGCGGGAGTGGGCCTGAAATCACAAAGTCACAAATGCCATTCTCTGATGCTTTGTTCTCCTCAACTTTTCTACTCCCTTTGACATGGTTAATCATACCATCCTCCACCAATGTCTCTCCTCTGTTGTCCAGCTCGCTTGTACCAATCAGCCATAGCCAAAGGCAAAGCATCTTTAACAATGGCTTCTCTCCCTACTCTGGCATCGTCACTACAAAAATCCCCCAGGGATCTATATTTGGTCCCCTGTTCTACTTCATCTACATTGGCAACAGATGTGGGGTCAGCTTCCACCAATAGATTAATAACTCCTAGCTCTATTTTTTCACCACTTACCCTTCATTTTATCGGTGTTATCAAACTACTTGTCTGACATCCACTCTTGGATGCACTTTAATTTCCTTCAGCTAAACATTGGAATGACAGAAGCCAGCATTTTCCACTAATTCTACACCCTTGGCATCAACTCCAACACCCTCTCTGTTCACTGATTCTGATGAACCAGACTGTTTGCAACCCAGTGTCTTGTACAGTATCAAGCTCAGTTTCTGACCCCATATCATCTCCATCACAAAATCCACTTGCATAACATTGCTCATCTCCATTCCTAGCTCAGGTCATCTTCCACTGAAAATTTCACAGGTGCCTTTATGATCTCCGGACTCAACTATTCTAATGCTCTCCTGACTGGTCTCCCAATCTTTTATGCACCATAAACTTCAGCTCATCCAAAACTCTGCTGCCTGTTTCCTATCCTGTCCAGCTCACCCTTCACTATTACCCTCATTGGCCTCAATTCCCAGTCCCCCTCAAATTTAAAATTCTTATCCTTGTATTTAAACCCATCCATGGCCTTGATACTTCCTATCTCTGCAACCACCTCCAGCCCTACAACTCTCCCCTATACAAATAGCCCATTCCTCTGTCTCTTGACTCTTGTGCACTCTTGCCCTTTGCCCCACCATTGGTGGCCCTGCTTTAAGATGTCTGGTCCCCATGCTTTTTAATTACCCCCCAAACCCTGCCTCATTTTTCTTCCTTTGGTTGTTTTTCCTTGTATCTCCATGAAAGATGTTTTTCTATATTAAAGACATACATAAATGCATGTTTTTGTTGCTGAAAACTTAAGTAAGAAAGTTTTACTGAACTAAGGGAGCTAGAAATGAAAAAGAAAATCCCAAGCAACTTTGCAGTATTGGATATTAGTCCAATGCCCTGCTTATGTGCTCCAGAAGACCTGAATTATATTGGTATCTGGAAAATTATTCATGACCATACCCAATATTTTTGTAATATCTTTCCCATGATCCTATCTGATAATGCCTGTGAGAGGGGATTGGGTTCCTGTCTCATTTCCCTCCTGGGAGTGCTAGTGGAAGATGGTGGGTAAATCCAGTCCCAGCAAGAAAGGCCGTGCCTTCTAAATGAAGAAAGAGGGCTTTCAAGAGTGGATTCAATAGCCAGCCCTTCCACCATTGATGCACTGTGGCTGCTGTATGTACAATCTATTGGATGCACTGCACTAGCTGACCAAGGTTATCTCTTTGCCTTGTGATATCTACCACTGAGAAGGACAGAGAAGGAACACTGTTATCTCCAAGTCAAATACCATCCTGACGTTTATCAGAATTCCTTCATCATTATTAGGTCAATATGCTTGAATTTCCTACCTAGCACCATTGTGGGAGTGCCATCAGCACAAGGACTGCATCGTTCATGGGATAGGTCCCCCACTATGCCAGAGTATTGACTGTGACTGAGTAATACTCTCACCTTAAAGTCAGAAGGCTGTGGGTTCAAATCCCACTTCAGAGGCTTGAGCATAAAACCTAGGCTAACACTTCAGTGCAGTCCGAAGGAGTGTTGCACTGTCAGAAATGCTGCTGTTCAGATAAGATGTTAAACCCAGTCTGCTCTCTCAAATGGACATAACAGATCCCATGGCACTATTTGAAGAAGAACAGGTTAGTTTTCCCTGGTGTCCTGGCCAATCCTTCAACCAACATTACCAAAATAGATTATCTGGTCACGACCACGTTGCTGTTTGTCGAATCATAAATTGGCTGCTGTGCTTCCTACATTACAACAGTGACTACACTTCAAATGTATTTAATTGGCTGTAAAGCGCTTTGGGACATTCTACGTTTGTGAAAGGTGCTCTATAAATGCAAATTTTTCTTTTTTTCCTATGGCAAATAGGGATGCAGCTTCTTTCAAATCCCAGGAATGAAGAAAATAAGTTCTCTTTTTCAGTTGATTCAGTGAATTTCCATGCTTGGAAATTAGATTGAATTGTTTAGTTCTAATTCCAGTCTCTTGTTGCCAAGCAACGTCATATAAATGAATTTAGTGCTCCCAGTCCAGAGTTTCACATAATGGAACCACATGTTAGAGTTTGGGCTCAGAGTCATTTACATAGTTCATAAAATACACTCTTATAATTATACAATCACTCAGAGTAGACATTGACACTATATCACTACATTTGAACTCTAACATGAATGTAGTGGACACAAATATTTATTTAATTATTGTTATTGCTTCTTTAGTTTATCTTCTGAGGGGAGAAAAGCCTTGTAGTGAAGTATTTCATCAAGGTCAGAACTCCACTTTTGTCATCTAGTTGTGGGTCTACCATTTCCTTCCCCCTCCTCTTTTGAAGGTGCAGATCTCATGCTGGAGTATGGCTCTACAGATGCAAATATCCTGTATCTTGCAAAGTAGCTTTTCTTCACGTGCGAACATATGCAGAACAAACAAGGTTTTTTATTCTTTCACAGTATGTGACCATCACTGGTAATGCCAACATTTATTGCCCATCCCGAAGTAGTTCACCAGCTACCTTACATGTACTTTGTAAATGCAAATTGAAACATACTACCCATTGATCCATGAGAAAGGGTGTGAGTTAATAGAATTGCATAGAATATAGAACACAGAACCAGTCCATGCCGGAGTTTAAGCTCCATTAGAGCCTCCTCCCATCCTTCCTCATCTAACTCTATCAGCATAACCCTCTATTTCCTTTTCCCTCATATGTTTATCTAGCTTCCCCATAAATGCATCTATACTACTCGCTTTAACCACTCCCTGTGGTAGTGAGTTCCACATTCTCACCACTCTCTGGTGAAAGATATTTCTTCTGAATTCCCAGTCTGATTTCTTGGCAATTATCTTATATTGATAGCCTCTAGTTTTGCTCTTCCCCACTAAAGGAAAAGATCTCTCTGTGTCTACTCTATCAGCCTTCATTTTACAGGACCGGGACTGATGTCCTAGGGAGAGTATTTGCTAGAGTGGTTGAGGAGGGTTCAAACTAAAATGGCAGGGGGATGGGAACCTTTGCAAGGAGTCAGAGGAGGGGGGATCAAAGACAAGAACAAAAGACAGTAAAGGGAATAAGAAAAGTGATAAGCAGAGAAATCAAGGGCCAGAATCAAACAGGGCCACAGTGAAAGATTGTGGGAAGAGGACAAGTAATGTTAAAAAGACAAACCTTAAGGCTTTGTGCCTTAACGCGCAGAGCATTCGCAATAAAGTGGATGAATTAATCGCACAAATAGATGTAAACGGGTATGATATAGTCAGGATTACAGAGACATGGCTGCAAGGTGACCAGGGATGGGAAATGAACATCCAGGGATATTCAATATTTGGGAAGGACAGACAAAAAGCAAAAGGCGGTGGAGTTGCACTTCTGGTTAAAGAGGAAATTAATGCAATAGTGAGGAAAGATATTAGCTCTGACAATGTAGAGCTGAGAAACACTAAGGGGCAAAAAAGGTTAGTGGGGTTGTATGTAGACCCCAAAACTGTAGTGGTGATGTTGGGAATGGCATTAAACAGGAAATTAGAGATACATGCGATAAAGGAACATCTGTAATTATGGGTGAATTTATTCTGCATATAGATTGGGCAAATCAAATTAGTCACAATACCATAGAGGAGGAATTCTTGGAGTGTATACGGGATGGTTTTTTGGACCAATAAGTTGCAGAACCAACTAGAGAAAAGGCCATTCTAGACTGGGTATTGTGTAATGAGAGAGGAATAATTGACAATCTAGTGGAGTGAGACCCCTTGGGGATGAGCGACCATAATATGATAGAATTTTTCATCAAGATGGAGAGTGAAGTAGTTGGTTCTGAGACAAGGGTCCTGATCTTAGTAAAGGAAACTATGAAGGTATGAGGCGCAAGTTGGCCATGACGGATTGGGAAACGTTACTTAAGGGGATGACGGAGGATAGGCAATGGCAAACATTTAAAGAGCACATGGATGAACTGCAACAATTGTTTATCCCTGTCTGGCGCAAAAGTAAAATGGGAAAGTAAGCCAAGGGAATTTAGAGATAGCATTAGATCCAAGGAAGAGGCATATAAATTTGCCAGGAAAAACAACAGACCTGAGGATTGGGAGCAGTTTAAAATTCAGCAAAGGAGGACAAAAGGACTGATTAAGAAGGGGAAAATAGAGTACAAGAGCAACCTTGCGCGGAACATAAAAACTGACTGTAAAAGTTTCTATTGGTATGTGAAGAGAAAAAGATTAGTGAAGACAAATGTAGGTCCCTTGCAGTCAGAAACAGGGGAATTTATTAGGGGGAATAAAGAAATGGCTGACAAACTAAATGCATACTTTGGTTCTGTCTTCACAAAGGAGAACACAGATATCATACCAGAAATGTTGGGGAACACAGGGCTCAGTGAGAGAGAGGAACTGAAGGAAATCAATATTAATAGAGAAATGGCGTTGGGGAAATTGATGGGATTGAAGGCCGATAAATCACCAGGGCTTGATGGTACACATCCTAGAGTACTTAAGGAAGTGGCCCTAGAAATAGTGAATGCATTGGTGGTCATCTTCCAAGATTCTATAGACTCTGGAACAGTTCCTACAGTTTGGAGGGTAGCTAATGTAACCCCACTATTTAAAAAGGGAACTAGAGAGAAAGCAGGGAATTATAGACCAGTCAGCCTGATGTCGGTAGTGGGGAAAATTCTAGAGTTCATTATCAAAGATTTTATAGCAGAGCACTTAGAGAACAGTGATAGAATCGGGCAGATTCAGCATGGATTTACGAAAGGGAAATCATGTTTGGCTAATCTACTAGAATTTTTCGAGGATGTAACTAGTAGAGTTGATGAGGGGGAGCCAGTGGATGTGGTTTATTTGGACTTTCAGAAGGCTTTCGACAAAGTCCCACATAAGAGATTAGCATGTAAAATTAAAGCGCATGGGATTGGGGTAGTGTATTGCGATGGATAGAAAAGAGGAGGGATAAATGGGTCTTTTTCGGAATGGCAGGCAGTGACTAGGGGGGATTGCAGGGATCAGTGCTAGGACCCCAGCTATTTACAATATACATTAATAATTTAGATGAGGGAACTAAATGTAATATCTCCAAATTTGCAGATGATACAAAACTGGGTGGGAGGGTGAGTTGTGAGTAGGATGCAGAGAGTCTTCAAGGTGATTTGGACAAGTTGAGTGAGTGGACTAATGCATGGCAGATGCAGTATAATGTGGATAAATGTGAGGTTATCCACTTTGGTAGCAAAAACAGAAAGGCAGATTATTATCTGAATGGCTATAAACTGAGAGGGGAATATGCAACGAGACCTGGGTGTTCTCGTACACCAGTCGCTGCAGGTAAACATGCAGGTCCAACAGGCGGTAAAAAAGGCAAATGGTATGTTGGCCTTCATAGCGAGAAGATTCGAGTACAGAAGCAGGGATGTCTTGCTGCAATTATACAGGGCCTTGGTGAGGCCACACCTGGAATATTGTGTGCAGTTTGGTCTCCTTATCTGAGGAAAGATGTTCTTGCTATAGAGGGAGTGCAGCGAAGGTTTACCTGACTGATTCCTGGGATGGTGGGACTGACGTATGGAGAGAGATTGAGTTGGTTAGCATTATATTCGCTGGAGTTCAGAAGAGTGAGGGGGGATCTCGTAGAAACCTATAAAATTCTAACAGGACTCGACAGGGTAGATGCAGGAAGGATGTTCCTGATGGTGGGAGTGTCCAGAACCAGGGGTCATAGTCTAAGGTCTAAACCTTTCAGGACTGAGATGAGGAGAAATTTCTTCAGCCAGAGAGTGGTGAGCCTGTGGAATTCGCTACCACAGAAAGCAGTTGAGGCCAAAACATTGTATGTTTGCAAAAAGGAGTTAGATATAGCTCTTGGGTCTAAAGGGATCAAAGGATATGGGTTAAAAGCCGGAACAGGCTACTGAGTTGGATGATCAGCCATGATCATAATGAATGGCGGAGCAGTTTCGAAGGGCTGAATGGCCAACTCCTGCTCCTATTTTCTATGTTTCTATGTTTCTACACAAGTAAAGAGGCCCAGCCTATTCATCCTTTCCTGATAGGTATAGTCTCGCATTTCTGGTATGGTTCTCATAAATAATATTTGCAACTGCTCCAGTGCCTCTTTTTAGAATATGGTGACCAGAACTGTGCACAATACTCCAAATGTGGTCTAAACAAGGTTCAATATAATTTTAGCCTAATTTCTCTACTTTTCAACTCTGTTCATCTAAAAACAAACCATAGTGCCTACTTTGCTATTTTTTTTATAACCTTATTAATCAGTGTCGCTACTTTTAGTGATTTATGTATTTTGTACTCCCAGGTCTCTTTTCTTCTCTATGCCATTAAGGTTCTTATTTTCCAATTAATATGAGACCACCTTATTTTCATCAAAACACAATGCCTCACTCTTATCTGTGTTAAAATTCATTTACCAATTATATACCAATCCTCTTCAGTATTGACTATCCCTCCTATTTGGTGTCATCCACAAATTTAGAAATTGTGTTTTTGTTTCCAAAGTCTAAATCATTAATATAAATTATTAACAGCAGTGGTCTCAGCACTGATCCTTGTGGAACCCCACTAAGAGCTGGTTTGTTACTGCCTAAAGTCATTTCACATATGGGGTAGATCTTTGTGTGATAGTTTGAAACAAGTTGGCAGCCTGTTTTAAATCTCTTCCAATTTTTATTTCCATGGAATCAATATCTAGCCCAAGCACTCTTAAAGCAATCAAATAAGTTAGATTTTGCCTCATCAGCAGGGTTAGATTCAAAACCAGGTCCTTGAAATGATAGACCCAACTTACTGTACCCTCACTCCCTCCACACAGTTTCTACACTCTGGCCAACAGTTTTTCAAGGGTTATGGCACTCCTGACCTAACAAGAGACAAAAAGCTGTCTTTCTCACACCAAGCTTGGATTGTTGCTTTTACCTCTTGGAACAAGTGCACCATTAAAGTTTTGTTTTACCCACCTAAAGCCTTTAATATCGCTAATATTTTATCAAAATGTTTTCCAAAATGATTAAAGAGACGGAATCACTCCTGTCAATTCTGTTTTGCATGGATGCCAATGTTATTTTAAAAAATATAGGCAGGATAAATTTCAGCCCTCAAATAATTCAAAGCTAACAAAGCTAAACTAAAATTTGTTCAGTCTGCCAATGTGATCTCGAGCTTACCTGTCATTTTAATTCTCTGCCCCACTCCCACACTGACCTCTCTGTCCTTGGCCTCCTACAATGTTCCAATGTAGTTCAATGTAGACTTGAGGAACAGCAGCTCATCTTTCAATTAGGCACTTTACAATCTTCTGGATTTAACATTGAGTTCAACTATTTCAGATTGTAACCTCTGCCCTGCCTTTTTTTAATTTTTGGACACGTTGCTGATGAATCTGCTTTTCCCATTCACACCTCTTCTGGACTCATCTTTTGTTTCTTTACTTGTCCCATTACTATACCCTTTTGCCTTACACCATCATCCCTTTTTTTATTTAATCTTTCATTTAAACATTTAATCTGATGAAAGGTCATCGACCTGAAACGTTAACTCTGCTTTTTCTCCATGCTGCCTGACCTGCTGAGTATTTCCAGCATTTTCTGTTTTTCTTCCCGGTTTCCAGCAGCTGCAGTATTTTGCTGTTGTGTCATTTAATCTTTCCTGCCTTCCACCCTATCACAGACCTTCCCTTCGTTCTTTTGCCACCCCACCCATTACCCTGCCTCTATACTTGCTTAAAACCTGTTATACCTCTAACTTGTTCCAGTTCTGATAAAAGGTCATCGACCTGAAACACTGGCCAGAATTATACCAGGCCCATGGAGGTGGCTTTGGAGGTGGGGCAAGTGGGGGGAGGGGCGGTGAGTTCATGGACATTTAAAACACAGCATGTTGGGTCATCTCCCCAACCTGTTCTTCTTCCTTGTGCTTTTCCTGGAGGCAGGCTCTCAGCAGCAACCAGGCTCCCAGTTATTGAAAAGGGAACTTAGCCTCTATTCTGACACTGCAATGAAATTTTACGACCGGCCGAGCAATGTATCGGAGTCTGCTTCACGGAGCACCATCAAGTACAGATTCATGTAAAAATTAGCAGGAAGGTTGTAAGCAGCACATCCACAGGTATTTGGAGCCATTTCTGCTGCACACTGATCCCCAAGATGGTTCTGGCCACTATCCATAGGGATGCTGTTTAGGCCTTTGATCTTGTGGCACCCTCTTGCTCTCCATCTGCCTGAGCAGCGCTTGCCATTCCCTTCAGCCCCTCTAATTATTTTTAATAATCATTCGTGGGATGTGGGTGTCGCTGACTAGGCCAGCATTTATTGCCCATCCCTAATTGTCCTTGAATGGAGTGGCTTGCTAGGCCATTTAAGAGTCAAATACATTGCTGTGGGTCTGGAGTCACATGTAGGCCAGACCAGATAAGGACAGCAGATTCCCTTCCCTAAAGGACATTTGTGAACCAGATAGGTTTTAGCAACAATCGACAATGGTTTCATTGTCACCATTAGCCTAGCTTTTTAATTCCAGATTTATTAATTGAATTCAAATTTCACCATCTGCGGTGGTGTGATTTGAACCCATGTCCCCAGAGCACTAGCCTGGGCTTCTGGATTACTAGTCTAGTGACATTACCACTATGCCACTGCCTCTCCTTCCAAGTCCATGTGCCGCCCACAGCCACTAATTGGACAGTGAATGTGGAGGCAGCCTACCCATTGGCTGCATCCGTTAAAGTGAGCCGGCGACGCTACCGAAACGCATTGGAGCGGGACCTGGAAATGGTCCCAACGTTGGGTTCCCGACGCGTGTGAGAAAATTCAACACGTTAACTCTGTTTCACTCTCCATAGATACCATCAGGCCTGCAGAATATTTCCAGTACTTTCTGTTTATATTTCAGATTTCCAGCATTTGCAGTATTTTGCTTTTGTATTAAGCTTTTGAATTTCATTGTTAATCATTAAAATGAACAAGAGTAGTTTTGTTCAAACAATCTAAATCTCTTAAATCCCAGCCTGACCTGTGAACAAATGTGCCTTTTATATCGTTATTCTTGTCGTACAGTGAATTAATTTGGGCCAAGGCAAATATTTCTTCTGAAGTATCATTCTATTTATAAACCATCACATAATGCTCATTAATTTTCATGTCTCCAGTTGGTGTTTATCTTTTCTTAACTTTTTCACAGTGAATAAACCTTCTGATCTGTAATCATTTGCCAAAGACTTGCGGGTTGATAGGTAAATTGACCATTGTAAACATTGCCCCTAGTGTAGGTAGGTGGTAGGAGAATTGAGGGAAGGTGGGGATGTGAGAGGGAAAATGGGATTAATGTAGGATTAGTATAAATGGGTGGTTGATGGTCGGCGCGGACTCGTTGGGCCGAAGGGCCTGTTTCAGTGCTGTATCCCTCTATGACTCTATTTGAAGAAAATGAGAAGTGTGTAAATTTCAATGTGATGTTAAAAAGTGAAAAGCTAAAAGATTCCCTCAAAGCAATATCCATGAAGGTGTTAAAGAGCTAAACTATATTCTGTGAAATACTTCTGTAAATCATGGGTTTGTAAATCGGAGTTTCTTGAGTATTGGACAAAAATACAGTTTTACAGAATCTAGTATAGACATTGAAACTTTTCACTGTCCAGTGATTTTAATAATAGATCCCATTTAATCAAATCAAGAAAGTTATTTTAGAAATAATTTAATAAAACGAAGAACTTTTTCGAGAGAAATGAGCCAATCAGAGAAAGAACTTGCTTCACCATGTTTTTTGCCCGACTGAAAATCATGAAGTGTTGGTGCACATGCAAAATTCATCCTGTTTGTGGCAGTATTTAGCTTTCCTTTCCTGCTACAATCCTGACTTGCAGCTGTTTTTTTACATTCTGAGTTTTATAATATAAGAAAAAAGTAGGAATAAAAATATAAAATAATCGACCACGAATGTTTAATTTTTTAGCGGTTAAAAAACTTAGAAAACAAATTTAAATGAAACCACATTAATGCAATGGAACCCCACCCAACATTTCGGGTTTCAGATCTACCATCATCACCATAGGATTCGAGGGAGATCTTCTGATGTCCCACCCTGGGTAATTGTTGTCGATGGCTCTTGATAGTTGTTGTCTCTCGAAAGCAAGCTTGAAGAACAGCACCTTATCTTCTTATTAGGAACTCTACAGCCCTCTGGACTCAACATTGAGTTCAACAACTTCAGACCAGGACCGCCATTTTGATTGTTTTTTACCATGTGCCAGTCTTAAACTGATTTTTCATGTTTTTGCTTTTGGAC
The DNA here is from genome assembly GCF_036365525.1 of Heterodontus francisci. Taxonomy (NCBI): domain Eukaryota; kingdom Metazoa; phylum Chordata; class Chondrichthyes; order Heterodontiformes; family Heterodontidae; genus Heterodontus; species Heterodontus francisci. The sequence goes on along the minus strand of NC_090371.1, from coordinate 76,910,852 downwards.
AGAACTGTTCATTATTTTGCCATTAACACTCTCTCTGGACTAATGCTTTGTCTTTTATTACAACTATTACCACTCCCTATGCTTTTTATTCTGTGACATCTTTGTCATTTAATCTCTTCTACCCTCTGCCCTATCATACACCGTCCCTTTTTTTCTTCTCCCCCGTTCCCCTCTTTCACTTACTCAAAACCTTTCTAACCTTTCTATCATTTCTAACCTTTGCCAGTTCTGATGAAAGATCATAGATGTGAAACGTTAACTCTGTTTCTCTCTCCACTGATGCTGCCAGACCTACTGAGTATTTCCAGCACTTTCTGTTTTTATTTCAGATTTCCAGCATCCGCAGTATTTTGCTTCTATGTAAATGAAACCTGATGGTTTGCACTTAAAAGAAGATATAGAATTGTGTTTATTATTTTAATTAAAAGATTTAATTTAAAAGTTCTAAATGTCTTTGGGTTACATATTGGGCAGAGTGCCAACATTCAGTGCCATGGAGAGAGGAGAATATTAAAATCAAGGCTTTGCCAGACTGGGAGCCAATGTAAGTCAGCAAGCACAGAGGAGATGGCCGAACGGGACTTGGTGCAAGTTAGGATACAGGCAACAGAGTTCTGGATTAGCTCATGTTTATGCAGGATGGAAGATATTGCATCAGTCAGGAGAACATTGGAATAGTCAAGTCTAGAGGTAACAAAGGCATGGATGAGGATTTCAGCAGCACATGAGCTGAGGCAGAGGTGGAGTTGAGCAATATTATGGAGGCGGAAGTAGGCAGTCTTGGTGATGGAGACGATATGTGTTCGGGTAGTGACAGTTTAAAATGAATGATCCCTCATTATAGACTCCCCACTCATAAGAATTAATTTTTCACTACTACACTCTATCAAAACCCTTCATAATTTTTCATAGCTTACTTAATCTCCTAATCTTTCAGCAAAGGCTAAACCAATCTTTCTTCGATCCATAGAAGTTCAATCTGTACAAACACCAAACAGCATTGTTTCATCTAGACAGTTAGTTAATTGGCTAAGAGAAGATTAATTATTATTTATTATTCTGTTCTATACTTGTTGCAAGTTTAATTGTAATTTATTTTGTGATTTATCATATACTTTGGTTTTAATTTTAAAGGCAGTATTAGTGTCATCGCAAAAGAAATAAAGTAAGGTCTTGCATTTACAAAGCACATTTCATAACCTCAGGATGGCCCAAAGCACTTTACGACCAGTGAAGTAATTTTGAAGTCTAGTCACTGTTGTAATGTAGGACATGCAGCAATCGATTTGTACACAGCAGGTCCCCACAAACAACAGTGAGATAATGACCAGGTAAAATTTTTAAAGTGTTGATTCTACTTACCAAATTATTAACAAGAATATATATGTTGTTCAATAAGAAAAAAACAATTTCACAAATATTGCTCACACAGAATAAAAAATTATGCCCTTAGGCCCACCTCAAAGGCACAAGTTCCACCACCACAGTCACCATCTTATGTCACCAGCATGCATCCGCCATTACAGATTTGTGTAATATCCGTCAAGTACATGCATTGTTTGCTTATATAGCAATATTCACCGCAGTTCAACAGTAAGTTATAATGTGCAGTACTTTGAGATGTTATAAAGCTTTATATAAATATAAGAATTAAGACTTTATTATTAAGTTATGAATAATTTGACATGACTTATAGGACCTGGCAAATCCTTGAATAAAGATCAAGTGTCCTGGCTGAAATGGTAACTTACATATATCATAAACTTTTAAACTAAAATGTAAGTCCATCTTTAAACAGTTGCACTATTGCTCTAATGAAACTATAAATAGAAAAAATATAAAAGTACATTTTTACTTACTTGCCATCTGAGCTGTAACACACAAATTAAAAGCGGCAATGTAGATTCCCAAGTATAATGCTATCCTCCTCATCTTTGCGCTTTGGAAACTCAGCTGGAATACAAATTGGCAAGAACCTGAGCAGAGGTTGTGCATTCAATGGTGTAACGTGTCCACGAATACTGGTACACAATTTGCTAACTGCCTTTAGCCTATCGACTTTATAACATATTTTATGATTTAATGGCAGTTTCAACAAAACCGACCCTTTGGACTCTCCAGCAATAAAACTGATGTGTAATGATGCATACAGATAGTAACCAGGTAACTATTGATCTGAGGAGTTTGGTGTCACTTGCAAATTAAACTTTTATCCTTGTTACATACTACACCTTTGTGACCATGGGTGCTGCACCAATATCCACTGAAATGCAGACCCAAAAATGTTGTGTAACAGCCCCAAGGCCAATCTGAATTCCTGGTGATGGGAGAAAAAAGACCACTGCAAACCATTAGTTACGTCATCATTCTGTCTGCACTGAAACATGTAAGCTGGTTTCGGTGCAGTCTTCTAGTGTTCCATTAGTCATCACATGACTAAGCCAAATAAAGTTCATCACCCAAAAGCACAATTGTATTTGTCATAATTATTTTATTAGTTTCACAAGATCACACCATATTTGGGTATAAGGAAGGTCTTCCAGACCGCCTTAATTAATCCATCCTGAGAAACCCAATATTCCACTCAGTTGCTACATCTTGTTTAAGACTTCAATCCCAATTTTATTAAAGCCCTGAATTTTATTTGTATTCTTGTTTTCGGAGGACATGTTGTTTATGCCTTTCCCCTATGTAAGTTGGAGCAAGTAATTGCTTAGAATATGTAGTATCATCTGCTCATTCTCAGTTTCAGGCCTAGTTGTATCTATTAGTTTTTTTTCCCTTCTTTAATTCATTCATGGGATGTGGCATTGTCAACAATTGCTAACTGACCTTGAATAGGAGTGGAGAACCACCTTCTTGAATACAACTGAGTTGCTTGTTAGGCCTTTTTAGAGGGTAGTTAAGAGTCAACCACATTGCTGTGAGCCTGGAGTCACATATAGGCCAGACCGGGTAAGGACTGCAGATTTCCTTCCCTAAAGGACATTAGTTAACCAGATGGGTTTTTATAACTATGTGGTAGTTTCATAGTCACCATTACTTAGACTAGCTTTTTATTCCAGATGTACTTCATTTATTGAATTGAAATTCCCCAGATGCCGGGGATGTGATTTAAACTCATGACTCTTGAGTTACTGGTCCAGTAACTTAACGACTATACTATCGTACCCCATTTTAATATTCTCACCTCTTCTTAGTAAAAAAAGTTATTTCCATTCTACAAAGACGAGGTGAGAATATTAAAATGGGGTACAAAACATAATAGTAAAAAAAGTTATTTCCATTCTACAATTATGTTTTGTCTATGCAGCTATGCTTTTTCCTAGGTCTCTTTTTGCCCCTCCAATTGCTGTAACTTGTTCTGCCTGATATTACATTAATTCCAGTGAACCCTATATCCTATCCCCATGTAGAATTTTTTGAGATCATTTACTTTTCTCTTTATTTCACTTTTAATTGATTTAAGGTCACACTTGCTTATCTTAGGTGTGCAATTGTCTTGCATGTCCAGCTTTATTCTTTTAAATGTGTTCCAATTGCCTTCCTCCAAATGTTTTTGTTCCACAAATTCATTTGTTCTAAATTTTCCCTCACCTCTTCCAATTTAGCTCATGTAAAGTGATAAACTTTGTACTTGGTTTTAGGTTTAATCGTGTCCCAGCTTGTACAAATCATGATCATTTTTTGGTCGCTGTCCCCCAGGGTGCTATAACTTCCTTTTCCTGCATATTATTAGGTTATTTATGAATACGATGAGCAGCGTCTCATGGCTTCCAATAAATAATGAGCCATGAAGCAACCATTGATGATATTTACCAACTCTGACTCTAAGCCACTTGGAAGTTCCTAATTTATATTGAGTTGATGGAAATTTTCCATTAAGATAACATTCCTATTCTCACATACCCTTCTTATCTCTTTGTAGAGAAAACTATCCTCCTCTTATGTTGACTTGGTGAACAGTATACCTAGTGTTAACTTGGATTTTTATGCATTGGATATTTTTATTCAGAGTTGTTCATTCTGTAGATTATCGGCTCATACAGGATCAAGCATTTACCTCCTCGCTGTCCTTGATATAGTTGAATACACCACTTCATTTTCTGTGTTTTCTGTCCTTTCTGAATATTATTGGGCAGATTTTCTGCAAAGGAATCCTGACCTCTTAGGTTTCACCAGTGCACCCATCTAACAATCACAAGCAAAAGCCATTTTTGCCTCCCCATCCCACCACCTCAAAACAATAATATTTATGTGGCTCAAATATAAAACAGAAACTTAACATTTAAACACTTAAACTGGCTGATCAGTTCAAGCTCATATGCCTGATACTCTGGCAGGGTCAGAAATGGAGGTTACTGCTACAGGGGAATTCCTGCTCCACTGCACTTAATGTAGTTGATTAGGTCCCAGAGATTTTGGTCCTCTGTCTTAAACTTATGAACTTGGGCTGGTTTCTAAGCTGAAAGCTTCTCCATTTAGGGTTTGGTACCATCTGAACCTTCCAGTTTTATAAAAACCTTATATCAAGATGCTACGTACTTGTAATCCGATAGATCCCACATCTAAACATTGCTTTAATGTACCAGTAACTTTGAATACATTGTAAAGGTAAATATCAAGCATTATTTTGTTTACTCATACAAAAGCGTAATTGTCAGTTCAGTAAAATCTCATTCAAGACATTTTACAATATGTACACATGTTTTGTATGTGACAAAGTTACTGAGTTTACAATGAAGTCATCATGACACACTGTGGGGTGTGGAAGTACTTTCAGTATGTCACTCATTTGGGGACAGTAGGAACCTGCACAGAAAAGTATTCTTGATTTCTTTTTAATTAGAAAATCATTTTGCATAGTCCTCAGATTTCTTCTACACTTACTTCTGGAGATGCAGAATTAATACTCCAATTCTTCTGATCAACTGAGATTTGAATCATAGGCCGGAATATTACTCCACCCCAGCAAGCTGGATGGTGGCGGGAGAATGGCGTAAAATTGAGCGGGAGGCTCCAGGAGGCCTGTCTGGCCCACTCCCACCTCTGTCCCACTTTATGTGGGCTGCGGTGGGGGGGGGGGGGCGCAAGAAATGGGTCGCCGCCCCAGGCCAATCAAAGCCCTTAAGTGGCCACTTAACGGCCACTTAAGGGACTTCGCCCGCCTCCACGGGTACTTCACCCATGGTAAGCAGGCGTCCAATAGACGCACCGGGGGGAGGTGGGGGCTGACCCTGTGCCTGATTGAGGACAGGCGTCCAATAGACGCACCGGGGGGAGGTGGGGGCTGACCCTGTGCCTGATTGAGGACTGCCCCAGTTTCCCCAACCACCCCCAGGACCCATGATGCCCCCCTTCCCGCCAAACGACCATCCTTGCCTCACCGGGTCGTGACCAATTCCCACAGCAAGGCAAACCCCAACTTAACTTCAGTCCTGGCTCCATGTCCTCGTCTGGGCTGCAGTCCCAGCAGTGACCACTGCTCCCAGTGGCGCTGCTGGGACTAAGAGCTGACAGCCCGATGATTGGCCGGCAACTCAATGAGGCGGGACTTTCTCCCTAAGCCGGTGGAAGTCCCACCTTGGAGCAATTAAAGCCCGGGGACTCATAAAATGCGGGACGGATCCCCTGGACGAGCGGAAGCAGGTTCGCCACTGACTTTTACGTCAGTGACCAGCTCCCGTTTGCCCGACGTAAAATCCAGTCATTGAATCTTACAGCACAAAAGGAGGTTATTCAGCCATCATGCCTGGGAAATAGCTATCCAATTAGTCCCACTCCACCGCTCTTTCCCTATAGTCCTGAATGGTATTGCTTTTGCAAGTAAATATCCAATTTCCTTTTGAAAGTTGCTTCCAGTTGACTTTTTTTTAAATTTTGATCCATGTGTTATGCAATAAAGGTATATGAGAATGGGGGATATTTCATTTTTTGGATCCTTATTAAATCTCCTTAAAAATGTACTGCTGTTAAACTGGAAAGTAAGTTTTTGGCTGCATACAACAATTAGCCTCAATTTTGCAATCCTAGTATAATAACTGCTGGGGTTGCATCACATAGGCTGATCTACATTCTGGCACAGGACAGAGCAGTGAACCCAGATGATTCACCGAGACGTCCTACAGTGTTGCACCTTTGTCCAGAGACCATGACTACATCAGATGATGATGAAAGAATGATGATATATGTTCAAGACAGGCTTGTGTGTGATTTGGAGGGGAACTAGGAGATGATGGTGCCTCGACAACATTTCTGCTCTTGTCATTCTCAGTGGTAAAATTCACGAGGGGAGGTACTGTTGAAATAACCTTGGTGAGTTGGTGCAGATAATACATGTACACGACTGCCACAATGCACCAATGATGAAACGGGTGGATATTATTCTAGTAGCGGGGGCACTAATCAAGTGAACTGTGTGTTGGATGGTGCCATGTTTCCAAGGGAAAGCAGCTGGACTTTCTCTTGCTTGAGATAGTCATTACCGGGAACATATATGATGCAAATGTTGCCTGCCATATGTCAGCCCAAGTCTAGGTGTTATCAAAGTCCTGCTATATTGATTTAGATTAAATTATTTAATGTAAGAAGAGATATATTAAATAGCAGTAGATGAGATGATGGCCATGCACGAGAATTGAATTAGAGAAGGTAAAAATGTCATGAGTGGTATATACAGCACAACTGTACTGGGAATAGCACAGGACTGGTGGAGCAGAGGCTGAATCAGTTATTAGGTATATTTTGCTGTTAATCAGTGACTGATGCATGAGCTGTAACTCACATGTCTTCTTCTTCCAATTCTAGGAATGCCACTAAAATCCCCTAAGAATTCACATCATCAGCAATTTATTTGCTGCAAATCAAATAGCAACTGTCAGCAAAATAGTTCTGTGAAAAGGAGTGGGGTTAAAATTATTGCAATGCATCAAGTTGGGGCTAGCTAACAGTAGGAAGTAATGCAATAACCAAAATGCAAATAATATAATCCAAAAAGCAAAAACAAAATGCCCACAACAAATACTCCAACACACCTTTAAGTATCCAGCTCTTACAGGTCCAAACACTACTTTCCTCTTGTGTGAGTTTTGTACAGGCAAGAATTATGGCGCCATACAACTATTGAATATTACAACACACAAGGAGCCTATTCATCCCATCTGCGCCAGCTCTTTGTTAGAGCAATGTAAAACTAATCTCATTGCCCTGCCCTCTTTATGTAGTTATTTCCCTTTTCAAATGCTTATCCACCTTAAGGGTTATGAATGCAGTGCCCACAAAGATCACAGAGTTTACAGTTAAATGTTTTGCCATATTTTCAGTGCTTTACTGAGGCTATTTCTTGCCCTTTAAAAAGTTCATATAAATGTGATAGCAAAATTTGTGATTGATTGTTTGGATCTCAATGCCCAATTTCACAATGCACACAAACTCCAGCAAGGCTCTGTAATACAAGTAGAGTCCTGTAAATAAAACCTCATTATATCTGTATCATGGTTACCTTTGATTGTTATGCCTTCATTATGATTAGATGAAAAATGAATACCAACATATTTGGGAAGAAATTGAGATGATACACAACCTTATCACCATTTGTATCCTAATTCTAGCCGACCCCCAATAATCCCTGCCCCACCCCCACTCCTTCCACCCTTGGGCACTGCAGCAAGCCAAAGGGATAATTGATCCTTTCAGCTTTCTGTTCAATCTATCTTCGCAGTCATGGTCTGTTAAGTATCATTCAGGAGGTACATTGGTTCTTTGTCACCACTGGACAGTTTCATTTCACCAGCCTAGTCAAGGCAATATTTACGTACAGTTTTTCAAAGAAGAAAGGAGAAAGAAGGAATAGGAAAAGAAAAAGGACTTTACAATACATTGCACCCTATATATATATGCATGTATATTATATAAATAGTATATGCATTAGCTAATCTTGTCATTATTTTTATTTATTCTTTCATAGGATGTGGCAAGGCCAGTATTTATTGCCCATCCCTAAATTCCCTTGAAAAGGTGGTGGTGAGCTGCCTTCTTGAACTGCTGCAGTCCATCTGGTTTGGGTACACCCAAGGAGTTCCAGGATTTTGATCCAGCGACAGTGAAGGAATGGCGATATAGTTCCAAGTCAGGATGGTGTATGGCTTGGAGGGGAACTTGCAGGTGCTGGTGTTCCCACACATCTGCTGCCCTTGTCTTTCTAGGTGGAAGAAGTCGCGGGTTTGCGGAGAGTTGCTGCAGTGCGTCTTGTATATGGTACACACTGCTGCTACTGTGTGTCAGTGGTGAAGGGAGTGACTGTTTAAGCTGGTGGATGGGTGTCAATCAAGTGGGCTGCTTTCTCCTGGATTATGTTGTTGGAGCCACACTCATCCAGGCAAGTGGAGAGTATTCCATCACACTCCTGACGTTCTGCCTTGTGGGTGGTACAGGCTTTGGAGAGTTAGGAAGTGAGTTAGTCGCCACAGAATTCCCAACAAAGAACAAAGAAAATTACAGCACAGGAACAGGCCCTTCGGCCCTCCAAACCTGCGCCAATCCAGATCCTCTATCTAAACCTGTCGCCTATTTTCTCAGGGTCTGTATCTCTTTGCTTCCTGCCCATTCATGTATCTGTCTAGATCCATCTTAAAAGACGCTATCTTGCCCGCGTCTACCACCTCCGCTGGCAACGCGTTCCAGGCACCCACCACCCTCTGCGTAAAGAACTTTCCACGCATATCCCCACTAAACTTTTCCCCTCTCACTTTGAACTCGTGACCCCCAGTAATTGAATCCCCCACTCTGGGAAAAAGCTTCTTGCTATCCATCCTGTCTATACCTCTCATGATTTTGCACACCTCAATCAGGTCCCCCCTCAACCTCCGTCTTTCTAATAAAAATAATCCTAATCTACTCAACCTCTCTTCATAGCTAGCGCCCTCCATACCAGGCAACATCCTGGTGAACCTCCTCTGCACCCTCTCCAAAGCATCTACATCCTTTTGGTAATGTGGCGACCAGAACTGCACGCAGTATTCCAAATGTGGCCGAACCAAAGTCTTATACAACTGTAACATGACCTGCCAACTCTTGTACTCAATACCCTGTCCGATGAAGGAAAGCTTGCCGTATGCCTTCTTGACCACTCTATTGACCTGCATTGCCACCTTCAGGGAACAATGGACCTGAACACCCAAATCTCTCTGTACATCAATTTTCCCCAGGACTTTTCCATTTATTGTATAGTTCACTCTTGAATTGCATCTTCCAAAATGCATCACCTCGCATTTGCCCTGATTGAACTCCATCTGACATTTCTCTGCCCAACTCTCCAATCTATCTATATTCTGCTGTATTCTCTGACAGTCCCCTTCACTATCTGCTACTCCACCAATCTTAGTGTCGTCTGCAAACTTGCTAATCAGACCACCTATACTTTCCTCCAAATCATTTATGTATATCACAAACAACAGTGGTCCCAGCACGGATCCCTGTGGAACACCACTGGTCACACGCCTCCATTTTGAGAAACTCCCTTCCACTGCTACTCTCTGTCTCCTGTTGCCCAGCCAGTTCTTTATCCATCTAGCTAGTACACCCTGGACCCTATGCGACTTCACTTTCTCCATCAATCTACCATGGGGAACCTTATCAAACGCCTTACTGAAGTCCATGTATATGACATCTACAGCCCTTCCCTCATCAATCAACTTTGTCACTTCCTCAAAGAATTCTATTAAGTTGGTAAGACTTGACCTTCCCTGCACAAAACCATGTTGCCTATCACTGATAAGCCCATTTTCTTCCAAATGGGAATAGATCCTATCCCTCAGTATCTTCTCCAGCAGCTTCCCTACCACTGACGTCAGGCTCACCGGTCTATAATTACCTGGATTATCCCTGCTACCCTTCTTAAACAAGGGGACAACATTAGCAATTCTCCAGTCCTCCGGGACCTCACCCGTGTTTAAGAATGCTGCAAAGATATCTGTTAAGGCCCCAGCTATTTCCTCTCTCGCTTCCCTCAGTAACCTGGGATAGATCCCATCCGGACCTGGGGACTTGTCCACCTTAATGCCTTTTAGAATACCCAACACTTCCTCCCTCCTTATGCCGACTTGACCTAGAGTAATCAAACATCTGTCCCTAACCTCAACATCCGTCATGTCCCTCTCCTCGGTGAATACTGATGCAAAGTACTCGTTTAGAATCTCACCCATTTTCTCTGACTCCACGCATAATTTTCCTCCTTTGTCCTTGAGTGGGCCAATCCTTTCTCTAGTTACCCTCTTGCTCCTTATATATGAATAAAAGGCTTTGGGATTTTCCTTAACCCTGTTTGCTAAAGATATTTCATGACCCCTTTTAGCCCTCTTAATTCCTCGTTTCAGATTGGTCCTACATTCCCGATATTCTTCCAAAGCTTCGTCTTTCTTCAGCTGTCTAGACCTTATGTATGCTTCCTTTTTCCTCTTAGCTAGTCTCACAATTTCACCTGTCATCCATGGTTCCCTAATCTTGCCATTTCTATCCCTCATTTTCACAGGAACATGTCTCTCCTGCACGCTAATCAACCTCTCTTTAAAAGCCTCCCACATATCAAATGTGGATTTACCTTCAAACAGCTGCTCCCAATCTACATTCCCCAGCTCCTTTTGTAGCCACAGTATTTATGTGGCTGCTCCAGTTCAGTTTCTGGTCAGTGATACCCTCCAGAATGTTGATATTTGGGGATTCAGTGATGATAATACCACTGAAAATCAAGGGGAGATGGCTAGATTCTCTCTTGTTTGAGATCATCATTGCCTGGCACTTGTGTAGTGCGAATGTTACTTGCCACTTATCAGACTCAGCCTGAGCGTTGTCCAGGTCTTGCTGCTTACGGACACGGACTGCTTCAGTATCTGAGGAGTTGCAACTGGTACTGAATATTATACAATCATCAGCCTACATCCCACTTCTGACCTTATGATGGAGGGAAGGTCATTGATGAAGCAGCTGAAGATAGTTAGGTCTAGGACACTACCCTGAGGATCTCCTGCAGTGATGTCCTGAGGCTGCGATGGTTGGCCTCCAACAACCACAACCATCTTCCTTTGTGCTAGGTATGACTCTAACCAGTGAAGAGTTTTCCCCCGATTCCCATTGATTTCAATTTAGCTAGGGCTCCTTAATGCCACACTCATTCAAATGCTGCCTTGATGTCAAGGTCAGTCACTCTCACCTCACCTCTTGAGTTCAGCTCTTTTGTGCATGACTGGACCAAGGCTGTAATGAGGTCAGAAAACTGAGCATCAGTGAGCAGGTTATTATTGAGTAAGTACCGCTTGATAGCATTGTCAATGGCCCCTTCTATCACTTTGCTGATGATTGAGATGGGATGGTAATTGTCGGATTGGATTTGTCCTGCTTTTTGTGGACTGGACATACTTGGGCAATTTTCCACATTGTTGAGTAGATGCCTGTGTTGTAGCTGTACTGGAACAGCTTAGCAAGAGGGCGTGGCTAGTTCTGGAGAACAATTCTTTAGTACTACAGCTGGGATGTTGTCAGGACCCATAGCCTTTGCAGTATCCAGTGGCTTCAGCCGTTTCTTGATATCATGTGGAGTGAATCGAATTGGCTGAAGACTGGCTTCTGTGATGCTGGGGACCTCAGGAGGAGGCTGAGATGGATCATCCACTCAGCACTTCTGGGTGAAGATGGTTGCAAATGCCTTTTCTTCTGCAATGATATGCTGGGATCCTCCATCATTGAGGATGGGGATATTTGTGGAACCTCCCCCTCTAGTTAGTTGCTTAATTATCCACCACGTTTCATGACTGGACATGGCAGGACTGCAGAGCTTTGATCTGATCTGTTGGTTGTGGGATTGCTTATCTCTGTCTACAGCATGCTGCATCCGCTGTTTGGCATACAAATAATCCTGTGTTGTAGCTTCACCAGATTGACACCTCATTTTTAGGTATGCCTGGTACTGCTCCTGGCTTGTGCTCCTGCACTCTTTATTGAACCAGGGTTGATCCCTTGGCTTGTTGGTAATGGTACATTAAGGATTATGCCAGGTCATGAGGTGACAGGAGGTTACTTGGGAAAAGTGACATTAACAGAATGGTAATGGCCTAAATATGGGCCTTACCGCCCCATTAATTTTGATGATTAGGCTGCTATAACTTTAACAGAGGCCTAACAAAGCATGAGCCTGGATGAAGCAATGGGCCACTTTCCCATGAAAATCTAGATCCTAATAATGTAGCAATTTGCAATAAAATGCAATTTTAAGGGACACATGGGTCAGAGTTTTACGCCACCCCAGCGAGCTGGATGGTGGTGGGGGTGGGGGGATGTGGCGGGTGGCGTAAAATGGAGCGGGAGAGTCTGGGAGGCCTTCCCAACCTGCTCCCGCCTCCTGCTCACTTTACATAGGGCGGGGGGGCGCGGGTGGGAGGTGCAAATCACAGGCTGCCCACCCCAGGCCAATCAAGGCCCATAAGTTGCCAATTAACAGCCACTTAAGAGCCTTCGCCCGCCATCACGGGGATTTTTCCCGTGGCAAGCGGCCGTCCTGGAACCAGTAAAGGCCGCCCGGTGAAAGCTGATGGCCTCTCAGCACTTGAGGGGTGGGCCCTGACAAACGGGCACAGGGCCTGATTGAGAGCCCCGACCAATTGCCCCCGGCGAGTCAACCCAAACTTACCTGCACTCCTGGCTCCATGTTCTTGGCTGGGGTACAGTCCCAGCAGCAGCCACCTCTCCCGGTGGCGCTGCTGGGACTAAGCGGGTGGAAGTCCTGCTCAGAACAATTAAAGCCTGGGGACTGTAAAATGCTGGACGGATCCCCAGACTATGCGGAAGAGGGTTTGCCACTGACTTTTACGTCGGTGGCCAGCTCCCATCCACCCGTTGTAAAATCCAGCCCATGGATGCAGCTTGCAACAGAAATTCTCTGCCCATTTGTGCCGCCATTATGATCAGGAGATTATGTATCATTTATAGTTAAATAGCAAAACTTAAGGGAGTTTGAGAAGCTGAGATCTAGAGATTGATTGGGTCATTGATCACCATTGATCATTGATCATTGGAATTACCAGCTGAGAAGCTGGGAGATGCAAAACTGAGAGACCTCAGCTGCAATCTAGGTTTTTGATAAGTGGAAGAGGAGTTTGACATTTATGTGGTCTTGTTGATGTATTTTGTCGTAACTTGAGGGTCAAATTTTTGACAGATTTAAATCAGCTTTGAGAAAAAGCACAATGAAAGAGAGAGAAAACATGAAAAATCAGACGCACAGGAATACAAAACAACTTATACGTATATAGCGCCCTTAACATAATAAAATATCTAGGTGCTTCACAGGAGCATTATAAAACAAAATTTGACACCGATCCACATAGTGTCATAAAGCCATGGAGTCTATACAGAAAGAAGCCTTTGGCCCATTGAGTCTGGCTGCCTGTAACAAGAACAAATCGGGCAGATTTTCTTGAGTTAACAAAGAAAGAGGTTAACTTTATTGTACCTAAACCGAACTAATAAAATAATAAACAATGTGCCAACTTTCACTCACACACATGCACATCCAGACAAATAGGTTATGGACTGGGGAAAGGTAGATTGGTTGAGTTAGAGTCCATAAAAATAAAAGGTATACAGTCTGTGAAGTTTGGTTATTTGGCTGGCTTCTGGATGAATTCAGTGGTCCTGAGGCTTTTAGTTTGAAGAGGTAGATGGCTGGTTCAGTGAGTCTCTTGGAGACAATGATATGGATGATTTCCTCCAATGCAGCTTCGGATTGTAGCCGGAGTATGCAAAGGTGGTCAGTCAACAAGCAGAATTTGAAAGCCTTCAAGGTGGAATGGAGAGACAGAGAGAGACAGAGAGAGACCTCCCCCTTGGGTCTGCACATGTCAGAGTCCAGTTGCTTCCCCTTTGCTACACAGAAAAACATCAGCTTAAAACCACAGATGGGGAGGGGCTTGTCACATGACAGTCACTCAGTGATTCAAACATATCAGTTAGCAGTATTTCTCTGGTTCCTGAAAAGAACAGGTAGTTTCTTTAAATTACCTGGGCCTTGGTTCTTGCTGGGAAATGCACAGACATTTTGTCTCCCTCCTCACAGTCCTTTGCAATGTAGGTTACAGTTTTGCAAACTAGATGATCATCTTAACCTGCCAGCAGATATCCCTTTTTTAAATGTTCTTTTTAAATTTCTTCAAAAAAGTATAAATTCAGATTTCCCTTCCGTGGACCAAAGAAAATTATTATTCAATGAAATACATTGGCGTAATACCCTGCAAGTTTAATTCTTTCAAGTGCCCATTCAATTTCCTTTCAAAATCATTAATTGTCTCCAATTCCACTACCCTCATAGGCAGCAAGTTCAAGGTCATTCCCACTCCCTATGTAAAAAAGATTTTCCTCACATCCCCCCTGCATCTCTTGCCCAAAACCTTAAGTCTGTGTCCTCTAGTCCTTGTACCATTCTTTGTCTACATTATCTAAACCTGTCATAATCTTATACACCTCTATCAAATCTCCCCTCAATCTCCTTTACTCCAAGAACCCCAGCTTCTCCAACCTAACCTTGGAGCTGAAATCCCTCATCCCTGGAATCATTCTGGTAAATCTCCTCTGCACCCTCTCAAGGACCCTCACATCCTTCCGAAAGTGTGATGAACAGAACTGGACACAATACTCTAGTTATGGTCTAACCATAGCTTTAAAAAGGTTCGGCATAACTTCCTTGCTTTTGTACTCAAAACCTCTATTTACGAAGCCCAAGATCCTATATGCTTTGCTAACTACTGTTTTAATATATCCTGCCATCTTCAAGGATCTGTGCACATGGACCCCAAGGTCCCTCCGTCCCTGCACACACTTTGGAACTGTGCCATTAAGCTTATATTGCCTCTCCTTATCCCTTCTGCCAAAGTGCATCCCCTCACACTTCTCTATATTAATTTCCATCTACCACTTGTCTGCCCATTCTGTTAGCCTATCTATGTCCTGTTGCAGTCGATTTGTACCGTCCTCACTGTCTGCCACACCTGCAAATTTGGTATCATCAGCAAATTTTGAGATTTGACTCGGTATTCCAATATCCAAGTCATTTATGTAAATCAAAAAAGCAGTGGTCCTAGAACTGAACATTAGGGAACAGCACTGTCTACCTCCTCCAGTCTGAAAAACAACCATTTACCACAATTGCTGTTTTCTGTCCTTAAGTTAATTTTTTTATCCAAGATGACACTGACCGTCCCACTCCATGAGCCACAATTTTTGTTAACCAGCCTTTTATATGGTACTTTATCAAATGCTTTCTTAAAATCCAGGTAGACACCATCCATTATATGTACTTCATGAATCTTAGAACTTAGAACATTACAGCGCAGTACAGGCCCTTCGGCCCTCGATGTTGCGCCGACCTGTGAAACCATCTGACCTACACTATTCCATTTACATCCATATGTCTATCCAATGACCACTTAAATGCCCTTAAAGTTGGCGAGTCTACTACTGTTGCAGGCAGGGCGTTCCACGCCCCTACTACTCTCTGAGTAAAGAAACTACCTCTCACATCTGTCCTATATCTATCACCCCTCAACTTAAAACTATGTCCCCTCGTGTTTGCCATCACCATCCGAGGAAAAAGACTCTCACTATCCACCCTATCTAACCCTCTGATTATCTTATATGTCTCTATTAAGTCACCTCTCCTCCTCCTTCTCTCCAACGAAAACAACCTCAAGTCCCTCAGCCTTTCCTCGTAAGACCTTCCCTCCATACCAGGCAACATCCTAGTAAATCTCCTCTGCACCCTTTCCATAGCTTCCACATCCTTCCTATAATGCGGTGACCAGAACTGCACGCAATACTCCAGGTGCGGTCTCACCAGAGTTTTGTACAGCTGCAGCATGACCTCGTGGCTCCGAAACTCGATCCCCCTACTAATAAAAGCCAACACACCATATGCCTTCTTAACAGCCCTATTAACCTGGGTAGCAACCTTCAGGGATTTATGCACCTGGACACCAAGATCTCTCTGTTCATCTACACTACCAAGAATCTTCCCATTAGCCCAGTACTCTGCATTCCTGTTACTCCTTCCAAAGTGAATCACCTCGCACTTTTCCGCATTAAACTCCGTTTGCCATCTCTCAGCCTAGCTCTGCAGCCTATCTATGTCCCTCTGTACCCTACAACATCCTTCGGCACTATCCACAACTCCACCGACCTTGGTGTCATCCGCAAATTTACTAACCCACCCTTCTACACCCTCTTCCAGGTCATTTATAAAAATGACAAACAGCAGTGGCCCCAAAACAGATCCTTGCGGTACACCACTAGTAACTAAACTCCAGGATGAACATTTGCCATCAACCACCACCCTCTGTCTTCTCTCAGCTAGCCAATTTCTGATCCAAAGCTCTAAATCACCTTCAACCCCATACTTCCGTATTTTCTGCAATAGCCTATCATGGGGAACCTTATCAAACGCCTTACTGAAATCCATATACACCACATCCACTGCTTTACCCTCATCCACCTGTTTGGTCACCTTCTCGAAAAACTCAATCGAGTTTTCAAACCTTCTCTGTTACTTCATCAAAAAATGCAATTATATTAGACAAGCACAATCTGTCTTTTACAAATCAATGTTGGCTCTCCTTAATTAACTCAATCCTTTCTTAGTGCCTGTTGATTTTTTCCCTGATTATTGTTTCTAAAACCTTACCCACCACAGATGTTAAACTCACCAGCATGTAGTTACCAGGAATGTCCTTACACCCGTTCTTGAATAAAGAATCACATTTGCCACTCTCCAATCCTTTGTCACCTTCCTTGTGTCTGGGAAAGATTTGAAGATTATGGCAATCCCTTCCACTATCTCCACCCCCACTTCCTTTAGCAACCTTGACTGAAAGCTGTCTGGACCAGGCGACTTATCCACTCTAAGTAGAACCAGCCTTTCCAGTACATCCAACCTATCAATTTTCACTTCATCTATTACCTCTACCAATATTTTATTAGTAAACACTGATACAAAGTGCTCATTAAGTATTCTAGCCTTGCCCTGTGCCTATAAGCATATATCACCTTCTTTGTCCCTAATAGGCCCCACCCTGCCTCTTTCTACCCACTTACCATTTGCATGCCGGTAAAAGATTTTTGGGCTCCCTTTTATGTTAACTGCCATTCCATTCTCATATTCTCGCATGGCCAGTTTTATTTTCCTCTTCCCTTTGCTCTCAACTTATTGTATTTGGCTTGGTTCTTGCTTGAAGAATTCACCTGATATGCATCATACATCCTCTTTTTATGTTTCATCATTTTCTCTGTCTCCCTTGTCATCCAAGTAGCCCTGTCTTTGGTTTCCCTACCTTGCGCACTTGTTGGAATGTACCTAGCCTGTATCTGAAACATCTCCTCCTTAAAGATCACCCATTGTTCCATTACCATCTTTCCTGTCAGTCGTTGGTTCCAATTTGGAGCAATTAAAATCTAGAATGTTCAAGAGGTCAGAATTAGAGGAGCGCATATATCTCAGAGAGTTGTGGAGCTGGAGGAGATTACAGAAATAAGGAGGGATGAGATCATGAATGCGAATTTTAAAATTAAAGCATTGTTTAGCTAGGAGCCAATGCAGGTAAACGAACACAGGTAAATAGGACATGGTGTAAGTTAGGACATGGGCAGCAGAGTTTTGATGACCTCAAGTTTACAGGGGGTAGAATGTGAAAGGCCAGCCAGGATTGCATTGGAAAAGTCAAATCTAGAGGTAACGAAGGCATGAATGAGGGTTGCAGCAAGTAGATGAGCTGAGACAGGGGTGAAGTCAGGCAATGTTACGGAGGTGGGAATAGGCAGTCTTTGTGATGGAACGGATGTGTGGTCAGAAGCTCATCTCGGTCAATTATGACACAAGGTTGTGAACAGTCTGATTCAGCTTCAGACAGTTGCCAGGGAGAGGGATGAAGTCAGTAGCTAGAGAATGAAATTTGTGGCGGGGACTGAATACAATGGATTAGGTCTTCCCAATATTTAATTCAAGGAAATTTCTACTCATCCATGGATGAGCAGTTTGATAATTTAGCGACAGTGGAGGGTGTCGAGAGAAGTGGTGTTGAGGTAGAGCTGGGTGTCATCACTGTACTTGTGGAAACTGACACTGTGCTTTCAGATGAGGTTGCCAAGGGGCAGCATGATAGGAGGGATAGATAGGAGGGGGCAAAGGATAGATCCTTTGGAAACCAGAGGTAACTATCCGGGAGTGGGAAGAGAAGCCATTGCAAGTAATACTCTTACTACAATTAGATAGATAAGAATGGAACCAGGTCAGCGCAGTTCCACTCAACTGGATGATGGTGAAGAGGCTTTGGAGGAGAATGGTGTTGTCAACCTTGCCAGAAGCTGTAGATAGGTTAAGAAGAAGGAGGAGGGATAGCTTAGCACCGTCTCTCATGTAAGGTATCATTTGTGACTTTGCTGTGGTAGGGTGGAAATTTGAATGGAAGAATTCAAACATGGAGAATGAATTTGGAAGACAACAACACGTTCAAGGACTTTGGAGAGGAAAGAGTGGTGAGCTGTAGTCTGCCAGGATAGTGGGGCCAAGGGATTTTTTTTAAGGAGAGGGGTTATGACAGCAGATTTGAAGCAGAAAGGGATAGTACCTGGAGAGAGATCCTTTAACAATATCAGATAACGTGGTGACCAGGAAGGTAAGTTGGCTGGTTAGCAGTTTAGAGGGAATAGGGTCTAGGGAATAGGATAACTCATATTCTTGTTTGCAAATCCATCCATGATCCTGTGGACAAGGTGACCTGCTGAATATTTCCAGCACTTCCTGTTTTTATTTCAGATTTCCACTATCCACAGCATTTTGCTTTTGTGACAGCTGAAGGGAGAAAAACACACAAAGACTGGGAGAGAATGACACATAGCAAATTAGACACAGAGATAAGAAGAGACAAACACAGGAAGCTTATTAATGACTCAGTTTCTTCTTTGTCAAATTAATGACCTAAGAATAAACACCACATTCCAATACTATAAAAATGTTCATATTTCAAATATTCTAACCCGATAACGTAAACACAGAGTAAACAAAGGCAACATTATATTCATAACATCATTTTACATTGCAGACTTTATAGACTTCAGTCATCCTCGCTTTAATAAAAAAGATTAGCCCTTCAGAGTATTCCATATTGTAGGAACAGCTGGGTCAAAATGCATTACTCATAGAATATAAATACTCTGTCATTCTTTATGAGGTGAAAGGGTTGTTCTCTCAGTTTACTGACCTAAAGAAATTACCCACAACATACACGCAATAAAAGCAGTAACGGTATAAATTTGCATATTATAGTCTAAACTGAGCAGGCATGTGGTTAACCAAATGTTAACATATTTGAGGTAATTTTCCGAGTTTGTCCATTAGCTGCACATATGAGGAAATCGCTTGCATGCTGTTCATTATTTTCTAACAAATAAGTTTAAAATTCTATCCATTAAGGTTTTCTGAGTTTGTATCAACAGCATGACCTCAGAAAACTGACCTTCGTGTTGAAAGAAAGCAAGCAAAAACATGCATTTATATTGCCTCACAGCTCCAGCGACCCGGGTTCAATTCTGGGTACTGCCTGTGCAGAGTTTGCAAGTTCTCCCTGTGTCTGCGTGGGTTTCGTCCGGGTGCTCCGGTTTCCTCCCACATGCCAAAGACTTGCAGGTTGATAGGTAAATTGGCCATTATAAATTGCCCCTAGTGTAGGTAGGTGGTAGGGAAATATAGGGACAGTTGGGGATGTGGTGGGAATATGGAATTAGTGTAGGATTAGTATAAATGGGTGGTTGTTGGTCGGCACAGACTTGGTGGGCCGAAGGGCCTGTTTCAGTGCTGTATCTCTAAAACTAAAAAAAAACTAAAATAAAATATAGTGCCTTTTATAATCTCAAGACATTCCTAAGCATTTTAAAGCCATTGAAGTATATATGAAGGACAGTTACTTTTTAAACATAGGAAACGTAGCAGCCAACTTGTGCACAGCAAGACCCCATAGATAATGACCAGTGTAACGGAATGAGAGAGGGTCAATATGTGAGCCATAGGATTTTGAGAGCGCTGCATCCGGTATAGAAGTACACCTTTAAAATTTATCTAAACTGTCAGAATGACCAAGGCAAGGTGGTATAGCTTTAAGAAATTGTTGAATCGATTGCCTTTAATCAGGAATGACTCCCAGCCTGTAAGGATAACAGGCAAGGAAATAGTTCAGTTGGGGAGAGAAGTTTGAAGGGAAAGGAACCGACAATGAGAATGTTTAGACTGGATAGTAATCCCTGTTACTGTTTATCACTGCACTTAAAGACACAACAGCTGTAAGTAAACCTCAGTTGTTTTAAATACTAATCTGGATGCCTAATTGACCACTGTGTACTGGGCCTGCTTCATCCCATTACACCAGATTGTCTGGTTTAGTGATATTGGTTAAGGACAGTGGGGATAACTTCCCTGTTCTTCTTTGAAATAGTGCTATAGGATCTTTTATGTGGATGGACAGACAGAGCCTTGGTTTAACATCTCATCTGAAAGACAGTACCTCTGATAGGTTAAATAGTACTGCACTGACAATCAGAAAAGCCCAGTTCATCAGAGAAAGCTGCTCTAAATAATTTAATTTCTTTCACTCAGTAATCATACGAGTAATGAGGTGTCTCTATTGTGGCGGGTCATAGAGTGGGAGCACTATGAGATCTGTTAGATAAAAAGGCCTGTGAAGGATGAAATCACCAACAGTAACTTCTAGGCTCAACATATAGGACTGATTTTTCCTGGATTTCGCACCCAAAGATGCTGCAAAAATGGTGCTATGCAAGAACAAAATTAGTCCTTTTCTTTCATTTTGTACTTGCAATTCAACAGTTGAATTTCCTCTATGTAATTTTAGTTCTGGCTGTGTCTGAAGAGAATGAACGAATATAAATTGCATGTAAATGAGTGTCGGTGATCCATGCACTCAGGTTTCCAGCCCTGGTGCCAGGTGTGGCTCAGGAATAAAAAACAAAATCTTTCAGAGTTGCTATTTGGGAGATATCTGTCTCAAAGACCCAGATTGCTTTTGTCAAAATAGGTTTTTATTTTTAGTCTTCTGAAAAAAATGTGAATTTTCAGCTTCAGAAATTGATACAAAATGTTAAAATGCTTTCATGTACTGATGAATGTCTTACGTGGGACAATGTTTTTTCCCCCTCTTTTGTGAGATGGGAGATGTGATCGTCAGATCTGAAGGAGAATTGAGATAGCTAAGACCAGCTTTGAGGTGTTAAATTTTGTCATCTATGTTATATGCCTTGGAGACATGGACAACAAAGAGCCGAATGCATTTGAGATGTGGACATATCAGAGGATTTTCTGCACATACTACACAGACATAAAGACTAATGAAGGAGTGCTGGAAATGGCTGGAGAAAATAGGAAATTAATGGATACATCAAAAAGAGAAAGATACAATATTTTGGTCGCATCATTAGAGCAGAAGGTAGATAGAGACAATTATTGGAAGGAAAGATGACAGAAAATATAGGAGAGGGAAACAGCGAAGAAAATAGATGATAGGTCAACTGCATCCAGTCCATTACATCTATGTGGAATGTGTAAGGACAGCACAGGAAAGACGGAGGTGGGGATCCATGGCAGTCAACCTTTTGGGAAGAAGATAGTTTATTTGGAGACAGGGGATCCCACAAATGAGACAAAGTGAATCCTCACAGCCTAATCATCACTCTCCTATTCCCAAACCTACAGTCTATATTCCTACATTAAAACAGGACTAAATTTCAAAACTACTTCATTGGCTGTAATGTTCCTGGGATGCCCTAAGGTCCTGAAAGGCACTATATAAGTATAAGTTCTTCCTTTCTCTTTCTTTGAATAAAAGATTAAATGGAACAGTGATCAAGGCCCCCATATTCACTGGAGCACGGTTTCGGGGGAAGGAGTTATGGTCTGAAAACTCAGGTGGATGGGATTCCTCAAATTCCATGACATGCATGCTCCCTTTTAAAAAGAAATTTCCTGTCTGGGAGGCAGCCTGATTGGCTTGGGCTGCCTATTAGGAGAGAAAGATGGTTATTGGGGGTAGAGATCATGGCAGGGAGAGGGTAGGTAGCACATGGCTGGGGGACCAGGCGATGGCGGGGGCTGGAAAGAATTCAGAGGGGGGCATAGGAGTTTGGGGGATTGGCTCAAGCCAGGTATCTAGATTGTCAATCAGTGATCAGGACTATTTCTTGCAGTCCTGGCTTTTGGCTCCAATAAGGCTTCTGCCAACAGAGGGGACAACAAATATAATGAGTTCAATGTTGCTAAAAAAGTATGATAGAGGAAACTATAGGCATTCTGAAATCTCATTTTAGTATCTAGGATAAATCTGGTGGAGCCTGCAATATAGTCCAGTGAGATCATTAAACAAAGGTTGGATCACTAAATAAAGTCACTTTAGACCTGCTTCTTCCCCTGTCCCACCAACTTCAGCCATTCCTTCATTCCCGCCACAGCCTTACAAAGTCTCTCAGTGTGAAAGGTTTTTGCCACGTTCCTTCATTAGTCAGAAATCTGCATTTCCTCTGCTATCCTCTAACTCTCAAAAGTTGAAAACACACACGAAATGTGCTCAGAGCTTGATTGTAACTAAACTTCCACATGGGTTCTCTCAATTTTCCACTGTAACTTCTTAATCTTTTATTTGTTGGAGGAGAATCTGAGAAGTTTGGCTCATAGTTCAGGAGATACAGAGCTTTTACAGATACCCAGCCACCAGAGTGTGTAGCCCTAGAAGATCATTAGTGGCGCAGTGGTTAGCATCGCAGCCTCACAGCTCCAGTGACCCGGGTTCGATTCTGGGTACTGCCTGTGTGGAGTTTGCAAGTTCTCCCTGTGTTTGCGTGGGTTTCCTCCGGGTGCTCCGGTTTCCTCCCACATGCCAAAGACTTGCAGGTTGATAGGTAAATTGGCCATTAGCAATTGCCCCTAATGTAGGTAGGTGGTAGGGAAATATAGGGACAGGTGGGGATGTGGTAGGAATATGGGATTAGTGTAGCATTAGTAAAAAGAATGGGTGGTTGATGGTCGGTACAGACTCGGTGGGCCGAAGGGCCTGTTTCAGTGCTGTATCTCTAAACTAAACTAAACTAAATTACTCATTACACTTATGGAATTATGTGTTGGGAGGCCTCCATGCTCTGTGGGTTGTATGCACAAATTCTTTCAGCTGCCCCTCGCTCCAAGATTCTCTGCATTGTGAAAAGGCCTTTCTGATAGTACTGCAAAAGACAGAATTAGATTCTGGTACCACCCCTGCAATCTGCCACACTTCATCAGGAAGGCCATATGAAGTGCCTTCCTATGGTTGTGATGTTCTACAAGTATTTGTCTTTTCATGGCAGGACTTCTGAGGTCACCAGGTTCAACAGCCAGCACCATCTCCTAAGCCTCCACTTAGATACATCACACTGCACCACAATACGTCATCCTCTGGCTTCTTTGTGAGTTGTGAATCACTCATGTCACTTCTGATAGAAATTAGAAATCATAAAAATCACAAACACTTACAGCATCGAAGGAGGCCATTTAGCCCATTGTGTCTGCACCCGTCGACAAGTAGTCATCCACTTTCCAGCTCTTGGTCCAGCCTTGTAGGTTACGGCACTTTGTTGAAGAAAATCCGGATTGTGCCCATATGTTGAACAAATTCTCCGGACTCAGACGTTGAGAATCAAACCCTTTATTGCATGATATCATGGGGGAGCACACCTTACCTAGATGCGGTCCAGCGCTACTCCCAAAGAGCTACAGATCGCCGTGGATTTATATAGTATAAAAGAGGCAGAGCTAACAGTTTCACAATTAGATAAACACCCACAAGACTGCCTACGTAACGGTGTACCATGCAGGGTCCGAGGTCAGCAAAACATCAGTTTCAACAATAACAAGCTGGTTCCTTATTTCAATGCCCACTCCAGACACCATATCTGGCCGTAATGTCTGATTGTGGTTAGCTGCTCTGTCTACAATTTATGACCGTTGTTTGTGGTTAGATTAGCTACAAGCTGTGTCCTGCTTTTCTGCTTCTACAAAGTTCAGTAATAATTAGCAAAGCTAAGAAAATTTCTCCAACACACTTCAAGTACTTTTTAAATGAAATGAGGGTTTCTGTCTCTACTACCCTCTCAGGCAGTAAGTTCCAGATCCCACCACCGTTCAAATCCCATCTAAACCTCTTACTCTAAATCTCTGCCCTGGTTATGGACCTATCAACCAAGGGGAATAGGGCCTTCCTCTCCACTCTATCTAGACTCCCCATAATTTTAGACACTTCAATTAGGTCACTCCTCAGTCTCCACTATTCCAAAGAAAACAACCGTAGCCCATCCAATCTTTCCTCATAACTAAAATTCTCCATTCTTCATCTACAACATTTACACCAGCCTGAATTATCTTAATTGGGTGGTTCAGTACATGTGATAGGGTTTATCGTGGAATAGGACAATTCTGCAGGCAATACCAGATGTGACAATGGTTCTCTCACTCTCACTCTCCTGCCTCTGTGGAGATAAGCAGAATTAGTGTAATGAGTTTCCTGCTGTCCATTTTTTTTCTTAAGCTCAGGTATGTGTGTCCTTAGAGTACGATCCTCAAAATAAAGAAACTGTTTCAGATCTTTGGTCATTAGAACTTAGTCATGATGAGCCAACTGTGAGTGCCAACTTTCCCATTGCTTCATCCCCTCCAGCAGACATTCCCAAACTATTTTTGCTGACTTCCCCCATCAGTGATTTTCTTTTCACTGCTGGGGGCTGTTAGAGCACATTCGTTCCAAAACAAAACATGTAAACAGCAATGGTTTGAGCTGTTTAGATAATTAATTTACCTTGACCCAACGGCCGTCCCACGCCGATATTCCGGCTGGTGGCCGGAACTCCCACACCTTCGGATCTCCATTTGGAGATCCGCGGTGTGACACCGGTGGGGAGGAGGAGAAGTGAAATTTTCAGGTTGGTGTGGGGGGGGGGGGAAGCGGTGAAAACCGTTTTGATTGGTTGTGGGGATGGGGAGAAGGGGTTGAGGGTCAAAGGTGCTGAAGTTGTGGGGGTGAAAGTTCGGCATAGCAATATGTTTTTTTTTGGGGGCACAGGTCATTTTATGTATTGTTCACTTGGTGGGGTGTGGGAGAGGGGTTTCAAAGATTAATTAAAATTTAAATTCCAGGTTTATTGCAGTGGGACCTTTAAAAATTAAAATTACCGGTAAGGGCTTGAAGCCCTTTAAAAATGGCGTCAACACAATGGCGCCGGACGTCGTTGCCAGGGACACAGCGCATGCCGCCTTTATGTCATCAGGGGCAATCCACGCGGGCGGACGGCCATCTTCAAAGCCTGCCACCCCAATTGGTGGCAAACTCGGAAAATTCAGGCCATAGGTGCTTTTAAATGACTGGGCATTCCTCTTGTCTGAGGATAGCAACCTCCCCAACAAAGCCTTGCCCCTTCCCGAAACCTTTGAGTGATGTCCTCCATTTTGGAATATTTAAAGTTGCGGGACTAAATGAGATTTTGAGGTGGGAGATTTTCTACTTGGTTATGTATGGACATATGTATGTCTGTAGTGTACAGTGATGTTTTGTGTTCTATCAGAGGCTCACTCAATCTCTTTGCAAGAGGCTGTGTAACCAGGTCAATGAATAAAGGACAGGAGACAGTTTAATCCTTGATGGAGGAGGAACATAATTGGGCCTAAAAGTTGCTCAAAACTTAGTAATGGTTCATCCATTATCATGGTGTAGAAATTCCAGGAAATAATGCCAAGAGCGACTGATGCCATTATATACACCATGCCATAAATTTCTTGAACCTTTCCACTGCTCCATAGATTCGCACATTGCAAAAGTTGAACAACTATTTGTCCTAGAATGACTTCTTATTAAAATCAATGACGCGAGTGTATTTGCTGAATTAACAGCACTGTGGTCTCCATAGCCATTAGACCATTGTAAAATGGCATTGGTGGGCTCAGTATATTTAGTATGATCACAGGAATCGTGCTTGACTATTTAAATTAATAAATAGGTGCTTTTTAATAATTATTCAGTAATGCACTATTGAGGGTCATTGATGCAAAGTCCAAAACAACAGAAATTATATGCGAGAGTGTGTTGCCAGTTTCTAGCCTTATCATTTTGAATGTGGCCATTATTAAAGAACTACTTGCAACTATTGATCAAAATATTTTCACTTTACACTTTTTTAAAAAATCCAAGTAGTAAGTCAGAAATAGCATTGGGATTACAGACAGCCTGAGTAACTGAAGACTAAAAAGCTCTGGTTTCTGGGTTGTCCCCTACAACCTCAGTGGGAAGGGGAAGGGTCTCTGTTCCATCTAATGAACTAACCAGACAGATACAAAACCAGTCCTTGAGGTGAATCATCTTCCTAATTTGAATTTGTGCTTATTTCTTCCCATTAGTTGAAATTTCAAAAATGTATTCTAAACGCTTCCGAGCCTGAATAGCATCACATCGCAATGGGTTTTTACTTTGACCATGTCGCCCCTGATCATTCAGCTCGCTGCAAAGTATTCTAATTATTTTTCCAGGAAATTGTGGTGTAACTTTGCCACTGGAGGATTGAGGAACACCACAGTCTAACACATGTCTATCACAGTTGCAGCAAATTTCTAGGCTGAGTGTTCTGGCCTCATATCCTGACTTTTCCAGGATAAAGTCTTTTCCACCACAAGGTCATATAGCCATAGTTGAATTTAAAAAATGTTGATTGAAACAGAGACACAGGTTCACAGTCAGTACAACAGTTCATGTACTATGCTAGAATCATACTTGAAAATACATGATACTAGCTTGTTTTAACAGGTTCAACATTGCATGCAACTGAGCAAGGCACCTTAAACCAACTAAATACTTTATTTTGCACACAATAACATTGCACATTAACTTTTACAAAATAACATCATCAGACAAACAAAAAAAGGAGCGTGAACAGTTAAATGCAGACTCAGAAACTAAAGAACCAAAAGCTTGAGTCTCCAGCATGCTTAGCAGCTGATAGCAGCAACATTGTAAATCACCAAACTCTGAACATAATGTCTGCAAACTTTGTTTCATTTCCTTCAAAATCCTTTCCTTTGGATGGGTGCCCAGATATATTTATCAATGTGACATGGAATTAGTTACATATTAACCTCTTGCACCTCAACTCATTTAACCCTTCCCATCATTTATTTCAGCCTGTGAATGGGGTATTTGCATTGGGTGGGTTAGTGTACTTTTGGCACTTTGGTACTCAGCCATATACTCCAGGAAGACCCAGGCTTTGATGACTGTTCTGTGCTGTTAACTGATCCAGCTAGGATTACAGTAGGGATGCAGCAATTGGCCTCAGCATCCTTAGGCTCAGAATGGGGGAAAAAAGTCATCCAAGGTTCAACCTCCCAAGCTCTATCTAATGACCTTGCAGGAATGTGTCTATGTCTTGTGAGGAAAGGGATGTTTAGTTTTAGTTTAGTTTAGAGATACAGCACTGAAACAGGCCCTTCGGCCCACCGAGTCTGTGCCGATCATCAACCACCCATTTATACTAATCCTACACTAATTCCATATTCCTACCACATCCCCACCTGTCCCCATATTTCCCTACCACCTACCTATACTAGGGGCAATTTATAATGGCCAATTTACCTATCAACCTGCAAGTCTTTGGCTTGTGGGAGGAATCCGGAGCACCCGGAGGAAACCCACGTGCAGCTATGCGTGCAGCTATTATACCCTCCCTCCAGTTAAACAATCTCCTGATAATTGTCTCAACACAAACATGAAGAACAGCTCTTTGTATGAAATACTAGAGGGCTACTGACATCCATGAAAATATAGATAGTGGGCAATAAAGGTAAACCTGATCACAGGAGAGATCACAGTTGAAAAACCTGAGAGAATATTCAGTGCAGACCAAATCTATGTAACAGGTATTGTCATGTTCACACAGGGAGAAATTATGAACTATATAATGAACTTATGAAACAAACCCAGACAGACTATAGGCATGCCAAAGCAGCCTGAATTCAAACTGACCAATCAGGAGAAAGGATGTGACCGGTGACAGTGGCGCGCGAATGCAGCGGCAGCATGTTCTGGAACAATTGGAGTGGAATCAGTGTTGGTTTTAATTCAGTTATTAGTTCAAAAGTGAGAATTCCATCTATTCCAGTAAAGAGGAAGGACCCCTTGTCTGCGTGTGAAAGTGGATGAAGTTGCATATATTTTCGGGTGTTGTATCATAAACATTAATCTTTTAAACTTACGAGAAAACCTGTCATTTGTCTTTTTGTTGACCTTGTTGGCCTTATTAAAATGCTCAGGGGTTAAAACACTTATTAAAAACACGCTGTCTTTGGTCTGTTGAGAGGTAAGAAAAGGGAAAACCTTCCCCATCATCTCCCAGCTGTCCGTAACAGATTGGGGGCTCATCTGGGATCTGAAACATTTGATTTTAAATTAGTGAATTGGACACGGGAGGTAAATTGATGGTAAAATTGCAAATATAAATCAACAGGTTTTCTCCTTTTTACTGTGCTAAAACATTTAAGATATGGTCACGTTCGAAGCCAAAGCGGTTGTAGAACAGGAAGAGTTATCTTCGGGTGCATTAAAGTCATCAAATGTTGAGCAACTAAAAGCTGCAGCTAACCAGGTGGGAACAACTTTTAGGCCGAAAGCAAGAAAGTCCGAGATCCTTAAAACTCATTTTTGTATTGACTCAAAACCAGAAGAAACAGGCATGGAAGCTGAGACTGACAAAGTAGCCTTAGCTAGAATTCCAAAGGAAATGTAGAGAATAGAATTAGAGTTTAAAATGTAAAGGGAGAGAGAGGCAAGGCAGTTTGAGTTAGAGACGGAAAGACTGAAATTCCAAAGTGTGGGTGCCGCTAATAATTCAAATACTGACCCCTATTTGGAGAAAAACTTTGATTTTTTTATGAGATACTCATGATTAGTGCCAAAATTGAATGAGGATGAGGCCGAATTGTACTTTATCTCTTTTGAGAAAATTGCTCTCAGGTTAAAGTGGCCAAAAACGTTTTGAACCATCCTTTTACAAAGCAAATTAGTGGGAAGAGCCCATGAAGCTAACTCCATATTGTCAGAGGAAAGCTCTTTACATTGTGAGCAAACCAGACCAGCTATTTTAAACGCCTACAAGTTAGTTCCTGAGACATACTGACAAAATTTCAGAAATACTTAAAAAAGGCTTTATCAAACCTTCCTTGAATTTGGCTTTCGATCGCTTGATGAGATCTCTGTAGTTAGAACCCTTGGATGAGAATTTACGAGAAGTGATCCTATTAGAGGAATTTATAAATAGTATCCAATTAATATAAAGACCCATACTGAGGAACAACAGGTCACAAAGGTGAGGGATGCTGCTGCAATGGCAGATGATTATGAACTCACACAAAAACCCTTTAATCAGGGAAAACTCTTCCCTAATAATCCCCAGAGATCCGGGAAGGACAGAAAGTGGGATAGTGACAGGTGATGAGGTGGTAGTAAAAGCACTGAGAATGCAGAGGGTCCTTCCCAAGTCAGGAAGGAAAGTGTAATGGGTTGGAATGATTCGTGAAGGCCCATGTGTTCTCACTGTAAGGCGTCCGCTGCTATGTCCAGACTGGCCAAGAGAGCATGGGAAAATGGCGCACTGACACGGAACACAAAAGTCCGAGTGTATCAAGCCTGTGTCCTCAGTTCCTTGCTCTACGGCAGCGAGGCCTGGACAACGTATGTCAGCCAAGAGCGATGTCTCAATTCATTCCATCTTTGCTGCCTCTGGAGAATCCTTGGCATCAGGTGGCAGGACCGTATCTCCAACGCAGAAGTCCTCGAGGCGGCCAACATCCCCAGCATATATACCCTACTGAGTCAGCGGCGTTTGAGATTGCTTGGCCATGTGAGCCGCATGGAAGATGGCAGGATCCCCAAGGATGCGTTGTACAGCGAGCTCGTCACTGGTATCAGACCCACTGGCCGTCCATGTCTCCGCTTTAAAGACGTCTGCAAACGTGACATGAAGTCCTGTGACATTGATCACAAGTCGTGGGAGTCTGTTGCCAGTGATCGCCAGAGCTGGCAGTTAGCCATAAAGGCGGGGCTAAAGAGTGGTGAGTCGAAGAGACTTAGCTGTTGGCAGGAAAAAAGATAGAAGCGCAAGGAGAGAGCCAAATATTACGACAACCAATTTTATCTGCAGCGCCTGTGGAAGAGTCTGTCACTCTAGAATTGGCCTTTATAGCCACTCAAGGCGCTGCTTCACAAACCACTGACCAGCTCTTAGGCGCTTACCCATTGTTTCTCGAGACAAGGAGGCCAATGAAGAAGAAGATAGCATGGCACATGAAAACCGGCTGCTAGAAATTAAAAAGAAAGTGAATGGGTTTTGTTGGGGTTCACAAGGCCAATCCAGGAAAAGGTGCTGTAACAAATGGCATGGCATACAAATCCATGGCCCTAACCATGGTGATGGACGCCTCTAGGAATGCCACCCTGGGTGCGGTAGAAACTGACAAAATCTTCGAGGGTTACCAGGGTTTTGTCTTGAAGGAAAAGGTACCCCCATACCCATCTAATGAAGTGAGCAAGTCAATTGTTCTGCTCAGGGATACAGGGGCTACTCAATCATTGATGCTGGGTGAAGGCATGACCTTCCCACCAGAGAGCCTTGTGAATGCAAAGGTTCTGGTGAAAGACATTGAAGGCGGATACATTCCCGTATCCCTATATTTGGTCCACTTACAGTGCGACCTAGTCTCAGGACCAGTTAGGGATAGTCACTAGTCTTCCTATGGCTGGAATAGATTTGCTCTTGGGCAATGATTTGGCTGGGGGTGGAGTGATAGCCTCCCCGATTGTCCTAGACAAGCCAAATGAGGCCATGGAGATGAAACAGAGGAGGATGTCCCTGGAATATTCCCTGACTGTGTAGCGACCAGGTCCATGGCTAAGCAAGCTCTGCTAGAGAGAGCTGAGACAGTAATTCAGACAGATGATCCAGAGGTCTGGCTGGCCGAAACCTTTTTCGGAGATTTAGGAGAAGAGGCTCAGCCGGCAGACTCCAACTTAAAAAGAATAGCACTGACCACCTGTTCTGAGGCAGAAGGGGTTCCCAAGTGCTATTACTTAAAAAAAACGGGGTCGTAATGAGAAAGTGGAGACCTCCACAGCAACCTGCAGAGGAGGAGTGAACAGTGTGTTAATTGTGTGATTATATGCAGGTGAAGGGAGTTAATTGGGGTTTTGGTTGAGCACTTAAAAGCAGACACCTCATTGGGACTGGGAGCAGGTTTTGAGTGAGGAGCTACATATTTGTAATCCTTTTATTCTGCACAATAAATGTGAAACTGAGTAAATATAGGCTCCAGCCTTATCCTTGCATAACAAGCTTTCTGGAGTTTAACAGGGTAGCAGAGGATGGTTACCTAAAGCTGAAGGTTGGAACATAGGAAATCTTTTTGGATAGAAAACTAAAGTCTCAAGGGCCATTGAGAAAAATATGGCAGAAAGCAAGTGCAAATTGTCAAGGTATAATTACTCTCCAGTGTTTTTGGAGTCTGAACCATATGACCAGTGGAAGAATGAAGTGGATGTGTGGACAAGGGTTACATCGCTACCAAAGAGGAAACAAGGTATGGCCTTGGCGTTGTCACTTCCTATCAAATGTAAAATCAGAAGTAAAATGTTTTGTGAACTGGATGCTCATCTGTTGGATACTGATGAAGGGTTAGATCTTCTGTTGGAATTCTTGGATGAAATTTACAAGAAAGATGACCTATTGAATGCATATGAGGCAGGGTTAGATTTTGGAAAACAGATGGTTATTCAATGGAGGAATATATTATGGATTTTAACAGACTGTATAAAAGATTGAAGAAATTCAATTTGGAGATCCCTTGTTCAGTGCTAGCTTTTTAAATTGCTAGATTGTGCTAGGGTGATGCATCTGGACAGGCTCCTGGTTCCAACTGGGCTTCGGTTCTTGGACAAAGACTCCCTGTTGGACCTTAAAAAAATTCCTGGGGAAACAGTCATTTCCCGCAGTCCTGGTAGGACAAGCGGGGCACTCTGTGGTGACAAAGAATGGAGGACTCAATGTTTACAAGATTTAGAAATAATCCAGGTACTGGAAGCAAGCCTAAGTACAATGGAAGAGTTAAAGACAGAAGGAATGAGGATGAAAGCACCTTTTAGCACCTCTGAATATTACAGTGGAAGACAGGGTTGGAACAGCAATCATAGGAGAATGAATCCCAGGAATGCCCAAGGAACAGTTAATAGGTGCTTCAAATGTGACTCAAAGTATCATTATGTAATGAACTGCCGTAAGCGGAGGAGCGGAGTCTTTGAAATAACACATGACGCGAGGAATTCCGAGGCAGAAGACGAAGATACGGATGGATCTAAACGAATTGTACTAGTCACGAGGAGTTTTAGTCCTGTGATGAATGCGTTGGTTGCGGATTCATTCAACTGTGCAGTACTAGATAGTACTTGTACGTCGACAGTATGTGGAACTGATTGTTATTTGGATTCACTCTGTAGTGAGGATCGATGCAAGGGTAAGGAGTATAAAAGGACAACACATTGAAGTCACTGAAGAGAGTAGTAATTCCATGTAAAATAGCTGGGGTAAGCCACTTTATCAGTACTGATGTAGTCTCTAGTGAGATACCTTTTACTCTTTAGTAAGCTTTCAATGAAAAAGGCATGGATGAAACTTGATGTGGAGCACAATAAGGCAATTGTTTTTGGGAAGCCCGTGATTTTGCAATTTACCCAGTCAGGGCATTATTGTATCCCCTTAATAAAACCAGATATTTCTAGTCAGAATGTTACAGAAGTATTGATGGCATCCAGGTGTTACAAATTAGAGATTAAAGGCAAATTGTCTTAAAGTTACACAGACAATTTGCTCACCCTTCTTGTCAGAGATTAACAACCCTGCTAAAAGATGCAGATGTGATTGATGAAAAGTATACCAGGATAATAGAAGAGATTAGTGAAAAGTGTGAAATTTGTAAAAATGTATCAGATCCCATCACATCCTATTTTCAGCCTTCCATTGGCACGTGACTTTAATGAGGTAGTTACCATGGATTTAAAGGTGTGGGATGAAGACCAGGATATTTTCATTCTACATTTTATAGACCTAGAAATTAGATTTAGTCTTTCTACAATAATAAATAGTAAGGACAAAAGGGTGATTATGGAGAAATGGATAGAGACTGAGCTTGGGGCACCAGCTAAGTTTCTGACTGATAATGGAAGAGAATTTGCCAATGGCAAGTTCAGAGACATGCGCGAAAACATGAACATTATGATTATGAATACTGCAGCTGAAAGTCCTTTTAGCAATGGGCTCTATGAAAGGAATCACGCAGTGGTTGATGAAATGTTGCATAAAATCTTAGCTGACCAGCCAAACTGCAAGTTGACAACATGGGCAGTTCATGCGAAGAATTCACTTCAGATGGTTGGAGGCTATAGTCCCTATCAATTGGTCTATGGGCGGAATCCCAAATTGCCTTCTGTACTTTGCGACAGTCCTCCTGCTCTAGAAGGTACAACAATTAGTTCAATTTTTTTCTACACATTTGAATGCTTTACATGCAGGGAGATGGGCTTTCATCAAGGCTGAGGTCTGAGAAAATTCAGAGCTCTGAGGCATTGTTTAAGCCATCTGAAGCAGAATTTAGTTCAGGAGATTTGGTGTATTATAAAAGAGAGGACCGTAGAGAATGGAAGGGCCCTGGTAAGGTAATCAGTCGTGATGGTAAGACAGTAGTTATCAAGCATGGAAATCAAACTGTTAAGCTTCATTCTTCACAATTAATCGTGGTTGATTACAAAATCTCAGAATCTGAGCAGCTGATAGAGGGAAAAGAGACACCTTGTACCTTGAACACTCGTGTTTTGTGATGAAGGTCCTGAGGCACAGATAGATCAAGAGTTGGATAGTAATGTAACCGATCATGATGCTCAGGGAAGAGCTATCGCATCCAAAGGCCAATTGCCTCAAGTAGGTACTCGGGTGACATATATTCCAGAGGGGTCTGATAAATGGAGGGCTGCGACAATTGTGGGATGTGCAGGAAAATCTACAGGCAAGTTTAAATATTGGTTAAATGTTCAAGATGATGGCCAAGAAGCCAGAGCCATTGACTGGCAGAATGGGGTGAAAGAGTGGAGGGTGAGAAAGCTCAGTGCAAGTTTTGGTAGTGGGTCTGGAAGTGACTCTCGCATAAGGAAGCGATCAGGTACTGGAGAAAGAGCCTCCGATAAAGTGCTGAGGGAAATCTTCTAGCAGTAGTTCCGAAAGACGTCAAAGTGCTAATAGAGGCCGTAGTATGAACAGATTCCACAATGAAATGAAGGCTAGAGGGCAGTCTTGGAATAGAACTAGAAGCAGAAGTGATTGTGAAGTTTTAGTGGCTGCCAATAAACTTGAGGATAAACTAATAGATTTATGATTTAGAGAGTTGGAGAGAGATTGGAGTCTATTCTGAGGTACCAGATAGGCGACAGCCAGCCTTGTCACATAAATGGATTTGTACTGAAAAAATCCTTCCTGATGGAACTTATAAGACTAAAGTGAAGTTAGTTGCAAAAGGTTTTGAAGAGCGATTGGGGGATTTCAATGTTAGAGTGGACTCTCCCACAGCTGGAAAAGTAATCTTGAAAATCTTTTTGGCTCTTTTGGTCATGTTCATGGGAATGTAGATCCATTGACATAAAAGTTGCATTTCTGCAAGGTGATACTTTTCAGAGAGAAGTGTATCTGAAACCACCTAAAGAGGCAGCAGATACAGAAGGAAAATTATGGAAATTGAACAAATGCATCTATGGCCTTAACGATGCTTCCTGGGTGTGGTATTTCTCGGTGAGATCTGTTTTGTTGAAGATTGGTTGTGTTCAACTAAAAGCAGATCCTGCCATGTTTTATTGTATCATAAAGGGAAACTTTCAGGCATTTTCGTGATGCACGTTGATGATTTCTTAGGGGTGGCATTGCGGATTTTGAGAAATATGTTATTAAAATTAAGGCAGAATTTAAGATTGGGACAAAAACAAGAAATGCTGGATTGGGAGTCAGGCTTGTAGGACCTTTTAAATAGATATTAAGCAGAATAAATCTGGAATAAGTTTGAATAAACAATCCTATTTGGAGAGCGTTACTCCCATTCTGGTTAATTGTGTTAGGTCATCACAGAAAGATAACCTATCTAAAGCATAGATTAAGAACTATGAAGCCTGGTGGGTCAATTAAACTGGTTGGGCTCTCAGATTAGGCCTGATGCTAGTTTTGATTTGCTGAAGTTAAGCATGATGATGAAACATCCAAAAGTTGAGAATGTTTAATTACCCTTAAAACATTGAAAAAACTAAATCTGGAGAAATGTGTACTGAAGTTCCCATCCTTAGGTGACCCAAAGAACATGAAGCTAATAATTTTTAGTGATGCTTCACATGCTAATCTTACTGATGGGTATTCAAGTGCAGCTGGTTTCATAATATTTCTGATGGGTGAAAATGGGAAATGTTGTCTTTTAGCTTGGCTAAGAAAATAAAACAGGTTGTTAAAAGCAAGTTATCTGCGGAAACACTGGGTCTTGTGGAGGCAGTGGACATGGGGTTCTATTTGTCAAATACTTTGGGTGAAATTCTGAACAAGGGACATCTGAAGATAGGATACCCATTGAATGTTATTTGGATAATCTACAAAAAGTAGATTATGTATGCTCTACAAAAAGTGTGAGTGAGAAAAGACTACGTATTGACCTTGCTGGATTGAAACAAATGCTGGAGAGAAAGGAAATCTCCAAACTTAAATGGGTAGATGTAAGTCATAAGCTATCCGATTGTTTCACAAAGAGAAAAGTGAGTGCAAAGAGATTGAGACGCCCTCATCCAGCAACAATGTAAAAACTTTGTGCCCAATATGGAATTTTATTTTGAAATATTCTTTGAGCATGTTAATACTTTATGCATAATGTGGAATTTATTTTGAAATGTTGTTTGAGCAAGTTAATGTAAGTTGTATTGTAAAAGAAAGAAGGGCATCTGTTAATTGTGTTATTATATGCAGGTGAAGGGAATTAATTGGGGTTTTAGTTGAGCACTTAAAAGCAGACACTTACTGGGACTAGGAGAGGGCTTTGAGTGAGGAGCTACATGTTTGTAATCCTCTTACTCCGCACAATAACTGTGAAACTGAGTAAATATAGGCTCCAGCCTTATCCTTCTGGAGCTTAACACCGTGGTCCACCAAATTTTAGTTTCCCCCTCCCCTCAAATATCGTAGCGGAATCCTGAGGATTGCCCACACAAAATCCCAATGGCTGGGCATGTGGGTATCCAAAAGACTCTGGCCTGGATAAGCTGACACTTTTATTGGCCTCACCTCCACAAAGGTGTTAAATTTTGCAGGACCCGTATTTGCTGTCAGGTTGTTGGGAAACCACAGCCTGCAATCAAGCCCACCCCACTAATACCCATCCCTGCTTTTTAAGAACCCTTCAGCAGAGTTCTGGTAGATTGTGTGGGGCCTTTACCTAGAGCTAGGGCAGGTTTTCGATATCTCTTAACAATCATGGATATGGGCCCTGATTCCCAGACCTATACCGCTAAGCCAAATCACAGCAAAAGCTGTAGTTGAGGGGCTGACCCAATTTTTCATCCGCTATGTACTGCGAAAGAGATCCAATCAGATCAAGCATTGAACCGTTAAAATCCTCAGCATACCACACACAAGGGAATCTGGAACAGTATCACCAAACCCTGAAAACCATGATCCAAACCTACTGCTGTGAGTACCCCCACGATTGGGACAAGCGGTTAGATTTTCTGCTATTCACCACTGCATCCACCCAACGAATCGACAGGCTTCAGTTCACTTGAACTGGTCTGCGAGCATGCGGTAAGAGGCCCCCTTAAGCTGATCGAAGAAAAATTACTAGATCAATGGCAGGAAACCTCATTGTTAAATTCTGTATCAGCCTTTTGCAAGTGACTTTTTAAAGTATGTGCTGTGCCAAAGGAACACCTTTAAAGCCTCTCAGCAGAGCATGAAAAGCCAGGGAGACAGATATGCTGAGACTTGGACATTTAAACCAGGAGATCAGATCCTGGTGCTGTTGCCATTACAGGGCGAACCTCTGAAAGAGAGATTTAGTGGCCCTTACTGCGTGGGGAAAATGATCAGTGAGGTCAATTACTTGATTAACACCCCTGACCAGAGAAAGAAACAACGACTGTTTCATATATAATATATAATATAAAAGCAAAATACTGCCGATACTGGAAATCTGAAATAAAAACAAGAAATGCTGAAAATACTCAGCAGGTCTGGCAGCATCTGTGGAGAGAGAAGCAGAGTTAACGTTTCAGGTCAGTGACCCTTCATCAGACTGTTCCACATAAACGTGTTAAAGAAATATTATAATTGGGAATGAGACAAACCAGCAAATGTATGCCAGGTAGTGACGACAGTTTAGAATGGAAACAATAGTGAAGAGGAACTAGGGGAAGAAGGCAACCTGAACAATTCTCCGATTAAACCCTCTCCTGTGAAATTAGCTAACACGGAAATCTTAGGGAGGCTAGACACAGTATTCAATTATTTAACTGATGAGCAAAGGAAGGGCCTAGCAACACTGCTAAGAGCTTGAGGAAGTGTGTAGGGACAAACTGGGTCGCACTTCTTTGGCCATTCATGATGTGAATGCAGGGGAGATCCCACCTATTAAACAAAACCCATATCAACTGAACCCCGATAAACTGGCTCAAGCCTGAAAGGAGATCAAATATATGCTAAATAATGACCTAATCAAACCTAGTCAAAGCAGCTGGAGTTCTCTTGTGCTCCAGAACTTGCCGCGCCCCTAGCCAAGCTGTTCCAGTACAACTACAACACTGGCATCTCCCCTGCAATGTGGAAAATTGCCCAGGTATGTCCTGTACACAAAAAGCAGGACAAATCCAACCCGACCAACTACCACCCCATTAGCCTACTCTCGATCATCAGTAAAGTGATGGAAGGTGTCATCAACAGTGCCATCAAGCGGCACTTGCTTAGCAACAACCTGCTCAGTGATGCTCAGTTTGGGTTCCGCCAGGGCCACTCAGCTCCTGACCTCATTACAGCCTTGGTTCAAACATGGACTAAAGAGCCGAACTCAAGTGGTGAGGTGAGAGTGACTGACTTGACATCAAGGCAGCATTTGACCGAGTATGGCACCAAGGAGCCTGAGCAAAACTGAGGTCAATGGGAATCAGGGGGAAAACCCTCCGCTGGCTGGAGTCATACCTAGCGCAAAGGAAGATGGTTGTGGTTGTTGGAGGTCAATCATCTGAGCTCCAGGACATCACTGCAGGAGTACCTCAGGGTAGTGTCCTAGGCCCAACCATCTTCAGCTGCTTCATCAATGACCTTCCTTCAATCATAAGGTCAGAAGTGGGGATGTTCGCTGATGATCTCACAATGTTCAGCACCATTCGCAACTCCTCAGATACTGAAGCAGTCTGTGCAGAAATGCAGCAAGACCTGGACAATATCCAGGCTTGGGCTGATAAGTGGCAAGTAACATTCGCGCCACACAAGTGCCAGGCAATGACCATCTTCAACAAAAGAGAATCTAACCATCTCCCCTTGACATTCAACGGCATTACCATCGCTGAATCCCCCACTATCAACATCCTCGGGGCTACCATTGACCGAAAACTGAACTGGAGTAGCCATATAAATACCGTGGCTACAAGAGCAGGTCAGAGGCTAGGAATCCTGAGCCGAGTAACTCACCTCCTGACTCCCCAAAGCCTGTACACCATCTACAAGGCACAAGTCAGGAGTGTGATGGAATACTCTCCACTTGCCTGGATGGGTGCAGCTCCAACAACACTCAAGAAGCTCGACACCATCCAGGACAAAGCGGCCCGCTTGATTGGCACCCCATCTACAAACATTCACTCCCTCCACCACCGACGCACAGTGGCAGCAGTGTGTACCATCTACAAGGTGCACTGCAGCAATGCACCAAGGCTCCTTCGACAGCACCTTCCAAACCCGCGACCTCTACCAACTAGAAGGACAAGGGCAGCAAATGCATGGGAACACCACCACCTGCAAGTTCCCCTCCAAGTCACACACCATCCTGACTTGGAACTATATCGCCGTTCCTTCACTGTCGCTGGTTCAAAATCCTGGAACTCCCTTCCTAACAGCACTGTGGGTCTACCTACCCCACATGGACTGCAGCGGTTCAAGAAGGCAGCTCACCACCACCTTCTCAAGGGCAATTAGGGATGGGCAATAAATGCTGGCCTGGCCAGCGATGCCCACATCCCGTGAATGAATAAAAAAAAAAGTTAGTTACTAAGCCTAATGGATCAAAGAGACTCTGCATTGACTATCAAAGTTAATGCAGTGTCCCAAACTGAATCGTACCTGATTCCTCACATTGAAGTTTGTATCGACTGGGTGGATAACTCTGCTTGCATCAGTTAAATTGATTTACTAAAAGGGTACTGGCAAGTCCCCATGACCATCCAAGTTAAGGAAATCTTGGCTTTTGAAACACTAGATGGCCTATTCCAATGCAAAGTCACGCCATTCGGTTTAAAGCTCGCCCCAGCAACCTTTCAAAGATTGATGAATCAAGTGGTGGCTGGCTTAGGCAACTGTGTCATCTACCTTGATGACTTCCTAGTCTATAGCAACACCTGGGAAGATCACCAAAACCATTTAAGGGCATTATTCAAAGGTCTACAAAATGCTAACCTAGTGGCAGATTTAGCTAAAAGCGAGTTCGCTAAGGCCAAAGTGACCTTCTTGGGCCATGTTGCAGGCCAAGGTCAGGTGTTGCCAAGGACAGCAAAAGTACTGATAGGTTTCCCTGTTCCCAAGATCAAGGGAGAGAGAATGTGATTCTTGGAGCTGTGCCGTATCTATAGAAAATTTGTCCCTTAAATCAGCATCCTAGCTGCACCATTGACCGATCTATTAAAGGAAAATGTTAAAATAATGTGAACAGAACTGTGCTAGATGGCTTTCGAGAAATTGAAGGTTTTTCTAACAAAAGAACCTGTAATAGAACATAGAACATAGAACAGTACAGCACAGTACAGGCCCTTCGGCCCACGATGTTGTGCCGAACCTTTAACCAACTCTAAGATCAAACTAACTACCTACCCTTCATTCTACTATCATCCATGTACCTATCCAAGAGTCACTTAAATGCCCCTAATGTATCTGCTTCTACTACCACCACTGGCAGCGCATTCCACGCACCCACCACTCTCTGTGTAAAGAACCTACCTCTGACATCTCCCCCAAACCTTCCTCCAATCACCTTAAAATTATGCCCCCTGGTGATGGCCCTTTCTACCCTGGGAAAAAGTCTCTGACTATCCACTCTATCTATGCCTCTCATCATCTTGTACCCCGCTATCAAGTCACCTCTCATCCTTCTTCGCTCCAATGAGAAAAGCCCGAGCTCCCTCAATCTTTCTTCGTAGGACATGCCCTCCAGTCCAGGCAGCATCCTGGTAAATCTCCTCTGCACCCTCTCTAAAGCTTCCACATCCTTCCTATAATGAGGCGACCAGAACTGAACACAATATTCCAAGTGTGGTCGAACCAGGGCCTTATAGAGCTGCAGCATAACCTTGCGGCTCTTAAAAACTCAATCCCCCTGTTATTGAAAGCCAACACACCATACGCCTTCTTAACAACTCTATCAACTTGGGTGGCAACTTTGAGCGATCTATGGACATGGACCCCAAGATCCCTCTGTTCCTCCACACTACCAAGAATCCTGTCTTTAAGCCTGTATTCCACATTCAAATTTGACCTTCCAAAATGAATCACTTCACGCTTTTCCAGGTTCCAGGTAATAGCAGCACAAACTTTCACAGATCTTTTCAGGTGGCTATTACCACAAGCGATGTGGGAGTAGAAGCTGTCTTACTCCAGGAAGATGATTTGGGTATTGAGAATCACAGAATCATACAGTGCAGAAGAGGCCCTTCAGCCCATCGAGTCTGCATCGATGCATTAAAACACCTGACCTGTCCACCTAATCCCATTTGTCAGCACTTGGCCCATAGCCTTGAATGTTATGATGTGCCAAATGCTCATCCAGGTACTTTTTAAAGGATGTGAGGCAACCTGCATCTACCCACCCTCCCAGGCAGGACATTCCAGACCGTCACCACCCTCTGGGTAAAAAAGTTCTTTCTCAAATTCCCCTTAAACCTCTCACCCCTCACCTTAAACTTGTGACCCCTCGTAACTGACCCTTTAACTAAGGGGAACAGCTGCTCCCTATCCACCCTGTCAATGCCCCTCATAATCTTGTACACCTCAATCAGGTCACCCCTCAGTCTTCTCTGCTCCAACGAAAACAACCCAAGCCTATCTAACTTCTCTTCATAGCTTCAATGTTCCATCCCAGGCAACATCCTAGTGAACTGCCTCTGCACCCCCTCCAATGCAATCACATCCTTCCTATAATGTGGCGACCAGAATTGCACACAGTACTCCAGCTGTGGCCTTACCAAAGCACTGTACAACTCCAACTTGACCTCCCTGCTTTTGTAATCTATACCTCGATTGATAAAGGCAAGTGTCCCACATGCCTTTTTCACCACCCTATTAACCTGCCCTTCTGCCTTCAGAGATCGATGGACAAACACGCCAAGGGCCCTTTGTT
Organism: Heterodontus francisci; assembly: GCF_036365525.1. Classification (NCBI taxonomy): domain Eukaryota; kingdom Metazoa; phylum Chordata; class Chondrichthyes; order Heterodontiformes; family Heterodontidae; genus Heterodontus; species Heterodontus francisci. The sequence goes on along the minus strand of NC_090371.1, from coordinate 76,869,040 downwards.
CCTCAGAACTTCCCAGTGTCAGGCCATTCATTGAATACTTCCATGTCACATTACTCCTTCCAAAGTGTATCACCTCACACTTTTCAGCATTAAATTCCATCTGCCACTTTTCTGCCCATTTGACCATCCCGTCTATATCTTCCTGTAACCTAAGACACTCCACCTCGCAGTTAAACACTCGGCCAATCTTTGTGTTATCCACAAACTTACTGATCCTACCCCCTACATAGTCATCTCTGTCGTTTATCTAAATGACAAACAATAGGGGACCCAGCACAGATCCCTGTGGTATGCCACTGGACACTGGCTTCCAGTCACTAAAACAGCCATCTTTCATCACTCTCTGTCTCCTACAGCTAAGCCAATTTTGAATCCACCTTATCAAGTTACCTTGTATCCCATGTGCATTTGTTTTCTTGATAAGTCTCCCATGTGGGACCTTGTCAAAGGCTTTGCTGAAATCCATGTAAACTACATCAACTGCACTACCCTCATCTACACACCTGGTCACATGCTCAAAAAATGCAATCAAATTTGTTAGGCATGACCTCCCTCTGACAAAGCCATGCTGACTATTCCTAATCAAATTTTGCCTCTCCAAGTGGAGATAGATTCTCTCCTTCAGAATTTTCTCCAATAGTTTCCCTACCACTGACGTGAGACTCACTGGTCTGTAGTTCCCTGGCTTATCTCTACAACCTTTCTTAAATAGTGGGACCACATTAGCTGTTCTCCAGTCCTCTGGCACCTCTCCCGTGGCCAGAGAGGAATTAAAAATTAGGGTCAGAGCCCCTGTAATCTCCACCCTCGCCTCCCACAGCATCCTGCGACACAAATTGTCCGGACTTGGAGATTTATCCACTTTTAAGCCTGCCAAAACCTCCAATACCTTGTCACTCCCTTTGACAATTTGCTCAAGAACCTCACAGTCCCTCTCTCCGAGTTCCATATCTACATCCTCATTCTCTTGGGTGAAGACAGATGTGAAGTATTCATTCAACACCCTACCAATGTCCTCTGGCTCCACCCACAAATTTCCCCCTTGGTCCCAAATGGGTCCTACTCTTTCCCTGGTTATCCTCTTCCATTGATATACTTATAGAATATATTGGGAGTTTGCCTACTTTCCTACCAGCCAGAGCTTTCTCATATCCCCTCTTTGCTCTCCTAATTGCTTTCTTAAGCTCCATCGTACACTTTCTGTATTCCACTAATGCTTCCATTGATTTGCTCTCCTTGTATTTGCTAAAAGCCTCTCTTTTCCTTCTCATCGTACCCTGAATGTTTCTGATCATCCATGGTTCTCTGGGCTTGTTGCTCCTACCTATTACCCTAGAGGGAACATGTTGGGCCTGTACCCTCCCCATTTCCTTTTTGAATGCCCCCCACTGCTCTTCTGTAGATTTCCCGACAAGTAACTCTTTCCGGTCTACCTTGGCCAAATCCTGCCCAATTGATTATTTTTTCAAAACATTAAATAAACATCAGCAAAAATATTCCACCATAGAAAAGGAAGCTTTGGGACTTCTGTTAGCCCTTCAACATTTCGAGGTCTATATTAATAATAGATACAAGGACATTTTAATATACACTGAACACAACCCACTAATTTTCCTAGAGAAATTTCAAGTTAACAATGCCAGGCTGTTCAGCTAAGTTTACTCCTCCAGCTATTTAACTTAAAAATCATGCACATAGCTGGGGAAAAACAATGTCATTGCAAATGCTCTGTCCAGAATTTAAAAGATCACTATCTTTAAACTACATGCAGCCAAAGTTGGCCTTGACCTCCCTACCTGAGAAATCCGAACAGGCTTTCGCCATTGAACTGTGACTGAAATATAACAAGAGAAGTCTACAGCAACGCATCTGTCTGCCTGAACCATCCGAGTTTTTTTTATTTCTTCAGTGAACCAGAAAAAAGGAAAATCAGGCCTGTACTGTTTCAAGTCTTCTCCCCAGAGAAAAAACAAGTTTTACAGCAAAGCCTTTTTTTAAAAATACCATCAGACCTAAACGCTTGTAATCTTTTAATCTCTATCTTGTGTCTGTGTGCGTGTGAGAGTGTGCGCGAGTGTGTTTTTGTGTGTATCTGTATGCATGTGAGGGGGGGTGAAGTTGTGTATATTTTCGGGTATTGTAGAATAAACGTTTATCTTTCTTGTAAACATATGAGTAAACCTATCATTTGTCTGAATATTGAACATTAAAACGCTAAGTAGTTAAAACACTTGTTGAAAAGATGCTGTCTTCGGTTATTTGAGAGGTGGTAAAAGGAGAAACCATTCCTATCATCTCCCACCTGTCCATAACAGTATGTATAGTCATTTTAATCTTATCCATGTCACAGGGTACTTTAACTGTAAATTTGATTCATTTCATTAAAATGTCATGAAAAATGAACACTAAAATGCACAATTGACACAAGAAGATCTAAGAACAACTTACATTTATAAAGCACGTTTAACATAATAAAATGTCCCAAGGCACTTCAGAGGAGCATTATGAACCAACATATGACACTGAACCACATAAGGAGATATTGGGTCAGACGACCAACAGCTTGGTCAAAGAGGAAGGTTTTAAGAAGTGTCTTAAAGGAGGAAAGTGAGGCGGGGAGGTTTAGGGAGGGAACTCCAGAACTTGGGGTCTAGGCAACTGAGGGCACTGCCACCAAAGGTGGAGTGATTAAAATCGGGGATGCTCAGGAAGCCAGAATTCGCAGAGAGCAGATATCTTGGAGGATTATGGGACTGGAGGAGATTAGAGATGGGCAGGGGCAAGGCCATGGAGAGATTTGGAAACAAGGATAAGAATATTAAAATCAAGATGTTGCTTGACCGGGTGCCAATGAAGGTCATTGAGCACAGGAGTGATAGGAGAATGGGACTTAGAGTCATAGAGTCATTTATGGCACAGAAAGAAGCCATTCAGCCCATCGGGTCTATGCTGGCTCTCCACAGAGCTATGCAGTCTGTCCCGCTCCCTGGCTCAATCATCGTTGCTCTGCAAGTCTATTTCCCTCAGGTAGGCCATCCAACTTCCTCTTGAAGTCATTGATCATCTCCACTTCCACCACACATGTGGGCAACGAATTCCAGGTCATTACCATCCATTGCATAAAAACGTTCCTCCTCATATTCCCCCTGCATCTCTTGCCCAAAACTTTCAATCTGTGTCCCCTAGTCCTTGTACCATTTGTTAATGGGAACAGTTTTTCCTTGTCTAACTTATCTAAGCCAGTCATAATCTTGTACACTTCCATCAAATCTCCCCTCAATCTCCTTTTTGTTCTAAGGAGAACAAACCCAACTTTTCCAACCTAACCTTGTAACTAAAATCCCCCATCCCTGGAACCATTCAGGTAAATCCCCTCTGCACCCTCTCAAGGGCCCTCACATCCTCCTGATGTGTGGTGATCAGTACTGGATGCAATACTCCAGTTGGGGCCTAGCCAGAGCTTTATAAATGTTCTGCAAAACTTCTCTGCTTTTGTACTCCATGCCTCTATTTATGAATCCCAAGATCCCATATGCTTTACTAATGTCATGCAGGCCCCCACATGCCAAGAATGAGGCATATTAATTTTGTCATATGAACATTGATTTTAAAACTGTTGGAGTGAAGAAAGGGTTTGTTTTTTTAAAAAAAAGCACCAAACACTTGGCTGGAAAGACATTTGCATACTGACAGATGGTGCTTGAGGAGACAAAGGGGTTATTTCCCTTATCCATTTAACCCACAATGGACTTTGAGCACCAGACATTGAAGGCAAGGAAGTGCATTCCAGGCCTTGCTAAGATGATACAATCCACAGAACCAAGATGTGGTCAGAGCAGCTAGTTGCATGACTAACCTGCTTGGCAACCTGGGTTTTTCTGAATTGTACAAAATGTTTGAACTCAGACTGCAGAATGCTCCTGGACTGAAAAGTCCTCTCCTGTCTGTCTGACTCTCCCTCTCTTTCTCACAGAACTCCAAATCCACTGAAGACACATGAACCCCAAGAGAGAAAGGTCTCCTACATCGAGCAAGGATTAAGAAGAATACTGGGCCACAACGAAAAGCAAGACCTATCTACAATCAAGGACACTTCAGCGAGCTCGAGGAACCGTAACAAAGAACCATCTTCAGATATTGCCTCAAACTTTTCCACTTTATTTCTTCTGCTCTTTCCTGTCTCTATCTGCATGCGTGTATCACATATGGATGCTCGCGTGGGCGTGTTGTATATCCATAGGCGATAACCGAATTACAGTTTAAGTTTAATAAAATTTCAACCTTTCTTAAGAAAACCTGTTTTGGGCTGGTTTCTTTGCCTTATAATTGGAAAGCAGTGGACAAGGATTCATTAAGGGGGAGCTAAAAACACGGTGTTTTACAAATTAAACCCTGTTACGGTAAGACCAGGTGAAAGCTGAGAGGGAACCCTAGACCCCTTTCTCACCTGGTCGTAACACTAACTACTCTCTCTCAATATGTCCTGCCTACCTTCAAAGACCTATGCACATGCACACGCAGGTCCCTCTGTTCCTGCACACTCTTTAGAACTATATATATTGCCACTCCCTATTTCTCTGTCAAAATGCATCACCTCACACTTGTCAGTATTAAATTCCATCTGCGGGCTGTCTGCCCATTCTGTGAGCCTATTGCAGGCAGTTCATATCATTCTCCCTGTTTGCCAGACCTCAAATTGTTGTCAGCAAATTTTGAGATTCTACCCTGCCCTTGGTGCGAGTTAAGACATGGGCAGCATAGTTTTGGATGACCACAAGTTGACAGAGGATAGAATGTGGGAGACCAGCCAGGAGTGCATTGAACTGTTAGTCTAGAAGTAATGAAAAATTATTGGCAGGTAAAATCGAGGAAAACCGAAGATGTTTTATCAGTACATTAAGAGCAAGAGGATAACTAAGGAAAGGGTAGGGCCTATCAGAGATGTACAAGGGAACTTTTGCGTGGATGCAGAAGATGTGGGCAGGGTTCTTAATGAGTTTTTTGTCTCTGTTTTCACAAAGGAGAGGGTTGATGCAGACATTGTAGTTAAAGAGGAGGAGTGTGAAACATTAGATACGATAAGCATAATGAGAGAGGAAGTACAAGAGGGTCTGACATCCTTGAAAGTGGATGTATCCCAGGTTGTTAAAGGAAGCTAGGGAGGAAATAGAGGATGCACTGAGGATCATCTTCAAATCCTCACTAGATACGGCCAAATAGCAGACAACTGGAGGTCTGCGAACGTTGTACCATTGTTTAAAAAGGGTGTGAGGGATAGGCCAAATAATTATTTGATTTTGATATACAGCACTGAAACAGGCCGTTTGGCCCACCGAGTCTGTGCCGACCATCAACCACCCATTTATACTAATCCTACACTAATTCCATATTCCTACCACATCCCCACCTGTCCCTATATTTCCCTACCACCTACCTATACTAGGGGCAATTTATAAGGGCCAATTTACCTATCAACCTGCAAGTCTTTGGCATGCGGGAGGAAACCGGAGCACCCGGAGGAAACCCACGCAGACACAGGGCGAACTTGCAAACTCCACACAGGCAGTACCCAGAATTGAACCCGGGTCGCTGGAGCTGTGAGGCTGCAGTGCTAACCACTGCACCACTGTGCCGCCCAGTCCGGTCAGTCTGTCCTCAGCGGTGGGTAAATTATTAGAATCAATTCTGAGGGACAGGATAAACTTCCACTTAGAAAGGCACAGATTAATCAGGGATAGTCAGCATGAATTTAAGGGAAGGTCATGTCTTACTAACTTGATTGAGTTTTTTGAGGAAGTAACTAGGAAGATTGGTGAGGGTAGTGCAGTGGATGTGGTCTACATGGATTTTAGTAAGGCAATTCACAAGGTCTCACTTGGCAGACTGGTCAGTAAAACGAAAGCCCATGGGATACAGGGGAATGTGCAGGTTGGATCCAGAATTGGCTCAGTGACAGGAAACAAAGGATAGTAGTTAACAGATGTTTTTGCGAATAGAAAGCTGTTTCCAGTGGCGTTTCACAGGGCTCAGTGTTGGATCCCTTGCTGCTTGTGGTATATATTAATGATTTGGACTTAAATGTGGGAAGCATGATTGGGAAATTTGCTCATGACACAAAAATCGGCCGTGTAGTTGATAATGAAGAGGATAGCCGTAGACTCCAGAAAGATATCAATGGTTTGGTTGAGTGGGCGGAAATGTGGCAAATGGAATTCAATCCAGAAAAGCATGAGGTAATGCTTTTGGGAGGACAAACAAAGTGAGGGAATACACAATAAATGGGAGGATATTGAGGGGGGTAGAAGAAGTCAGAGACCTTGGAGTGTATGTCCACAGGTCCCTGAAGGTGGCAGGACAGGTAGATAGAGTGGTGAAGAAGGCATATGGAATGCTTTCCTTTAAGTGCCGAGGTATCGAGTACAAAAGCAGGGATGTAATGCTGGAACTGTACAAAATGCTGGTTAGGCCACAGCTGGAGTATTACACACAGTTCTGGTCACCGCATTACAGGAAGGATATAATCTCTCTGGAGAGAGTACAGAGGAGATTTACAAGAATGTTGCCAGGGCTTGAAAGTTGCAGCTATGAGGAAAAGATTGGATAGGCTAGGGTGGTTTTCCTTAAAACAGAGGACGCGAAGGGTGACTTAATTGTGATATACAAAGTTATGAGGGGCCTAGATAGAGCAAAGAGGAAGGACCTGTTTTCCCCTAGCAGAGAGGTCAATTACCAGGGGGCACAGATTTAAGGTGATTGATAGAAGGATTAGAGAGGACATGAGGAAAAACTTTTTCACCCAGAGGTTGGTGGGTGTCTGGAATCCACTGCCAGGAACAGTGGTGTAGGCAGAAACCCTCAATTCTTTAAAAGGTACCTGGACATGCACCTGAAGTGCTGTAACCTGCAAGGCAATGGACCAAGTGCTGGAAAGTGGGATTAGATTGGGCGGCTAGTTTTTTTTCTCCAGCCGGCATGGGCACGATGGGCTGAATGGCCTCCTTCTGTGCCGTAATTTTTCTGTGGTTCTAATGAATGAGGATTTCCACAGCAGATGAGCTGAGACAGAGGAAAAGTTGGGCAATGTTAGAGGTGGAAATAGGAGGCCTTCGTAATAGCATAATTATAGGTCAGAAGCTCATCTCAGGGTCAAATGTAACACCAAGATTGTGAACAGACTAGTTTAATCTCGGTCTGTTGCCAGGGAGAGGGATGGAGTCAGTAACTAAAGAATGGACTTTGGAGCAGAGACCAAAAACGATGGCTTCAGTCTTCCCAATACTTCATTGGAGGAAATTTCTGCTCATCCAGTAGTGGATGTCGGATATGCAGTTTGATAGTTTAGAAACAGTAGATCCTGATAATTAATGCATCTTGTGTGAACCACCTTGCCCATCATGGACAATGAATCTGCCAAGAGCTGACATCTGGAGTGACAGCAACTACCAACTCAAAAAAAAAAAGGAATTAATCCCCATGTAATACTGTAAAGTTTTACAATATAAATAATAATAAATAGCATACCAGAGCCAGATGACAATGCTTTAATCTAATCTCCAGGTTCAGATAACACTTATAAAGTATTGAGTATTTTTGTTCTCAAAGATACTGTTGTCACTTGAACTGTCAATTATATGCATTATAATCACTAAATATTGTATTATTATGTTGGATTACTTAGATATTACACTTACATCAACAAACTCACTGATAAAAGTGGCTTTTGTACTCAATTTATTTTTGAAATTTTGGTTGATTGACTCCGAAATTTTACCTGATTCCTATTAATATATTACATAATTTATATAGTAGCCTATGATCAGGAATGTTAACTGCTGTGATGGATAAAAAATCATATTTTTTTTTATTCATTCATGGGATGTGGGCGTCGCTGGCTATGCCAGCATTTATTGCCCATCTCTAATTGCCCTGGAGAAAGTGGTGGTGAGCTGCCTTCTCGAACCGCTGCAGTCCATGTGTGGTAGGTACACCCACAGTGCTGTTAGGAAGGGAGTTCCAGGATTTTGGCCAAGCGACAATGAAGGAACAGCAATGTAGTTCCAAGTCAGGATGGTGTGTGATTTGGATGGGAACTTGCAGGTGGTGATGTTCCCATGCATCTGCTGCCCTTGTCCTTCGAGGTGGTAGAGGTTGCGGGTTTGGAAGGTGCTGTCTAAGGATCCTTGGTGCATTGCTGCAGTGCATCTTGTAGATGGTACACACTGCTGCCACTGTGCGTCAGTGGTGGAAGGAGTGAATGTTTGTAGATGGTGTGCCAATCAAGCAGGCTGCTTTGTCCTGGATGGTGTCAAGCTTCTTGAGTGTTGTTGGAGCTGCACCCATCCAGGCAAGTGGAGAGTATTCCATCGCACTCCTGACTTGTGCCTTGTAGATGGTGGACAGGCTTTGGGGAGTCAGGAGGTGAGTTACTCGCCGCAGGATTCCTAGCCTCTGACCTGCTCTTGTAGCCAGGGTATTTACATGGCTACTCCAATTCAGTTTCTGGTCAATGGTAGCCCCTAGGATGTTGTTAGTGGGGGATTCAGTGATGGTAATGCCATTGAATGTCATGGGGAGATGGTTAGATTCTCTCTTGTTGGAGATGGTCATTGCTTCGCACTTGTGTGGCGCAAATGTTACCAGTTTGAAGCAAGATTGGCTTTGGATAAATCATCCATTAAAGGTCACTCCTTTTCCAAATTTGGACATTTGAAATCATTAATAACATACTTCAATCCTCTTTGGCACTAGATCAATGTCTATTCGGTACTGCTTTGGTTTTTGTATTTTTGTATTTGGTACTTGTTTCAGTTTCTTGGGGAAATTACATGTGGTGCTTTCAATAAACCTATACCATAAAAATTCAGCACCAGACCTCCATTGACCAACAGACAAGCCCAAACTCTCGAGTGCACCAGATGGGTCCAAACAATAAATCACTTGATGGGTCCCAGACTTTCCAATCAATGTCACCGCTGATGACATCACCAGATCCAGAAGGACCCCCCCATTGGTTTCTGGCAGGTACTCCTCTCCGCTGATCAGAAGAGCAAGATAAAATTGGAACCTGCAGTGATAGAGCAGGACCTCTGTGGGTAAGACCCAGAGACAATTCTAACTGCTCTTCTGCTGGCCTGTAGGGTTAAAATTGCCCTTTTTATGTCTCAGTGATCAGAGATGGACATAGTACTCAAGTGGTGTTCTGACCAGAGCTCTTTAAATTTGCTCACAACTCCCCATGTTTTATATTCTATATTTTTGGCTATATATTTCAACATTCTATGCTCTTTGTTGATTGCTGCTGTTCATTGGTTGAGCGTGTTGAGTTTATGAAAATCGCTAGCTCTCTTTCAGCTTTGTCCTTCGTCATTTTAATACCATTCACAGAATCAGTGTGTTGTTTCTTTCTATGACTAGCACTGTGGGCTTATCTGCGTTACATTACATTTCATTTTTCTGCTCAAGTACATATTGCACTTTGCTGCCCATATCCTACGTCACACCATGCCCCATTCATCCATTACCCATTTGCTCGCATTGACTCCTGACCCGGCAACGCCTTGATTGTAAAAATTCTCACCTTTGTTTTCAAATCCCTCCTTGGCCTCACCCCTCCCTATCTCTGTAACCTGCTCCAGCCCTAAAACTCTCCAAGATTTCTGGGCTCTTACAAATCCCAATTTTCATTGCTCCACTGTTGGGGGCCATGCCTGCAGCTGCCTATGTGCTAAGGTCCATAATTCCTTCCCTAAGCCTCTCTGATGCTACCTGACCTGCTGAGTACTTCCAGCAGTTTCTTTTAGTATCTCTCTGCCTCTTTACCTTTCTTTCCTCCTTTTAGGCGCTCCTTAAAACCTACCTCTTAATATCTGTCTTAATATCTCTTTAAGTGTTTTATAAAAGCAAGTTATTGTTACCACACCCTAGCACTTTTTAATTTTTTTTATTAGTTTTTTTTCATTCATGGGATGTGGGCGTCGGTGGCTAGGCCAGCATTTATTGCCCATCCCTAATTGCCCTTGAGAAGGTGGTGGTGAGCTGCCTTCTTGAACCGCTGCAGTCCATGTAAGGTAGGTACAACTACAGTGCTGTTAGGAAGGCAGATCCAGGATTTTGATCCAGTGACAGTGAAGGAACGGCGATATAGTTCCAAGTCAGGATGGTGTGTGACTTGGAGGGGAACTTGCAGGTGGTGGTGTTCCCATGCATTTGCTGCCCTTGTCCTTCTAGTTGGTAGAGGTTGCGGGTTTGGAAGGTGCTGTCTAAGGAGCCTTGGTGGGTTGCTGCAGTGCATCTTGTAGATGGTACACACTGCTGCCACTATGCATCGGTGGTGGAGGGAGTGAATGTTTGTGGACGGTGTGTCAATCAAGTGGGCTGCTTTGTCCTGGATGGTGTCGAGCTTCTTGAGTGTTGTTGGAGCTGTATCCATCCAGACAAGTGGAGAGTATTCCATCACACTCCTGACTTGTAGATGGTGGACAGGCTTTGGGAAGTCAGGAGGTGAGTTACTCACCCCTCAAAACCCGTATTTTATATTGTGCCTTAAATGTTACTCTTCAACGCTGCTCATCTCACCTCTCTGTTTGAAGCAGGTCAGGATGCTTCATTGCATTAAAGAGCATTGAAATATTGGATTCTGAAGCGCATGTAGCACTGAGCTACCTCAAGCCACCGTCCAAAGGACTGTCACTGACCTCATCTCCTCTGGAGATTTTCCCTCTACGGCTTCCAACCTCATAGTCCCACAACACCGGACAGCCCGCTTCTACCTCCTTCCCAAAATCCACAAACGGGTTTGTCCCGGCAGACCCATTGTGTCAGCCTGCTCCTGCCCCACTGAACTTATTTCTTCCTATCTAGACTCTATCTTTTCTCCGCTGGTCCAGTCTCTTCCCACCTACATCCGTGACTCTTCTGACGCCCTACGTCATTTTGACAATTTCCAGTTTCCTGGTCCCAACCGCCTCCTCTTCACTATGGACGTCCAATTGCTCTACACCTCCATCCCCCACCAGGATGGTTTGAGGGCTCTCCGCTTCTTCCTGGAACAGAGGCCCAACCAGTCCCCATCCACCACCACCCTCCTCCGCCTGGCTGAACTTGTTCTCACATTGAACAACTTCTCCTTCAACTCCACGCACTTCCTTCAAGTAAAAGGTGTCGCTATGGGTACCCGCATGGGTCCTAGTTATGCCTGTCTTTTTGTGGGATATGTCGAGCATTCTTTGTTCCGGTCCTACTCAGGCCCCCTCCCCCAACTCTTTTTCCGGTACATTGATGACTGTATCGGTGCCGTTTCCTGATCCCGCCCCGAACTCGAAAACTTTATCAACTTTGCTTCCAATTTCCACCCTTCTCTCACCTTTACATGGTCCATCTCTGACACTTCCCTTCCCTTCCTCGACTTCTCTGTCTCCATCTCTGGGGATAGGTTGTCTACCAATATCCATTATAAGCCCACCGACTCCCACAGCTACCTCGACTACACTTCTTCACACGCTACCTCCTGTAAGGACTCCATTCCATTCTCCCAGTTTCTCCGTCTCCGACGCATCTGCTCTGATGATGCTACCTTCCATGACGGTGCTTCTGATATGACCTCCTTTTTCCTCAACCGAGGATTTCCCCCCACTGTGGTTGACAGGGCCCTCAACCGTGTCCGACCCATTCCCCGCACCTCCACCCTCACCCCTTCCCCTCCCTCCCAGAACCGTGACAGGGTTCCCCTTGTCCTCACTTTTCATCCCACCAGCCTCCATATCCAAAGGATCATCCTCCGCCATTTTCGCCACCTCCAGCGTGATGCCACTACCAGTTGCATCTTCCCCTCCCTTCCCCTGTCAGCATTCCGAAGGGATCGTTCCCTCCGCGACACCCTGGTCCACTCCTCCATTACCCCCACCACCTCGTCCCCGTCCCAGGGCACCTTCCCCTGCAATCGCAGGAGGTGTAATACCTGCCCATTTACCTCCCCTCTCCTCACTATCCCAGGCCCCAAACACTCCTTTCAGGTGAAGCAGCGATTTACTTGTACTTCTTTCAATGTAGTATACTGTATTCGCTGCTCACAGTGTGGTCTCCTCTACATTGGGGAGATCAAGCGCAGACTGGGTGACCGCTTTGCGGAACATCTCCGCTCAATCCGCAAGCAGGACCCTGAGCTTCCGGTTGCTTGCCATTTCAACACTCCCCCCTGCTCTCATGCTCACATCTCTGTCCTGGGATTGCTGCAGTGTTCCAGTGAACATCAACGCAAGCTCGAGGAACAGCATCTCATCTACCGATTAGGCCCACTACAGCCTGCCGGACTGAACATTGAGTTCAATTATTTCAGAGCATGACAGCCCCCCATTTTACTTTCATTTTTAGTTATTTTTTCTTCCTTTTTTTACATTCTTTTTTACATTTTTTACTATTTTTTTTGCATTTATTTCATTTCATCTTAGTTTGTTCAGTTTGCTTACCCACTGTTTTTTTCCGGTTTTTTTTCAGGTTTGCACTTGCTGCTGTTCAATATTCAGTGTATTCACACCTAATCTGTACTAATGCTTTGTCTTTCAACACACCATTAACATATTGTTTGCCTTTGCTCCGTGACCTTTTGGTCAGCTATGTGGCCTGGTCCAATCTGCACCTTCTCCTTTCTTATCTCTTGGCCCACCCCCACCTCACTTGCTTATAACCTGTGACTTTTCTAATATTTGTCAGTTCTGAAGAAGGGTCGCTGACCCGAAACGTTAACTCTGCTTCTCTTTCCACAGATGCTGCCAGACCTGCTGAGTGATTCCAGCATTTCTTGTTTTTGTTTCAGATTTCCAGCATCCGCAGTATTTTGCTTTTATTATAGCACTGAGCTATCTCTTGAATAGACCTGCACCAATAGAAAAAGAGCTCAAAGTCCCTAACCAATCTCCCTGTCTTTATTTTCTTCATTGCTTGCCAGATTTTTGTGTTCTGAGATGTTCTATTGCTGATAATGGCCATGATTCATGCCTCAATACATTGTGCAGAGCACAAATAAAGGGAATGTATGAAAAACCTGAAGCATTGCTGTTGTCACCTGAATTATTAATTTGTCATTGTTCACAAGCATTATTGGCACAAGTTCACAATCACAGATGTTCCTAAATAAGCCTAAATTTGTAGTTTATTGTTCCATACACATGAATGCTGTTTTTCTACATCCCTCTCGCTCCAGCTGCACGAATTGTGATACCTCATTGGAAATCGCACATCAACACTGTAGCCCCGATACTTATGCATTGGGCGGGGAGGGTGCTGTCAGCAGTAAGATTTAATTCAGAATCCCATTTGCACTCTAGCAGCCTGATTTAAGTATGTTAATTGGAAGTGTCCACATCTGCAAGATAGGCACTCGTACACCAAGTTATCCGCCGCTGTAAAAATGGCAGCAGGCATGTTCGCATTAGGTTGGTATCACATTTCACGTTGTAGGAGGTTAATACACATAATTGAAAGGAATTGTAAACAAGACCAGCAGTGTCAAATTTATCCCAGCCAATTCACAACAAGGGAATTTACTAAAAACCTCACAGTGTGCCTTTTCTTCCATAAACACACAATGAATTCTCAGGGAGGGAAAATCCGCAGCTCTCTAGAGCAATCCGGCAGGAATACACTGACAGTGGTGGGAATTATGACGTCGTCAGTATATATTCAGTCTCAGTCCTGCACAGGGGTTTCCATGAGCCTTGTAAGGTCACAGGTGTAGGATGGGATAGAGAACCCGGACATGCTTTTCCAGGAATTCCTGTGTACGGCCAGTTTAAGCAGGTTATTTGAGTGGTAGAAGTGTGATGCACCTGGGAGCTCCAGACTTGAATCACAGCCTTGTACTTTATCGGAAACATCCCATTTGCTGTCAGATGCATTGAAGCCTCTCAGTGGAGGACACTGGTCAGTTAGAGTCAGGGGTCGGCAACATGTCCGTACACTGACACCAGAGTCCGTGGTGAAGAATTTTGGGGTCCGTGACTGGTAATTTCACCAATGAGAAATTGCCCATTGACTTCTTCAGACCTGCTTTAAAAAAAAAATTGCGTGTCAATTTCACAGTTGACTGCCGGTGCCAAAGCAGAACCACGCTTTCGAACTTCGGACAGTTTCCGGGTTTTCCGGCGGGTTCCGATTTTCTTTTAAAAGTCCACCGGGAAACCACAAATTTATCCAAAATTCAGAAGCGCTGTTCCTGCTTTCGCTTTCAGAGAGAAAGTGAGGAGAGTAAAGGCCTGCTCGGGTCTGCAATTGAAATCCGACCCGAGCCTAACAGAACCCATGTTGGACCCGAGACTGACCCGGCCCGAGTCCTTTGATTTTTTTTTCCCGCACCCGACCTGACCACTGGAATGAAGTTGATTATATTAAAGAGGTTGTGCTCTACCTTGGATGGAACTGCTCACTGCAGAATAGTGCGGAGTCCAGATGCATGTTTCCCAACTTGATGTACTGGCTGTCACTGAGTCCAACCCAGCCCGACCTGAACTGCGCCAGAATGTAGGACCCGGAAGAGCGACTGACCCGAACCAAACGTGACGTATGTCATTGGGCCTGGTCGGGTAGCCATGCTCGAAGAGAGAGTGGGGATGGGGTGGGGTGGGGGAGGTGGGGAGAGAGAGAGAAAGAGTGAGTGTGGCAGGGGAGAGAGAGAGAGAGAGAGAGTGAGTAAGTGTGGGAGGAGAGAGTGAGAGTGAGTGAGTGTGGGAAGAGAGGGAGAGAGTGAGTGAGTGTGGGAGGAGAGAGAGAGAGTGAGTGAGTGTGGGAGGAGAGAGTGAGTGAGTGTGCGAAGAGAGGGAGAGAGTGAGTGAGCGTGGGAGGAGAGAGAGAGGGAGTGAGCGTGGGCGGAGAGAGAGGGAGTGAGCGTGGGCGGAGAGAGAGGGAGTGAGCGTGGGCGGAGAGAGGGGGAGTGAGCGTGGGCGGAGAGAGGGGGAGTGAGCGTGGGCGGAGAGAGGGGGAGTGAGCGTGGGAGGAGAGAGGGGGAGTGAGTGTGGGAGGAGAGAGGGGGAGTGAGCGTGGGAGGTGAGGGGGAGTGAGCGTGGGAGGTGAGAGGGAGTGAGCGTGAGCGTGGGAGGAGAGAGAGCGAGAGAGAGGGAGTGAACGTGGGAGGAGAGAGAGGGTGAGCATGGGAGGAGAGAGAGAGAGAGAGAGAGAGGGAGTGACCGTGGGAGGAGAGAGAGAGAGAGAGAGGGAGTGAGCGAGCGTGGGAGGAGAGCGAGCGAGAGACAGAGACAGAGAGAGGGAGTGAGCGTGGGAGGGGAGAGAGCGAGACAGAGAGAGGGAGTGAGCGTGGGAGGTGAGAGGGAGTGAGCGTGGGAGGTGAGAGGGAGTGAGCGTGGGAGGAGAGAGAGTGAGAGAGAGGGAGTGAGCGTGGGAGGAGAGAGAGCGAGAGAGAGGGAGTGAGCGTGGGAGGAGAGAGAGCGAGAGAGAGGGTGTGAGCGTGGGAGGAGAGAGCGAGAGAGAGGGAGTGAGCGTGGGAGGAGAGAGCGAGAGAGAGGGAGTGAGCGTGGGAGAGAGAGAGAGAGAGGGAGTGAGCGTGGGAGAGAGAGAGAGAGAGAGAGGGAATGAGCGTGGGAGGAGAGAGAGAGAGAGAGAGAGAGGGAGAGAGGAACTGAGCGTGGGGAGAGGGAGAGAGGGAGTGAGCATGGGAGGAGAGAGAGAGAGAGAGAGAGTGAGTGTGGGAGAAAGAGAGAGAGAGTGAGCATGGGAGAAAGAGAGAGAGAGAGTGAGCATGGGAGAAAGAGAGAGAGAGTGAGCGTGGGAGAAAGAGAGAGAGAGAGAGAGTGAGCTTGGGAGAAAGAGAGAGAGAGAGTGAACTTGGGAGGAGAGAGAGAGAAGGAGTGAGCGTGGGAGGTGAGAGAGAGAGTGAGCGTAAGCGTGGGAGGAGAGAGAGAGTGAGCGTAAGCGTGGGAGGAGAGAGAGGGAGTGAGCGTAAGCGTGGGAGGAGAGAGAGAGAGTGTGAGCGTGGGAGAAGGAGAGAGAGAGCGAGTGAGCGTGGGAGAAAGAGAGAGGGAGTGAGCGTGGGAGAAAGAGAGAGGGAGTGAGCGTGGGAGGAGAGAGAGAGAGGGAGTGAGCGTGGGAGGAGAGAGAGAGAGAGAGGGAGTGTGTGGGAGAGAGAGAGAGAGAGGGAATGAGCGTGGGAGAAAGAGAGAGAGGGAGAGAGGGAGTGAGCGTGGGGAGAGGGAGTGAGCGTGGGAGGAGAGAGAGAGCGAGTGAGCGTGGGAGGAGAGAGAGAGAGAGAGAAAGAGAGAGGTAGTGAGCGTGGGAGGAGAGAGAGAGAGAGAGAGGGAGTGAGCGTGGGAGGAAAGAGAGAGAGAGAGAGGGAGTGAGCGGGGGAGGAGAGAGAAAGAGACAGTGAGTGAGTGAGCCTGGGAGAAAGAGCGAGAGAGTGAGCGAGTGAGCGTGGGAGAAAGAGAGAGAGAGAGAGGGAGTGAACATGGGAGAGAGAGAGAGAGAGAGAGTGAGCGTGGGAGAAAGAGAGAGAGTGAGCGTGGGAGGAGAGAGAGAGGGAGTGAGCGTGGGAGGTGAGAGGGAGTGAGCGTGGGAGGTGAGAGGGAGTGAGCGTGGGAGGTGAGATGGAGTGAGCGTGGGAGGTGAGAGAGATAGAGAGAGAGGGAGTGAGCGTGGGAGGAGAGAGAGGGAGTGAGCGTGGGAGGAGAGAGAGAGAGAGAGGGAGTGAGCGTGGGAGGAGAGAGAGAGAGGGAGTGATCGTGGGGAGAGGGAGAGAGGGAGTGAGCGTGGGAGGAGAGAGTGAGAGAGAGAAAGAGAGTGAGTGAGCGTGGGAGAAAGAGAGAGAGAGTGAGCGTGGGAGAAAGAGAGAGAGAGAGTGAGCGTGGGAGAAAGAGAGAGAGTGAGCGTGGGAGGAGAGAGAGAGAGAGGGAGTGAGCGTTGGAGGTGAAAGGGAGTGAGCGTGGGAGGTGAGATGGAGTGAGCGTGGGAGGTGAGAGAGATAGAGAGAGAGGGAGTGAGCGTGGGAGGAGAGAGAGAGGGAGTGAGCGTGGGAGGAGAGAGAGAGAGAGAGAGAGGGAGTGAGCGTGGGAGGAGAGAGAGAGAGGGAGTGATCGTGGGGAGAGGGAGAGAGGGAGTGAGCGTGGGAGGAGAGAGTGAGAGAGAGTAAGAGAGTGAGTGAGCGTGGGAGAAAGAGAGAGAGAGGGAGTGAGCATGGGAGAAAGAGAGAGTGAGTGAGCGTGGGAGAAAGAGAGAGAGAGGGAGTGAGCGTGGGAGAAAGAGAGAGAGAGTGAGCGTGGGATGAAGAGAGAGAGAGAGAGGGAGTGAGCATGGGAGGAGAGAGAGAGAGAGAGGGAGTGAGCATGGGAGAAAGAGAGAGAGAGGGAGTGAGCGTGGGAGAAAGAGAAAGAGAGTGAGAGAGTGAGCGAGAGAGAAAGAGAGAGAGAGTGAGCGTGGGAGAAAGAGAGAGAGAGAGTGAGCGTGGGAGAAAGAGAGAGAGAGAGTGAGCGTGGGAGAAAGAGAGTGTGAGCATGGGAGGAGAGAGAGAGAGACAGAGAGAGGGAGTGAGCGTGGGAGGTGAGAGAGAGAGAGGGAGTGAGCGTGGGAGGTGAGAGGGAGTGAGCGTGGGAGGTGAGAGGAAGTAAGATGAGGGGGAGTGAGCGTGGGAGGTGAGGGGAAGTGAGCGTGGGAGGTGAGAGAGAGAGTGAGCGTAAGCGTGGGAGGAGAGAGAGGGAGTGACCGTAAGCATGGGAGGAGAGAGAGAGGGAGTGTGTGTGGGAGGAGAGAGAGAGTGAGCGTGGGAGAAAGAGAGAGAGAGAGAGGGAGTGAGCATGGGAGGAGAGAGAGAGAGAGAGAGGGAGTGAGCATGGGAGAAAGAGAGAGAGAGGGAGTGAGCGTGGGAGGTGAGATGGAGTGAGCGTGGGAGGTGAGAGAGAGAGTGAGCGTAAGCGTGGGAGGAGAGAGAGGGAGTGACCGTAAGCATGGGAGGAGAGAGAGAGGGAGTGTGTGTGGGAGGAGAGAGAGAGTGAGCGTGGGAGAAAGAGAGAGAGAGAGAGGGAGTGAGCATGGGAGGAGAGAGAGAGAGAGAGGGAGTGAGCATGGGAGAAAGAGAGAGAGAGGGAGTGAGCGTGGGAGGTGAGATGGAGTGAGCGTGGGAGGTGAGAGAGATAGAGAGAGAGGGAGTGAGCGTGGGAGGAGAGAGAGAGGGAGTGAGCATGGGAGGAGAGAGAGAGAGAGGGAGTGAGCGTGGGAGGAGAGAGAGACAGGGAGTGATCGTGGAGAGAGGGAGTGAGCGTGGGAGGAGAGAGTGAGAGAGAGTAAGAGAGTGAGTGAGCGTGGGAGAAAGAGAGAGAGAGGGAGTGAGCATGGGAGAAAGAGAGAGTGAGTGAGCGTGGGAGAAAGAGAGAGAGAGGGAGTGAGCGTGGGAGAAAGAGAGAGAGAGTGAGCGTGGGATGAAGAGAGAGAGAGAGAGGGAGTGAGCATGGGAGGAGAGAGAGAGAGAGAGGGAGTGAGCATGGGAGAAAGAGAGAGAGAGGGAGTGAGCTTGGGAGAAAGAGAAAGAGAGAGAGTGTGTGAGCGTGGGAGAAAGAGAAAGAGAGTGAGAGAGTGAGCGAGAGAGAAAGAGAGAGAGAGTGAGCGTGGGAGAAAGAGAGAGAGAGAGTGAGCGTGGGAGAAAGAGAGTGTGAGCATGGGAGGAGAGAGAGAGAGACAGAGAGAGAGAGTGAGCGTGGGAGGTGAGAGAGAGAGAGGGAGTGAGCGTGGGAGGTGAGAGGGAGTGAGCGTGGGAGGTGAGAGGAAGTGAGAGTGAGAGGGAGTGAGTGTGGGATATGAGGGGGAGTGAGCGTGGGAGTTGAGGGGGAGTGAGCGTTGGAGGTGAGGGGGAGTGAGCGTGGGAGGTGAGAGAGAGAGTGAGCGTAAGCGTGGGAGGAGAGAGAGGGAGTGACCGTAAGCATGGGAGGAGAGAGAGAGGGAGTGTGTGTGGGAGGAGAGAGGGAGTGAGCATGGGAGGAGAGAGAGAGAGAGAGAGAGGGAGTGACCATGGGAGAAAGAGAGAGAGAGGGAGTGAGCGTGGGAGAAAGAGAGAGAGAGAGAGTGTGTGAGCGTGGGAGAAAGAGAAAGAGAGTGAGAGTGAGCGAGAGAGAAAGAGAGAGAGAGTGAGCGTGGGAGAAAGAGAGAGAGAGAGTGAGCGTGGGAGAAAGTGAGAGAGAGAGAGTGAGCGTGGGAGAAAGAGAGTGTGAGCATGGGAGGAGAGAGAGAGAGACAGAGAGAGAGAGTGAGCGTGGGAGGTGAGAGAGAGAGGGAGTGAGCGTGGGAGGTGAGAGGGAGTGAGCGTGGGAGGTGAGAGCGAGTGAGCGTGGGAGGTGAGAGGAAGTGAGCGTGAGAGGGAGTGAGTGTGGGAGATGAGGGGAGGTGAGGGGGAGTGAGCGTTGGAGGTGAGGGGGAGTGAGCGTGGGAGGTGAGAGAGAGGGAGTGACCGTAAGCATGGGAGGAGAGAGAGAGGGAGTGAGTGTGGGAGGAGAGAGAGAGCAAGCGTGGGAGAAGGAGAGAGAGAGAGAGTGAGCGTGGGAGAAAGAGAGAGAGAGAGAGCAAGTGAGCGTGGGAGAAAGAGAGAGAGAGAGAGGGAGTGAGCGTGGGAGGAGAGAGAGAGAGGGAGTGAGCGTGGGAGGAGAGAGAGAGAGGGAGTGAGCGTGGGAGGAGAGAGAGAGAGAGAGGGAGTGAGCGTGGGAGAGAGAGAGTGGGAATGAGCGTGGGAGAAAGAAAGAGAGAGAGAGAGAGAGAGAGTGAGCGTGGGAGAAAGAGAGAGAGAGTGAGCGTGGGAGAAAGAGAGAGAGAGAGAGAGAGTGAGCATGGTGGAAAGAGAGAGAGAGTGAGCATGGGAGAAAGAGAGAGAGAGTGAGCGTGGGAGGAGAGAGAGAGAGGGAGTGAGCGTGGGAGGAGAGAGAGAGAGAGAGGGAGTGAGCGTGGGAGAGAGAGAGAGGGAATGAGCGTGGGAGAAAGAAAGAGAGAGAGTGAGTGAGCGAGAGAGAAATGGAGAGAGAGAGTGAGCGTGGGAGAAAGAGAGAGAGAGAGAGAGAGTGAGCATGGTGGAAAGAGAGAGAGAGTGAGCGTGGGAGAAAGAGAGAGAGAGTGAGCGTGGGAGGAGAGAGAGAGAAGGAGTGAGTGTGGGAGGAGAGAGAGAGAGAGAGAGAGGGAGTGAGCGTGGGAGAGAGAGAGAGAGAGATGGAATGAGCGTGGGAGGAGAGAGAGAGAGAGAGAGAGAGGGAGTGAGCGTGGGAGGAGAGAGAGAGAGAAATAGAGGGGGAGTGAGCGTGGGAGCAGAGAAAAAGAGAGAGAGAGGGAGTGAGCGTGGGAGGAGAGAGAGAGAGAGTGAGCGTGGGAGAAAGAGAGAGAGAGAGAGGGAGTGAGCGTGGGAGGAGAGAGAGAGAGAGGGAGTGAGCGTGGGAGGAGAGAGAGAGGAAGTGAGCGTGGGAGAAAGAGAGAGAGAGAGTGAGCGTGGGAGGAGAGAGAGAGAAGGAGTGAGCGTGGGAGGAGAGAGAGAGAGAGAGGGAGTGAGCGTGGGAGAGAGAGAGAGAGAGAGAGAGAGAGGGAATGAGCGTGGGAGGAGAGAGAGAGAGAGGGAGTGAGCGTGGGAGGAGAGAGAAAGAGAGAGAGGGAGTGAGCGTGTGAGGAGAGAGAAAGAGAGAGAGAGGGAGTGAGCGTGGGAGGAGAGAGAGAGAGAGAGAGAGAGAGCGTGGGAGAAAGAGAGAGAGAGAGAGAGGGAATGAGCCTGGGACGAGAGAGAGAGAAATAGAGGGGGAGTGAGCGTGGGAGCAGACGAAAAGAGACAGAGAGGGAGTGAGCGTGGGAGGAGAGAGAGAGAGAGTGAGCGTGGGAGAAAGAGAGAGAGAGAGAGGGAGTGAGCGTGGGAGGAGAGGGAGAGTGAGCGTGGGAGAAGGAGAGAGAGAGAGAGTGAGCGTGGGAGAAAGAGAGAGAGAGTGAGTGAGCGTGGGAGAAAGAGAGAGAGAGAGGGAGTGAGCATGGGAGGAGAGAGAGAGAGAGAGGGAGTGAGCGTGGGAGAGAGAGAGAGGGAATGAGCGTGGGAGAAAGAGAGAGAGAGAGAGGGAGTGAGCGTGGGGAGAGGGAGTGAGCGTGGGAGAGGAGAGAGAGAGAGAGAGAGAGAGAGAGAGTGAGCGTGGGAGAAAGAGAGAGAGAGTGAGCGAGAGAGAAAGAGAGAGAGAGTGAGCGTGGGAGAAAGAGAGAGAGAGAGAGAGAGAGTGAGCATGGTGGAAAGAGAGAGAGAGTGAGCATGGGAGAAAGAGAGAGAGAGTGAGCGTGGGAGGAGAGAGAGAGAAGGAGTGAGCGTGGGAGGAGAGAGAGAGAGAGGGAGTGAGCGAGCGTGGGAGAGAGAGAGAGATGGAATGAGCGTGGGAGGAGAGAGAGAGAGAGAGAGGGAGTGAGCGTGGGAGGAGAGAGAGAGAGAAATAGAGGGGGAGTGAGCGTGGGAGCAGAGAAAAAGAGAGAGAGAGGGAGTGAGCGTGGGAGGAGAGAGAGAGAGAGTGAGCGTGGGAGAAAGAGAGAGAGAGAGAGAGAGTGTGTGAGCGTGGGAGAAAGAGAAAGAGAGTGAGAGAGTGAGCGAGAGAGAAAGAGAGAGAGAGTGAGCGTGGGAGAAAGAGAGAGAGAGAGTGAGCATGGGAGAAAGTGAGAGAGAGAGAGTGAGCGTGGGAGAAAGAGAGTGTGAGCATGGGAGGAGAGAGAGAGAGACAGAGAGAGAGAGTGAGCGTGGGAGGTGAGAGAGAGAGGGAGTGAGCGTGGGAGGTGAGAGGGAGTGAGTGTGGGAGATGAGGGGGAATGAGCGTGGGAGGTGAGGGGGAGTGAGCGTTGGAGGTGAGGGGGAGTGAGCGTGGGAGGTGAGAGAGAGGGAGTGACCGTAAGCATGGGAGGAGAGAGAGAGGGAGTGAGTGTGGGAGGAGAGAGAAAGCGAGCGTGGGAGAAGGAGAGAGAGAGCGAGTGAGCGTGGGAGAAAGAGAGAGAGAGCGAGTGAGCGTGGGAGAAAGAGAGAGAGAGAGGGAGTGAGCGTGGGAGGAGAGAGAGAGATGGAGTGAGCGTGGGAGGAGAGAGAGGGAGTGAGCGTGGGAGAGAGAGAGAGGGAATGAGCGTGGGAGAAAGAGAGAGAGAGAGAGAGAGAGAGTGAGCGTGGGAGAAAGAGTGAGGGAGTGAGCGAGAGAGAAAGAGAGAGGGAGTGAGCGTGGGAGAAAGAGAGAGAGAGAGAGAGAGTGAGCATGGTGGAAAGAGAGAGAGAGAGTGAGCGTGGGAGAAAGAGAGAGAGAGTGAGCGTGGGAGGAGAGAGAGAGAAGGAGTGAGCGTGGGAGGAGAGAGAGAGAGAGAGAGGGAGTGAGCGTGGGAGAGAGAGAGAGAGAGATGGAATGAGCGTGGGAGGAGAGAGAGAGAGAGAGAGGGAGTGAGCGTGGGAGGAGAGAGAGAGAGAAATAGAGGGGGAGTGAGCGTGGGAGCAGAGAAAAAGAGAGAGAGAGGGAGTGAGCGTGTGAGGAGAGAGAAAGAGAGAGAGAGGGAGTGAGCGTGGGAGGAGAGAGAGAGAGAGAAATAGAGGGGGAGTGAGCGTGGGAGCAGAGAAAAAGAGAGAGAGAGGGAGTGAGCGTGGGAGGAGAGAGAGAGAGAGTGAGCGTGGGAGAAAGAGAGAGAGAGAGAGGGAGTGAGCGTGGGAGGAGAGAGAGAGAGGGAGTGAGCGTGGGAGGAGAGAGAGAGGAAGTGAGCGTGGGAGAAAGAGAGAGAGAGAGAGTGAGCGTGGGAGGAGAGAGAGAGAAGGAGTGAGCGTGGGAGGAGAGAGAGAGAGAGAGGGAGTGAGCGTGGGAGAGAGAGAGAGAGAAAGAGAGAGAGGGAATGAGCGTGGGAGGAGAGAGAGAGAGAGGGAGTGAGCGTGGGAGGAGAGAGAAAGAGAGAGAGAGGGAGTGAGCGTGTGAGGAGAGAGAAAGAGAGAGAGAGGGAGTGAGCGTGGGAGGAGAGAGAGAGAGAGTGAGCGTGGGAGAAAGAAAGAGAGAGAGAGGGAATGAGCGTGGGACGAGAGAGAGAGAAATAGAGGGGGAGTGAGCGTGGGAGCAGACGAAAAGTGACAGAGAGGGAGTGAGCGTGGGAGGAGAGAGAGAGAGAGTGAGCGTGGGAGAAAGAGAGAGAGAGAGAGGGAGTGAGCGTGGGAGGAGAGAGAGAGAGAGTGAGCATGGGAGAAAGAGAGAGAGAGAGAGGGAGTGAGCGTGGGAGGAGAGGGAGAGTGAGCGTGGGAGAAGGAGAGAGAGAGAGAGTGAGCGTGGGAGAGAGAGAGAGAGAGAGAGCGAGTGAGCGTGGGAGAAAGAGAGAGAGAGAGGGAGTGAGCATGGGAGGAGAGAGAGAGAGGGAGTGAGCGTGGGAGGAGAGAGAGAGAGGGAGTGAGCGTGGGAGAGAGAGAGAGGGAATGAGCGTGGGAGAAAGAGAGAGAGAGAGAAAGAGGGAGTGAGCATGGGGAGAGGGAGTGAGCGTGGGAGAGGAGAGAGAGAGAGAGAGAGAGAGAGTGAGCGTGGGAGAAAGAGAGAGAGAGTGAGCGAGAGAGAAAGAGAGAGAGAGTGAGCGTGGGAGAAAGAGAGAGAGAGAGAGAGAGAGTGAGCATGGTGGAAAGAGAGAGAGAGTGAGCATGGGAGAAAGAGAGAGAGAGTGAGCGTGGGAGGAGAGAGAGAGAAGGAGTGAGCGTGGGAAGAGAGAGAGAGAGAGAGAGATGGAATGAGCGTGGGAGGAGAGAGAGAGAGAGAGAGGGAGTGAGCGTGGGAGGAGAGAGAGAGAGAAATAGAGGGGGAGTGAGCGTGGGAGCAGAGAAAAAGAGAGAGAGAGGGAGTGAGCGTGTGAGGAGAGAGAAAGAGAGTGAGAGGGAGTGAGCGTGGGAGGAGAGAGAGAGAGAAATAGAGGGGGAGTGAGCGTGGGAGCAGAGAAAAAGAGAGAGAGGGAGTGAGTGTGGGAGGAGAGAGAGAGAGAGTGAGCGTGGGAGAAAGAGAGAGAGAGAGAGGAAGTGAGCGTGGGAGAAAGAGAGAGAGAGAGAGTGAGCGTGGGAGGAGAGAGATAGAAGGAGTGAGCGTGGGAGGAGAGAGAGAGAGAGAGGGAGTGAGCGTGGGAGAGAGAGAGAGGGGGAATGAGCGTGGGAGAGAGAGAGAGGGGGAATGAGCGTGGGAGGAGAGAGAGAGAGAGGGAGTGAGCGTGGGAGGAGAGAGAAAGAGAGAGAGGGAGTGAGCGTGTGAGGAGAGAGAAAGAGAGAGCGAGGGAGTGAGCGTGGGAGGAGAGAGAGAGAGAGTGAGCGTGGGAGAAAGAGAGAGAGAGAGGGAATGAGCGTGGGACGAGAGAGAGAGAAATAGAGGGGGAGTGAGGGTGGGAGCAGACGAAAAGAGAGAGAGAGGGAGTGAGCGTGGGAGGAGAGAGAGTGAGAGTGAGCGTGGGAGAAAGAGAGAGAGAGAGAGGGAGTGAGCGTGGGAGGAGAGAGAGAGTGAGCATGGGAGAAGGAGAGAGAGAGAGTGAGTGTGGGAGAAAGAGAGAGAGAGAGCGAGTGAGCGTGGGAGAGAGAGGGAGTGAGCATGGGAGGAGAGAGAGAGAGGGAGTGAGCGTGGGAGAGAGAGAGAGGGAATGAGCGGGGGAGATAGAGAGAGAGAGAGAGAGGGAGAGAGTGTGTGAGCGTGGGAGAAAGAGAAAGAGAGTGAGAGAGTGAGCAAGAGAGAAAGAGAGAGAGAGTGAGCGTGGGAGAAAGAGAGAGAGAGAGAGTGAGCGTGGGAGAGAGACAGAGAGAGAGAGAGTGTGTGAGCGTGGGAGAAAGAGAAAGAGAGTGAGAGAGTGAGCGAGAGAGAAAGAGAGAGAGAGAGAGAGAGAGTGAGCATGGTGGAAAGAGAGAGAGAGTGAGCATGGGAGAAAGAGAGAGAGAGTGAGCGTAGGAGGAGAGAGAGAGAAGGAGTGAGCGTGGGAGGAGAGAGAGAGAGAGAGAGAGGGAGTGAGCGAGCGTGGGAGAGAGAGAGAGATGGAATGAGCGTGGGAGGAGAGAGAGAGAGAGAGGGAGTGAGCGTGGGAGGAGAGAGAGAGAGAAATATAGGGGGAGTGAGCGTGGGAGCAGAGAAAAAGAGAGAGAGAGGGAGTGAGCGTGTGAGGAGAGAGAAAGAGAGAGAGAGGGAGTGAGCGTGGGAGGAGAGAGAGAGAAACTGGAGGGGGAGTGAGCGTGGGAGCAGAGAAAAAGAGAGAGAGAGGGAGTGAGCGTGGGAGGAGAGAGAGAGAGTGAGCGTGGGAGAAAGAGAGAGAGAGAGAATGAGCGTGGGAGGAGAGAGAGAAGGAGTGAGCGTGGGAGGAGAGAGAGAGAGAGAGGGAATGAGCGTGGGAGGAGAGAGAGAGAGAGGGAGTGAGCGTGGGAGGAGAGAGAAAGAGAGAGAGGGAGTGAGCGTGTGAGGAGAGAGAAAGAGAGAGAGAGGGAGTGAGCGTGGGAGGAGAGAGAGAGAGAGTGAGCATGGGAGAAAGAGAGAGAGAGAGGGAATGAGCGTGGGACGAGAGAGAGAGAAATAGAGGGGGAGTGAGCGTGGGAGCAGACGTAAAGAGAGAGAGAGGGAGTGAGCGTGGGAGGAGAGAGAGAGAGAGTGAGCGTGGGAGAAAGAGAGAGAGAGAGGGAGTGAGCGTGGGAGGAGAGAGAGAGAGAGTGAGCGTGGGAGAAAGAGAAAGAGAGAGCGAGTGAGCGTGGGAGAAAGAGAGAGAGAGAGGGAGTGAGCATGGGAGGAGAGAGAGAGAGGGAGTGAGCGTGGGAGGAGAGAGAGAGAGGGACTGAGCGTTGGAGGAGAGAGAGAGAGAGAGGGAGTGAGCGTGGGAGAAAGAGAGAGAGAGTGAGCGTGGGATGAAGAGAGAGAGAGAGAGGGAGTGAGCATGGGAGGAGAGAGAGAGAGAGAGGGAGTGAGCATGGGAGAAAGAGAGAGAGAGGGAGTGAGCTTGGGAGAAAGAGAAAGAGAGAGAGTGTGTGAGCGTGGGAGAAAGAGAAAGAGAGTGAGAGAGTGAGCGAGAGAGAAAGAGAGAGAGAGTGAGCGTGGGAGAAAGAGAGAGAGAGAGTGAGCGTGGGAGAAAGAGAGTGTGAGCATGGGAGGAGAGAGAGAGAGACAGAGAGAGAGAGTGAGCGTGGGAGGTGAGAGAGAGAGAGGGAGTGAGCGTGGGAGGTGAGAGGGAGTGAGCGTGGGAGGTGAGAGGAAGTGAGAGTGAGAGGGAGTGAGTGTGGGAGATGAGGGGGAGTGAGCGTGGGAGTTGAGGGGGAGTGAGCGTTGGAGGTGAGGGGGAGTGAGCGTGGGAGGTGAGAGAGAGAGTGAGCGTAAGCGTGGGAGGAGAGAGAGGGAGTGACCGTAAGCATGGGAGGAGAGAGAGAGGGAGTGTGTGTGGGAGGAGAGAGGGAGTGAGCATGGGAGGAGAGAGAGAGAGAGAGAGAGAGGGAGTGACCATGGGAGAAAGAGAGAGAGAGGGAGTGAGCGTGGGAGAAAGAGAGAGAGAGAGAGTGTGTGAGCGTGGGAGAAAGATAAAGAGAGTGAGAGAGTGAGCGAGAGAGAAAGAGAGAGAGAGTGAGCGTGGGAGAAAGAGAGAGAGAGAGTGAGCGTGGGAGAAAGTGAGAGAGAGAGAGTGAGCGTGGGAGAAAGAGAGTGTGAGCATGGGAGGAGAGAGAGAGAGACAGAGAGAGAGAGTGAGCGTGGGAGGTGAGAGAGAGAGGGAGTGAGCGTGGGAGGTGAGAGGGAGTGAGCGTGGGAGGTGAGAGCGAGTGAGCGTGGGAGGTGAGAGGAAGTGAGCGTGAGAGGGAGTGAGTGTGGGAGATGAGGGGGAGTGAGCGTGGGAGGTGAGGGGGAGTGAGCGTTGGAGGTGAGGGGGAGTGAGCGTGCGAGGTGAGAGAGAGGGAGTGACCGTAAGCATGGGAGGAGAGAGAGAGGGAGTGAGTGTGGGAGGAGAGAGAGAGCAAGCGTGGGAGAAGGAGAGAGAGAGAGAGTGAGCGTGGGAGAAAGAGAGAGAGAGAGAGCAAGTGAGCGTGGGAGAAAGAGAGAGAGAGAGGGAGTGAGCGTGGGAGGAGAGAGAGAGAGGGAGTGAGCGTGGGAGGAGAGAGAGAGAGGGAGTGAGCGTGGGAGGAGAGAGAGAGAGAGAGGGAGTGAGCGTCGGAGAGAGAGAGAGGGAATGAGCGTGGGAGAAAGAAAGAGAGAGAGAGAGAGAGAGAGAGTGAGCGTGGGAGAAAGAGAGAGAGAGTGAGCGTGGGAGAAAGAGAGAGAGAGAGAGAGAGTGAGCATGGTGGAAAGAGAGAGAGAGTGAGCGTGGGAGAAAGAGAGAGAGAGTGAGCGTGGGAGGAGAGAGAGAGAGGGAGTGAGCGTGGGAGGAGAGAGAGAGAGAGAGGGAGTGAGCGTGGGAGAGAGAGAGAGGGAATGAGCGTGGGAGAAAGAAAGAGAGAGAGTGAGTGAGCGAGAGAGAAAGAGAGAGAGAGTGAGCGTGGGAGAAAGAGAGAGAGAGAGAGAGAGTGAGCATGGTGGAAAGAGAGAGAGAGTGAGCGTGGGAGAAAGAGAGAGAGAGTGAGCGTGGGAGGAGAGAGAGAGAAGGAGTGAGTGTGGGAGGAGAGAGAGAGAGGGAGTGAGCGTGGGAGGAGAGAGAGAGAGGGAGTGAGCGTGGGAGGAGAGAGAGAGAGAGAGGGAGTGAGCGTGGGAGAGAGAGAGAGGGAATGAGCGTGGGAGAAAGAAAGAGAGAGAGAGAGAGAGAGAGAGTGAGCGTGGGAGAAAGAGAGAGAGAGTGAGCGTGGGAGAAAGAGAGAGAGAGAGAGAGAGTGAGCATGGTGGAAAGAGAGAGAGAGTGAGCGTGGGAGAAAGAGAGAGAGAGTGAGCGTGGGAGGAGAGAGAGAGAGGGAGTGAGCGTGGGAGGAGAGAGAGAGAGAGAGGGAGTGAGCGTGGGAGAGAGAGAGAGGGAATGAGCGTGGGAGAAAGAAAGAGAGAGAGTGAGTGAGCGAGAGAGAAAGAGAGAGAGAGTGAGCGTGGGAGAAAGAGAGAGAGAGAGAGAGAGTGAGCATGGTGGAAAGAGAGAGAGAGTGAGCGTGGGAGAAAGAGAGAGAGAGTGAGCGTGGGAGGAGAGAGAGAGAAGGAGTGAGTGAGCATGGGAGAAAGAGAGAGAGAGGGAGTGAGCTTGGGAGAAAGAGAAAGAGAGAGAGTGTGTGAGCGTGGGAGAAAGAGAAAGAGAGTGAGAGAGTGAGCGAGAGAGAAAGAGAGAGAGAGTGAGCGTGGGAGAAAGAGAGAGAGAGAGTGAGCGTGGGAGAAAGAGAGTGTGAGCATGGGAGGAGAGAGAGAGAGTGAGCGTGGGAGAAAGAGAGAGAGAGAGAATGAGCGTGGGAGGAGAGAGAGAAGGAGTGAGCGTGGGAGGAGAGAGAGAGAGAGAGGGAATGAGCGTGGGAGGAGAGAGAGAGAGAGGGAGTGAGCGTGGGAGGAGAGAGAAAGAGAGAGAGGGAGTGAGCGTGTGAGGAGAGAGAAAGAGAGAGAGAGGGAGTGAGCGTGGGAGGAGAGAGAGAGAGAGTGAGCATGGGAGAAAGAGAGAGAGAGAGGGAATGAGCGTGGGACGAGAGAGAGAGAAATAGAGGGGGAGTGAGCGTGGGAGCAGACGTAAAGAGAGAGAGAGGGAGTGAGCGTGGGAGGAGAGAGAGAGAGAGTGAGCGTGGGAGAAAGAGAGAGAGAGAGGGAGTGAGCGTGGGAGGAGAGAGAGAGAGAGTGAGCGTGGGAGAAAGAGAAAGAGAGAGCGAGTGAGCGTGGGAGAAAGAGAGAGAGAGAGGGAGTGAGCATGGGAGGAGAGAGAGAGAGGGAATGAGCGTGGGAGAAAGAAAGAGAGAGAGTGAGTGTGCGAGAGAGAAAGAGAGAGAGAGTGAGCGTGGGAGAAAGAGAGAGAGAGAGAGAGAGTGAGCATGGTGGAAAGAGAGAGAGAGTGAGCGTGGGAGAAAGAGAGAGAGAGTGAGCGTGGGAGGAGAGAGAGAGAAGGAGTGAGTGTGGGAGGAGAGAGAGAGAGAGAGAGAGGGAGTGAGCGTGGGAGAGAGAGAGAGAGAGATGGAATGAGCGTGGGAGGAGAGAGAGAGAGAGAGAGAGAGGGAGTGAGCGTGGGAGGAGAGAGAGAGAGAAATAGAGGGGGAGTGAGCGTGGGAGCAGAGAAAAAGAGAGAGAGAGGGAGTGAGCGTGGGAGGAGAGAGAGAGAGAGTGAGCGTGGGAGAAAGAGAGAGAGAGAGAGGGAGTGAGCGTGGGAGGAGAGAGAGAGAGAGAGAGTGAGCGTGGGAGGAGAGAGAGAGAAGGAGTGAGCGTGGGAGGAGAGAGAGAGAGAGAGGGAGTGAGCGTGGGAGAGAGAGAGAGAGAGAGAGAGAGAGAGGGAATGAGCGTGGGAGGAGAGAGAGAGAGAGGGAGTGAGCGTGGGAGGAGAGAGAAAGAGAGAGAGGGAGTGAGCGTGTGAGGAGAGAGAAAGAGAGAGAGAGGGAGTGAGCGTGGGAGGAGAGAGAGAGAGAGAGAGCGTGGGAGAAAGAGAGAGAGAGAGAGAGGGAATGAGCCTGTGACGAGAGAGAGAGAAATAGAGGGGGAGTGAGCGTGGGAGCAGACGAAAAGAGAGAGAGAGGGAGTGAGCGTGGGAGGAGAGAGAGAGAGAGTGAGCGTGGGAGAAAGAGAGAGAGAGAGAGGGAGTGAGCGTGGGAGGAGAGGGAGAGTGAGCGTGGGAGAAGGAGAGAGAGAGAGAGTGAGCGTGGGAGAAAGAGAGAGAGAGAGAGCAAGTGAGCGTGGGAGAAAGAGAGAGAGAGAGGGAGTGAGCGTGGGAGGAGTGAGAGAGAGGGAGTGAGCGTGGGAGGAGAGAGAGAGAGGGAGTGAGCGTGGGAGGAGAGAGAGAGAGGGAGTGAGCGTGGGAGGAGAGAGAGAGAGAGAGGGAGTGAGCGTGGGAGAGAGAGAGAGGGAATGAGCGTGGGAGAAAGAAAGAGAGAGAGAGAGAGAGAGAGAGTGAGCGTGGGAGAAAGAGAGAGAGAGTGAGCGTGGGAGAAAGAGAGAGAGAGAGAGAGAGAGAGTGAGCATGGTGGAAAGAGAGAGAGAGTGAGCGTGGGAGAAAGAGAGAGAGAGTGAGCGTGGGAGGAGAGAGAGAGAGGGAGTGAGCGTGGGAGGAGAGAGAGAGAGAGAGGGAGTGAGCGTGGGAGAGAGAGAGAGGGAATGAGCGTGGGAGAAAGAAAGAGAGAGAGTGAGTGAGCGAGAGAGAAAGAGAGAGAGAGTGAGCGTGGGAGAAAGAGAGAGAGAGAGAGAGAGTGAGCATGGTGGAAAGAGAGAGAGAGTGAGCGTGGGAGAAAGAGAGAGAGAGTGAGCGTGGGAGGAGAGAGAGAGAAGGAGTGAGTGTGGGAGGAGAGAGAGAGAGAGAGAGAGGGAGTGAGCGTGGGAGAGAGAGAGAGAGAGATGGAATGAGCGTGGGAGGAGAGAGAGAGAGAGAGAGAGAGGGAGTGAGCGTGGGAGGAGAGAGAGAGAGAAATAGAGGGGGAGTGAGCGTGGGAGCAGAGAAAAAGAGAGAGAGAGGGAGTGAGCGTGGGAGGAGAGAGAGAGAGAGTGAGCGTGGGAGAAAGGGAGAGAGAGAGAGGGAGTGAGCGTGGGAGGAGAGAGAGAGAGAGAGAGTGAGCGTGGGAGGAGAGAGAGAGAAGGAGTGAGCGTGGGAGGAGAGAGAGAGAGAGAGGGAGTGAGCGTGGGAGAGAGAGAGAGAGAGAGAGAGAGAGAGGGAATGAGCGTGGGAGGAGAGAGAGAGAGAGGGAGTGAGCGTGGGAGGAGAGAGAAAGAGAGAGAGGGAGTGAGCGTGTGAGGAGAGAGAAAGAGAGAGAGAGGGAGTGAGCGTGGGAGGAGAGAGAGAGAGAGAGAGCGTGGGAGAAAGAGAGAGAGAGAGAGAGGGAATGAGCCTGGGACGAGAGAGAGAGAAATAGAGGGGGAGTGAGCGTGGGAGCAGACGAAAAGAGAGAGAGAGGGAGTGAGCGTGGGAGGAGAGAGAGAGAGAGTGAGCGTGGGAGAAAGAGAGAGAGAGAGAGGGAGTGAGCGTGGGAGGAGAGGGAGAGTGAGCGTGGGAGAAGGAGAGAGAGAGAGAGTGAGCGTGGGAGAAAGAGAGAGAGAGTGAGTGAGCGTGGAGAAAGAGAGAGAGAGAGGGAGTGAGCATGGGAGGAGAGAGAGAGAGAGAGGGAGTGAGCGTGGGAGAGAGAGAGAGGGAATGAGCGTGGGAGAAAGAGAGAGAGAGAGAGGTAGTGAGCGTGGGGAGAGGGAGTGAGCGTGGGAGAGGAGAGAGAGAGAGAGAGAGAGAGTGAGCGTGGGAGAAAGAGAGAGAGAGTGAGCGAGAGAGAAAGAGAGAGAGAGTGAGCGTGGGAGAAAGAGAGAGAGAGAGAGAGAGAGTGAGCATGGTGGAAAGAGAGAGAGAGTGAGCATGGGAGAAAGAGAGAGAGAGTGAGCGTGGGAGGAGAGAGAGAGAAGGAGTGAGCGTGGGAGGAGAGAGAGAGAGAGAGGGAGTGAGCGAGCGTGGGAGAGAGAGAGAGATGGAATGAGCGTGGGAGGAGAGAGAGAGAGAGAGAGGGAGTGAGCGTGGGAGGAGAGAGAGAGAGAAATAGAGGGGGAGTGAGCGTGGGAGCAGAGAAAAAGAGAGAGAGAGGGAGTGAGCGTGGGAGGAGAGAGAGAGAGAGTGAGCGTGGGAGAAAGAGAGAGAGAGAGAGTGTGTGAGCGTGGGAGAAAGAGAAAGAGAGTGAGAGAGTGAGCGAGAGAGAAAGAGAGAGAGAGTGAGCGTGGGAGAAAGAGAGAGAGAGAGTGAGCGTGGGAGAAAGTGAGAGAGAGAGAGTGAGCGTGGGAGAAAGAGAGTGTGAGCATGGGAGGAGAGAGAGAGAGAGAGAGAGTGAGCGTGGGAGGTGAGAGAGAGAGGGAGTGAGCGTGGGAGGTGAGAGGGAGTGAGTGTGGGAGATGAGGGGGAATGAGCGTGGGAGGTGAGGGGGAGTGAGCGTTGGAGGTGAGGGGGAGTGAGCGTGGGAGGTGAGAGAGAGGGAGTGACCGTAAGCATGGGAGGAGAGAGAGAGGGAGTGAGTGTGGGAGGAGAGAGAAAGCGAGCGTGGGAGAAGGAGAGAGAGAGAGAGTGAGCGTGGGAGAAAGAGAGAGAGAGCGAGTGAGCGTGGGAGAAAGAGAGAGAGAGAGGGAGTGAGCGTGGGAGGAGAGAGAGATGGAGTGAGCGTGGGAGGAGAGAGAGGGAGTGAGCGTGGGAGAGAGAGAGAGGGAATGAGCGTGGGAGAAAGAGAGAGAGAGAGAGAGAGAGAGAGAGTGAGCGTGGGAGAAAGAGTGAGGGAGTGAGCGAGAGAGAAAGAGAGAGGGAGTGAGCGTGGGAGAAAGAGAGAGAGAGAGAGAGTGAGCATGGTGGAAAGAGAGAGAGAGTGAGCGTGGGAGAAAGAGAGAGAGAGTGAGCGTGGGAGGAGAGAGAGAGAAGGAGTGAGCGTGGGAGGAGAGAGAGAGAGAGAGAGGGAGTGAGCGTGGGAGAGAGAGAGAGAGAGATGGAATGAGCGTGGGAGGAGAGAGAGAGAGAGAGAGGGAGTGAGCGTGGGAGGAGAGAGAGAGAGAAATAGAGGGGGAGTGAGCGTGGGAGCAGAGAAAAAGAGAGAGAGAGGGAGTGAGCGTGTGAGGAGAGAGAAAGAGAGAGAGAGGGAGTGAGCGTGGGAGGAGAGAGAGAGAGAAATAGAGGGGGAGTGAGCGTGGGAGCAGAGAAAAAGAGAGAGAGAGGGAGTGAGCATGGGAGGAGAGAGAGAGAGTGTGAGCGTGGGAGAAAGAGAGAGAGAGAGAGGGAGTGAGCGTGGGAGGAGAGAGAGAGAGGGAGTGAGCGTGGGAGGAGAGAGAGAGGAAGTGAGCGTGGGAGAAAGAGAGAGAGAGAGAGTGAGCGTGGGAGGAGAGAGAGAGAAGGAGTGAGCGTGGGAGGAGAGAGAGAGAGAGAGAGGGAGTGAGCGTGGGAGAGAGAGAGAGAGAAAGAGAGAGAGGGAATGAGCATGGGAGGAGAGAGAGAGAGAGGGAGTGAGCGTGGGAGGAGAGAGAAA
Source organism: Heterodontus francisci (assembly GCF_036365525.1). Taxonomy (NCBI): domain Eukaryota; kingdom Metazoa; phylum Chordata; class Chondrichthyes; order Heterodontiformes; family Heterodontidae; genus Heterodontus; species Heterodontus francisci. The sequence continues at coordinate 76,836,009 of NC_090371.1, read as the reverse complement.
GAGAGAGAGAGGGAGTGAGCGTGTGAGGAGAGAGAAAGAGAGAGAGAGGGAGTGAGCGTGGGAGGAGAGAGAGAGAGAGTGAGCGTGGGAGAAAGAAAGAGAGAGAGAGGGAATGAGCGTGGGACGAGAGAGAGAGAAATAGAGGGGGAGTGAGCGTGGGAGCAGACGAAAAGAGACAGAGAGGGAGTGAGCGTGGGAGGAGAGAGAGAGAGAGTGAGCGTGGGAGAAAGAGAGAGAGAGAGAGGGAGTGAGCGAGGGAGGAGAGGGAGAGTGAGCGTGGGAGAAGGAGAGAGAGAGAGAGTGAGCGTGGGAGAGAGAGAGAGAGAGAGAGCGAGTGAGCGTGGGAGAAAGAGAGAGAGAGAGGGAGTGAGCATGGGAGGAGAGAGAGAGAGGGAGTGAGCGTGGGAGGAGAGAGAGAGAGGGAGTGAGCGTGGGAGGAGAGAGAGAGAGAGAGAGGGAGTGAGCGTGGGAGAGAGAGAGAGGGAATGAGCGTGGGAGAAAGAGAGAGAGAGAGAAAGAGGGAGTGAGCATGGGGAGAGGGAGTGAGCGTGGGAGAGGAGAGAGAGAGAGAGAGAGAGAGAGTGAGCGTGGGAGAAAGAGAGAGAGAGTGAGCGAGAGAGAAAGAGAGAGCGAGTGAGCGTGGGAGAAAGAGAGAGAGAGAGAGAGAGAGAGTGAGCATGGTGGAAAGAGAGAGAGAGTGAGCATGGGAGAAAGAGAGAGAGAGTGAGCGTGGGAGGAGAGAGAGAGAAGGAGTGAGCGTGGGAAGAGAGAGAGAGAGAGAGATGGAATGAGCGTGGGAGGAGAGAGAGAGAGAGAGAGGGAGTGAGCGTGGGAGGAGAGAGAGAGAGAAATAGAGGGGGATTGAGCGTGGGAGCAGAGAAAAAGAGAGAGAGAGGGAGTGAGCGTGTGAGGAGAGAGAAAGAGAGAGAGAGGGAGTGAGCGTGGGAGGAGAGAGAGAGAGAAATAGAGGGGGAGTGAGCGTGGGAGCAGAGAAAAAGAGAGAGAGAGGGATTGAGTGTGGGAGGAGAGAGAGAGAGAGTGAGCGTGGGAGAAAGAGAGAGAGAGGGAGTGAGCGTGAGAGGAGAGAGAGAGAGAGTGAGCGTGGGAGAAAGAGAGAGAGAGAGAGTGAGCGTGGGAGGAGAGAGAGAGAAGGAGTGAGCGTGGGAGGAGAGAGAGAGAGAGAGGGAGTGAGCGTGGGAGAGAGAGAGAGGGGGAATGAGCGTGGGAGGAGAGAGAGAGAGAGGGAGTGAGCGTGGGAGGAGAGAGAAAGAGAGAGAGGGAGTGAGCGTGTGAGGAGAGAGAAAGAGAGAGAGAGGGAGTGAGCGTGGGAGGAGAGAGAGAGAGAGTGAGCGTGGGAGAAAGAGAGAGAGAGAGGGAATGAGCGTGGGACGAGAGAGAGAGAAATAGAGGGGGAGTGAGCGTGGGAGCAGACGAAAAGAGAGAGAGAGGGAGTGAGCGTGGGAGGAGAGAGAGTGAGAGTGAGCGTGGGAGAAAGAGAGAGAGAGAGAGGGAGTGAGCGTGGGAGGAGAGAGAGAGTGAGCATGGGAGAAGGAGAGAGAGAGAGTGAGTGTGGGAGAAAGAGAGAGAGAGAGAGAGAGCGAGTGAGCGTGGGAGAGAGAGGGAGTGAGCATGGGAGGAGAGAGAGAGAGGGAGTGAGCGTGGGAGAGAGAGAGAGGGAATGAGCGGGGGAGATAGAGAGAGAGAGAGAGAGGGAGAGAGTGTGTGAGCGTGGGAGAAAGAGAAAGAGAGTGAGAGAGTGAGCAAGAGAGAAAGAGAGAGAGAGTGAGCGTGGGAGAAAGAGAGAGAGAGAGAGTGAGCGTGGGAGAGAGACAGAGAGAGAGAGAGTGTGTGAGCGTGGGAGAAAGAGAAAGAGAGTGAGAGAGTGAGCGAGAGAGAAAGAGAGAGAGAGAGAGTGAGCATGGTGGAAAGAGAGAGAGAGTGAGCATGGGAGAAAGAGAGAGAGAGTGAGCGTAGGAGGAGAGAGAGAGAAGGAGTGAGCGTGGGAGGAGAGAGAGAGAGAGAGAGAGGGAGTGAGCGAGCGTGGGAGAGAGAGAGAGATGGAATGAGCGTGGGAGGAGAGAGAGAGAGGGAGTGAGCGTGGGAGGAGAGAGAGAGAGAAATATAGGGGGAGTGAGCGTGGGAGCAGAGAAAAAGAGAGAGAGAGGGAGTGAGCGTGTGAGGAGAGAGAAAGAGAGAGAGAGGGAGTGAGCGTGGGAGGAGAGAGAGAGAAACTGGAGGGGGAGTGAGCGTGGGAGCAGAGAAAAAGAGAGAGAGAGGGAGTGAGCGTGGGAGGAGAGAGAGAGAGTGAGCGTGGGAGAAAGAGAGAGAGAGAGAATGAGCGTGGGAGGAGAGAGAGAAGGAGTGAGCGTGGGAGGAGAGAGAGAGAGAGAGGGAATGAGCGTGGGAGGAGAGAGAGAGAGAGGGAGTGAGCATGGGAGGAGAGAGAAAGAGAGAGAGGGAGTGAGCGTGTGAGGAGAGAGAAAGAGAGAGAGAGGGAGTGAGCGTGGGAGGAGAGAGAGAGAGAGTGAGCATGGGAGAAAGAGAGAGAGAGAGGGAATGAGCGTGGGACGAGAGAGAGAGAGAAATAGAGGGGGAGTGAGCGTGGGAGCAGACGTAAAGAGAGAGAGAGGGAGTGAGCGTGGGAGGAGAGAGAGAGAGAGTGAGCGTGGGAGAAAGAGAGAGAGAGGGAGTGAGCGTGGGAGGAGAGAGAGAGAGAGTGAGCGTGGGAGAAAGAGTAAGAGAGAGCGAGTGAGCGTGGGAGAAAGAGAGAGAGAGAGGGAGTGAGCATGGGAGGAGAGAGAGAGAGGGAGTGAGCGTGGGAGGAGAGAGAGAGAGGGACTGAGCGTTGGAGGAGAGAGAGAGAGAGAGGGAGTGAGCGTGGAGAGAGAGAGAGGGAATGAGCGTGGGAGAAAGAGAGAGAGAGAGAGAGAGGGAGAGAGGGAGTGAGCGTGGGGAGAGGGAGTGAGCGTGGGAGAGGAGAGAGAGAGAGAGACGGAGAGTGAGCGTGGGAGAAAGAGAGAGAGAGAGAGAGAGAGTGAGCATGGTGGAAAGAGAGAGAGAGTGAGCATGGGAGAAAGAGAGAGAGAGAGAGAGAGAGAGTGTGCATGGTGGAAAGAGAGAGAGAGTGAGCGTGGGAGAAAGAGAGAGAGAGTGAGCGTGGGAGGAGAGAGAGAGAAGGAGTGAGCGTGGGAGGAGAGAGAGAGAGAGAGAGGGAGTGAGCGTGGGAGAGAGAGAGAAAGAGAGAGAGGGAGTGAGCCTGTGAGGAGAGAGAAAGAGAGAGAGAGGGAGTGAGCGTGGGAGGAGAGAGAGAGAGAGTGAGCGTGGGAGAAAGAGAGAGAGAGAGAGGGAGTGAGCGTGGGAGGAGAGAGAGAGAGAGGGAGTGAGTGTGGGAGGAGAGAGAGAGGAAGTGAGCGTGGGAGAAAGAGAGAGAGAGAGAGTGAGCGTGGGAGGAGAGAGAGAGAAGGAGTGAGCGTGGGAGGAGAGAGAGAGAGAGAGGGAGTGAGCGTGGGAGAGAGGGAATGAGCGTGGGAGGAGAGAGAGAGAGAGAGGGAGTGAGCGTGGGAGGAGAGAGAAAGAGAGAGAGAGGGAGTGAGCGTGGGAGGAGAGAGAGAGAGAGTGAGCGTGGGAGAAAGAGAGAGAGAGAGAGAGAGAGGGAATGAGCGTGGGACGAGAGAGAGAGAGAAATAGAGGGGGAGTGAGCGTGGGAGCAGATGAAAAGAGAGAGAGAGGGAGTGAGCGTGGGAGGAGAGAGAGAGAGAGTGAGCGTGGGAGAAAGAGAGAGAGAGAGAGGGAGTGAGCGTGGGAGGAGAGAGAGAGAGAGAGGGAGTGAGCGTGGGAGGAGAGAGAGAGGGAGTGAGCGTGGGAGGAAAGAGAGAGAGAGTGAGAGAGTGAGCGTGAGAGAAAGAGAGAGAGAGAGAGAGGGAATTAGCGTGGGAGGAGAGAGAGAGAGAGAGAGGGAGTGAGCGTGGGAGGAGAGAGAAAGAGAGAGAGGGAGTGAGGGAGTGAGCGTGTGAGGAGAGAGAGGGAGTGAGCGTGGGAGGAGAGAGAGAGAGAGTGAGCGTGGGAGAAAGAGAGAGAGAGAGAGAGAGAGGGAATGAGCGTGGGACGAGAGAGAGAAATAGAGGGGGAGTGAGCGTGGGAGCAGACGAAAAGAGAGAGAGAGGGAGTGAGCGTGGGAGGAGAGAGAGAGAGAGTGAGCGTGGGAGAAAGAGAGAGAGAGAGAGGGAGTGAGCGTGGGAGGAGAGAGAGAGAGAGGGAGTGAGCGTGGGAGGAGAGAGAGGGGGAGTGAGCGTGGGATGAAAGAGAGAGAGAGTGAGAGAGTGAGCGAGAGGGAAAGAGAGAGAGAGTGAGCGAGAGAGAAAGAGGGAGAGAGTGAGCGTGGGAGAAAGAGAGAGAGAGTGAGCGTGGGAGTAAGAGAGAGAGAGAGAGTGAGCGTGGGAGAGAGAGTGAGCGTGGGAGGTGAGAGAGAGAGAGAGGGAGTGAGCGTGGGAGGTGAGATGGAGTGAGCGTGGGAGGTGAGAGGAAGTGAGCGTGAGAGGGAGTGAGCGTGGGAGATGAGGGGGAGTGAGCGTGGAAGGTGAGGGGGAATGAGCGTGGGAGGTGAGGGGGAGAGAGTGAGCGTAAGCGTGGGAGGAGAGAGAGGGAGTGTCCGTAAGCATGGGAGGAAAGAGAGAGGGAGTGAGCGTGGGAGAAAGAGAGAGAGAGAGAGCGAGTGAGCGTGGGAGAAAGAGAGAGAGAGAGAGCGAGTGAGCGTGGGAGAAAGTGAGAGAGAGAGGGAGTGAGCGTGGGAGAGAGAGAGAGGGAATGAGCGTGGCAGAAAGAGAGAGAGAGAGAGAGGGAGAGGGAGAGAGGGAGTGAGCGTGGGGAGAGGGAGTGAGCGTGGGAGAGGAGAGAGAGAGAGAGAGAGTGAGCGTGGGAGAAAGAGAGAGAGAGTGAGCGAGAGAGAAAGAGAGAGAGAGTGAGCGTGGGAGAAAGAGAGAGAGAGAGAGAGAGAGAATGAGCATGGGAGAAAGAGAGAGAGAGTGAGCGTGGGAGAAAGAGAGAGAGAGTGAGCGTGGGAAGAGAGAGAGAGAAGGAGTGAGCGTGGGAGGAGAGAGAGAGAGAGAGAGAGAGGGAGTGAGCGTGGGAGAGAGAGAGAGAGAGAGAGAGAGGGAATGAGCGTGGGAGGAGAGAGAGAGAGGGAGTGAGCGTGGGAGGAGAGAGAAAGAGAGAGAGGGAGTGAGCGTGTGAGGAGAGAGAAAGAGAGAGAGAGGGAGTGAGCGTGGGACGAGAGAGAGAGAGAGTGAGCGTGGGAGAAAGAGAGAGAGAGAGAGAGAGAGAGAGAGAGAGGGAATGAGCGTGGGACGAGAGAGAGAGAGAAATAGAGGGGGAGTGAGCGTCGGAGCAGAGAAAAAGAGAGAGAGAGGGAGTGAGCGTGGGAGGAGAGAGAGAGAGAGTGAGCGTGGGGGAATCAGAGAGAGAGGGAGTGAGAGTGGGAGAAGAGAGAGAGAGAGGGAGTGAGCGTGGGAGGAGAGAGAGAGGGAGTGAGCATGGGAGAAAGAGAGAGAGAGAGAGTGAGCGTGGGAGGAGAGAGAGAGAAGAAGTGAGCGTGGGAGGAGAGAGAGAGAGAGTGAGCGTGGGAGAAATAGAGAGAGAGAGAAAGAGAGAGATGGGGAATGAGCGTGGGACGAGAGAGAGAGAAATAGAGGGGGAGTGAGCGTGGGAGCAGACGAAAAGAGAGAGAGAGGGAGTGAGCGTGGGAGGAGAGAGAGAGAGTGAGCGTGGGAGAAAGAGAGAGAGAGAGAGAGGGAGTGAGCGTGGGAGGAGAGAGAGAGAGAGGGAGTGAGCGTGGGAGGAGAGAGAGGGGGAGTGAGCGTGGGAGGAAAGAGAAAGAGAGTGAGAGAGTGAGCGAGAGAGAAAGAGAGAGAGAGTGAGCGAGAGAGAAAGAGAGAGAGAGAGTGAGCGTGGGAGAAAGAGAGAGAGAGTGAGCGTGGGAGAAAGAGAGAGAGAGAGAGTGAGCGTGGAAGAGAGAGAGAGTGAGCGTGGGAGGTGAGAGAGAGAGAGAGGGAGTGAGCGTGGGAGGTGAGAGAGAGAGAAGAGGGAGTGAGCGTGGGAGGTGAGATGGAGTGAGCGTGGGAGGTGAGAGGAAGTGAGCGTGAGAGGGAGTGAGCTTGGGAGATGAGGGGGAGTGAGCATGGGAGGTGAGGGGGAATGAGCGTGGGAGGTGAGGGAGAGTGAGCGTGGGAGGTGAGAGAGAGAGTGAGCGTTAGCGTGTGAGGAGAGAGAGGCAGTGTCCGTAAGCATGGGAGGAAAGAGAGAGGGAGTGAGCGTGTGGGGAGAGAGAGAGTGAGCGTGGGAGAAGGAGAGAGAGAGAGAGTGAGCGTGGGAGAAAGAGAGAGAGAGAGAGCGAGTGAGCGTGGGAGAAAGTGAGAGAGAGAGGGAGTGAGCGTGGGAGAGAGAGAGAGAGGGAATGAGCGTGGGAGAAAGAGAGAGAGAGAGAGGGAGAGAGGGAGTGAGCGTGGGGAGAGGGAGTGAGCGTGGGAGAGGAGAGAGAGAGAGAGAGTGAGCGTGGGAGAAAGAGAGAGAGAGTGAGCGAGAGAGAAAGAGAGAGAGAGTGAGCGTGGGAGAAAGAGAAAGAGAGAGAGAGAGAGAGAGAGAGTGAGCATGGGAGAAAGAGAGAGAGAGTGAGCGTGGGAGAAAGAGAGAGGGAGAAAGAGAGGGAGTGAGCGTGGGAGGAGAGAGAAAGAGAGAGAGGGAGTGAGCGTGTGAGGAGAGAGAGAGAGAGAGAGAGGGAGTGAGCGTGGGAGAAAGAGAGAGAGAGAAAGAGAGGGAGTGAGCGTGGGAGGAGAGAGAAAGAGAGAGAGGGAGTGAGCGTGTGAGGAGAGAGAAAGAGAGAGAGAGGGAGAGAGTGAGCGTGGGAGGTGAGAGAGAGAGGGAGTGAGCGTGGGAGGTGAGAGGGAGTGAGCGTGGGAGGTGAGAGCGAGTGAGCGTGGGAGGTGAGAGGAAGTGAGCGTGAGAGGGAGTGAGTGTGGGAGATGAGGGGGAGTGAGCGTGGGAGGTGAGGGGGAGTGAGCGTTGGAGGTGAGGGGGAGTGAGCGTGGGAGGTGAGAGAGAGGGAGTGACCGTAAGCATGGGAGGAGAGAGAGAGGGAGTGAGTGTGGGAGGAGAGAGAGAGCGAGCGTGGGAGAAGGAGAGAGAGAGAGAGTGAGCGTGGGAGAAAGAGAGAGAGAGAGAGCAAGTGAGCGTGGGAGAAAGAGAGAGAGAGAGGGAGTGAGCGTGGGAGGAGAGAGAGAGAGGGAGTGAGCGTGGGAGGAGGGAGAGAGAGGGAGTGAGCGTGGGAGGAGAGAGAGAGAGAGAGGGAGTGAGCGTGGGAGAGAGAGAGAGGGAATGAGCGTGGGAGAAAGAAAGAGAGAGAGAGAGAGAGAGAGAGAGTGAGCGTGGGAGAAAGAGAGAAAGAGTGAGTGAGCGAGAGAGAAAGAGAGTGAGAGTGAGCGTGGGAGAAAGAGAGAGAGAGAGAGAGAGAGTGAGAATGGTGGAAAGAGAGAGAGAGTGAGCGTGGGAGAAAGAGAGAGAGAGTGAGCGTGGGAGGAGAGAGAGAGAAGGAGAGTGTGGGAGGAGAGAGAGAGAGAGAGAGGGAGTGAGCGTGGGAGAGAGAGAGAGAGAGATGGAATGAGCGTGGGAGGAGAGAGAGAGAGAGAGAGGGAGTGAGCGTGGGAGGAGAGAGAGAGAGAAATAGAGGGGGAGTGAGCGTGGGAGCAGAGAAAAAGAGAGAGAGAGGGAGTGAGCGTGGGAGGAGAGAGAGAGAGAGTGAGCGTGGGAGAAAGAGAGAGAGAGAGAGGGAGTGAGCGTGGGAGGAGAAAGAGAGAGAGAGGGAGTGAGCGTGGGAGGAGAGAGAGAGGAAGTGAGCGTGGGAGAAAGAGAGAGAGAGAGTGAGCGTGGGAGGAGAGAGAGAGAAGGAGTGAGCGTGGGAGGAGAGAGAGAGAGAGAGAGAGTGAGCGTGGGAGAGAGAGAGAGAGAGAGAGAGAGAGAGGGAATGAGCGTGGGAGGAGAGAGAGAGAGGGAGTGAGCGTGGGAGGAGAGAGAAAGAGAGAGAGGGAGTGAGCGTGTGAGGAGAGAGAAAGAGAGAGAGAGGGAGTGAGCGTGGGAGGAGAGAGAGAGAGAGTGAGCGTGGGAGAAAGAGAGAGAGAGAGAGGGAGTGAGCGTGGGAGGAGAGAGAGAGAGAGGGAGTGAGTGTGGGAGGAGAGAGAGAGGAAGTGAGCGTGGGAGAAAGAGAGAGAGAGGGAGTGAGCGTGGGAGGAGAGAGAGGGGGAGTGAGCGTGGGAGGAAAGAGAGAGAGAGTGAGAGAGTGAGCGAGAGGGAAAGAGAGAGAGAGTGAGCGAGAGAGAAAGAGGGAGAGAGTGAGCGTGGGAGAAAGAGAGAGAGAGTGAGCGTGGGAGTAAGAGAGAGAGAGAGTGAGCGTGGGAGAGAGAGTGAGCGTGGGAGGTGAGAGAGAGAGAGAGGGAGTGAGCGTGGGAGGTGAGATGGAGTGAGCGTGGGAGGTGAGAGGAAGTGAGCGTGAGAGGGAGTGAGCGTGGGAGATGAGGGGGAGTGAGCGTGGAAGGTGAGGGGGAATGAGCGTGGGAGGTGAGGGGGAGAGAGTGAGCGTAAGCGTGGGAGGAGAGAGAGGGAGTGTCCGTAAGCATGGGAGGAAAGAGAGAGGGAGTGAGCGTGGGAGAAAGAGAGAGAGAGAGAGCGAGTGAGCGTGGGAGAAAGAGAGAGAGAGAGAGCGAGTGAGCGTGGGAGAAAGTGAGAGAGAGAGGGAGTGAGCGTGGGAGAGAGAGAGAGGGAATGAGCGTGGCAGAAAGAGAGAGAGAGAGAGAGGGAGAGGGAGAGAGGGAGTGAGCGTGGGGAGAGGGAGTGAGCGTGGGAGAGGAGAGAGAGAGAGAGAGAGTGAGCGTGGGAGAAAGAGAGAGAGAGTGAGCGAGAGAGAAAGAGAGAGAGAGTGAGCGTGGGAGAATGAGAGAGAGAGAGAGAGAGAGAATGAGCATGGGAGAAAGAGAGAGAGAGTGAGCGTGGGAGAAAGAGAGAGAGAGTGAGCGTGGGAAGAGAGAGAGAGAAGGAGTGAGCGTGGGAGGAGAGAGAGAGAGAGAGAGAGAGGGAGTGAGCGTGGGAGAGAGAGAGAGAGAGAGAGAGAGGGAATGAGCGTGGGAGGAGAGAGAGAGAGGGAGTGAGCGTGGGAGGAGAGAGAAAGAGAGAGAGGGAGTGAGCGTGTGAGGAGAGAGAAAGAGAGAGAGAGGGAGTGAGCGTGGGACGAGAGAGAGAGAGAGTGAGCGTGGGAGAAAGAGAGAGAGAGAGAGAGAGAGAGAGAGAGAGGGAATGAGCGTGGGACGAGAGAGAGAGAGAAATAGAGGGGGAGTGAGCGTCGGAGCAGAGAAAAAGAGAGAGAGAGGGAGTGAGCGTGGGAGGAGAGAGAGAGAGAGTGAGCGTGGGGGAATCAGAGAGAGAGGGAGTGAGAGTGGGAGAAGAGAGAGAGAGAGGGAGTGAGCGTGGGAGGAGAGAGAGAGGGAGTGAGCATGGGAGAAAGAGAGAGAGAGAGAGTGAGCGTGGGAGGAGAGAGAGAGAAGAAGTGAGCGTGGGAGGAGAGAGAGAGAGAGTGAGCGTGGGAGAAATAGAGAGAGAGAGAGAGAGAGAGATGGGGAATGAGCGTGGGACGAGAGAGAGAGAAATAGAGGGGGAGTGAGCGTGGGAGCAGACGAAAAGAGAGAGAGAGGGAGTGAGCGTGGGAGGAGAGAGAGAGAGTGAGCGTGGGAGAAAGAGAGAGAGAGAGAGAGGGAGTGAGCGTGGGAGGAGAGAGAGAGAGAGGGAGTGAGCGTGGGAGGAGAGAGAGGGGGAGTGAGCGTGGGAGGAAAGAGAAAGAGAGTGAGAGAGTGAGCGAGAGAGAAAGAGAGAGAGAGTGAGCGAGAGAGAAAGAGAGAGAGAGAGTGAGCGTGGGAGAAAGAGAGAGAGAGTGAGCGTGGGAGAAAGAGAGAGAGAGAGAGTGAGCGTGGAAGAGAGAGAGAGTGAGCGTGGGAGGTGAGAGAGAGAGAGAGGGAGTGAGCGTGGGAGGTGAGAGAGAGAGAAGAGGGAGTGAGCGTGGGAGGTGAGATGGAGTGAGCGTGGGAGGTGAGAGGAAGTGAGCGTGAGAGGGAGTGAGCTTGGGAGATGAGGGGGAGTGAGCATGGGAGGTGAGGGGGAATGAGCGTGGGAGGTGAGGGAGAGTGAGCGTGGGAGGTGAGAGAGAGAGTGAGCGTTAGCGTGTGAGGAGAGAGAGGCAGTGTCCGTAAGCATGGGAGGAAAGAGAGAGGGAGTGAGCGTGTGGGGAGAGAGAGAGTGAGCGTGGGAGAAGGAGAGAGAGAGAGAGTGAGCGTGGGAGAAAGAGAGAGAGAGAGAGCGAGTGAGCGTGGGAGAAAGTGAGAGAGAGAGGGAGTGAGCGTGGGAGAGAGAGAGAGAGGGAATGAGCGTGGGAGAAAGAGAGAGAGAGAGAGGGAGAGAGGGAGTGAGCGTGGGGAGAGGGAGTGAGCGTGGGAGA